>NW_028227261.1:68092500-68560000 GCF_978045245.1 Mus caroli
ATTTTGCATTTTCCTTGATTGTTGTGCCGATGTTCTCTATGGAATCTTCTGCACCTGAGATTCTCTCTTCCATCTCTTGTATTCTGTTGCTGATGCTGGTATCTATGGTTCCAGATTTCTTTCCTAGGGTTTCTATCTCCAGTGTTGCCTCATTTTGGGTTTTCTTTATTGTGTCTACTTCCCTTTTTAGGTCTAGTATGGTTTTGTTCATTTCCATCATCTGTTTGGATGTGTTTTCCTGTTTTTCTGTAAGGACTTCTACCTGTTTGATTATGTTATCCTGTTTTTCTTTAAGGATTTGTAACTCTTTAGCAGTGTTCTCCTGCAATTCTTTAAGGGATTTTTGTGCTTCCTCTTTAGTGTCTTCTGCCTGTTTAGCAGTGTTCTCCTGTATTTCTTTAAGTGTGTTATTAAAGTCCTTCTTGAAGTCCTCTACCATCATCAGGAGATATGCTTTTAGATCCGTGTCTAGCTTTTCCGGTGTGTTGGGGTGCCCTGGACTGGGCGAAGTGGGGGTGCTGGGTTCTGATGATGGTGAGTGGTCTTGGTTTCTGTTAGTAAGATTATTATGTTTACCTTTCGCCATCTGGTAATCTCTGGGGTTAGTTGTTATCGTTGTCACTGTTTAAAGATTGGAGCAGAAGCTGTGTTCCACTCACCAGCAGTCTCTAAATCCTGTGGCGGGGGTCGTGGGTAGCTGACGGTACCCCGGTGCTGGTCCAGCCAGAAGAGGCCTGTGGTCCTACTCAGGCCGGTTTTCTGCTTCCCTAACTAATACAGTCTCTGGTCCCGCGTGCATTGGATTGGAGCAGAAGCTGTGTTCCACTCTCCAGAAGTCTTAAGATCCTGTGGCCGGTGTTGTGGGTAGCTGGCGAGTGTCAGCCGACCCTGCGCCCCAGCTGCCCCGGTGCTTTTCTGACCGGAAGAGGCTTGTGGCCCTATGTAGGCCGGGTTTCTCTCTCCCCAACCAGAGCAGTCTCAGGTCCCGCGTGATTGGACTGGAGCAGAAGCTGTGTTCCACTCACCAGGAGTCCCAAAATCCTGCGGCCGTATCCTTCCTTCTTATCATTGCAGGCAAAAGGCTGCTTCTCAGCTTTGTCCCTCCTCTGCTCTCTAAAGATGTCCATTCTCTATATGTCTCTGCTTTCTCTCAGGCTGTTCCCCAGACCACCACAGAGCATGCTTTGAGCTGTAAGCAAGCCAATCCTAAGCACCATTCTCCACATGAAAAAATATTTCTATCCCAGAGACATATGGCTTCAAGACAAAGATGGGCTTAATTTGCATTTTTGTTGACAAAACCAATTTTAAGTGTCTATGACAAATGCTTGGTACTTCCATTGTAGCTTAAGGTTGGGCAGTGTCCTCCCCTAAGTACTTCTTTATGTTGTAAGTTCCAGCTGCCAAATGGACCAGAAAAGCCTATAGGAGGAACAAGCGAATTCTTTCGCTCTCCCTCCCTGCATCCCTTCCTTTATGTCTTCCCTACCTCTCTCCATCCTTCCTCTCTACGCATTTGCCTCATCTGTTTGTTTATTTATTTGTTTGTTTGTTCCTTTTCTTCCCTTTCCCAGAAATGATTAGATGCTGTGAAGGATGGGTGCAGCAAGCCTGCCTTGCCAGGACACTTTGTGGTCACCCTTCCCAGGGGACACTTGTCTCTCCTCGTCAACATCTTATCTCCCAAAGCATGTACACGTTGGCTTTCTGAAGGTGGCTTGTAGATGAAGCAAGATGGGAGACATCCGGCACATCAGAATTCTTCAAAAAGGAGAGATACCAGGTTTCAAAAAGACTTTTACTTTGTTTTGTTTTGTTTTGTTTTCTCTATTTGAAGATTATAGTTATATACTTTCCCTCTTTCCTTTCCTCCCTCCAACTCCTTCCATAAACCCCTTCTTCTTTTCTTTCAAAGTCATGGCCTCTTTTAAATTGCTACACACACACACACACACACACACACACACACACAGACAGACATACAGAGACACACACAGACACACACAACCACACACAGACACACACACACATATATATATACATACATACATACATATGTTTATATATATGTGTGTATATGTATTCCTAAATACATAAGCACAGCTTTCTCTGTCTGTACGATATTACTTCTGTATGTTTTCTGGGCTGACCCTTTTGACCTTTTGGTACTGGATAACCTGCTGATGTGTTCTTCCTTGGGGAAGATTATTTCTCCAGCTCTCAGCATTCCTTACTTGTCTGTAATGTTTTGTGTAGGGTTGGGGCCTTATGAGTTCTGTTCCACATTAGCATGTCTAGTGTTGCTATTGTCCAGTGCATTTTTAGGCAGTCCTGTTGTTGAGACATTATGGGTGGAGCTTCTGACATTCCTAGAAGACACAATCTCACAGGAAACTCCCTGCTTCTCTGGCTTTTATAATCTTTTTCTGCCCCTCTTCCACACTGTTCCTTGAGCCTTAGGTATAAGAATTCTACTGTAGATGTATCCCCTAGGGCTGGGCTGAACAACTCTGGATTTTGATTGGTTGTGGTTTTCTGTAATCCTCTCCATCTGTTTCAAAGAGAAGTTTTCATGATGAGGGGTGAGAATTCTACTTATCCATGGGTCTAAGAACAAATATTTAAAATATAGTTAAGGATTATATTAGTTTAGTAAAATGGTAGTTGTAGATTCTCTTCTAAGATCTGTGACTTTCCATGAATCTAGAGCATACCAAATTCAAAGAGCACTTCCCAGCTCTGCGACACTAGCCACAGTCATTTGACCACTGGCATCTTGTTCTCTGCTCCTGTATAATTAGGCACAGTCAAGCTAATTCCATTACAGAGTTATGAAAGTAAGATGAGTATACACATAAAGCCAGGACAGTGTGTGGACGTAATAATTGTGTGTGTGTTCTTTTTATGTCCTACTTAAACATGTTAATCCTTAATGCTCTTTCAAATTGAATGTACTCTCAGAGGAGTCCATACTTCTACAGTAATGAACTTCTGTGTCCCTCAAGGCTGGAAACAACACTTCCATATTACACACCCAGGGTCATGGACTCAATCAGAGTAAATCATATATATATATATATATATATATATATATATATATACATACATATATAGATATATAAATATACATACATACATATGATATATGTGATATATATATATATGATATATATATACATACATATAAATGATCTATATAGAATGTGAAAGGCAACTCAGTTGTGCTTTATTGAATTCAATACAAATATTCTGAGTACTGACTGTGTGCCAGACACTGTACTAGGACCTGCTCAAACAGGGATTTAATAATAAAAAAGTTCTGGAGAAGTCTCCAGTTAGAGTCTGACTGCTCAGTTCCAATTCTCATAGATGATGGGGTGGAGCCTGGTTAAGCCTTGTGTCCACTCAGTGCTGAGTCGACAAAGCAAGCATGAGTGGTTAGAATCATTCGGGCCTCACTGAATTTTATGAAAGTACAGTGAGTAGATGTCTGTATGGAATACTATTAGAGACTATATTTAAAAAGATAAGATAATCAGAACTCTCATTCTGTAGAAAATAATTTGCATTGGGGGAGGGGGAGTTGTAGCTTTTATAGCTCCAGATCAGGGCTCTTTTGCACTCCTCTGGATTGGCACATAGCTTTACCCACAGCTGGCTAAACAAGAGGAAATCTGCAGTTCTTCCAAGAACCCAGTGAGGACCTATGGGTCCTTCCCCTAGATACCCTTTTGTCCAGCCAAAGGGAAGACTTGCGAAGTGTCTATGCATTCTTGCCCCATAAGCTCTGCTGTACAAACAGCTGAAGCACTCCATTTTTCTCTCATTCATTCATTCATCACCTCTGTGGCTGATTCTTGTCATGTATCTCCTGCTACAATAATGGGGGTCCTAGGAGGTTCCATACATGTGTTCCTCATCTGTGAGGTCCAGGAGTCAAAAGGAAGGCTCTCTCACACATGTGTGTGATGTGTGAGAGGGGGGCTTCCCTAGCCCCTATTTCAAGTATTTGACAATCCTTCAGGAATCTTGGTCCCTGGGACTGTAGGATAGGATATAGACTTAAACCCCCAAAGTCTTTTTTACCATTTCCTTCAGAAGGCTCAGATGTCGTTGTACAAACAGAATCCTAGATGTGTCCTCAGAAGTGCTGGAGTTCCCCTGGGGACAGAGAGTGAGACTTGTAATTCTATTTTTAAATGTGACTGTACTTTTTTTTTTTTTTTGCCTTCCCTAAGCACCATTGATTTTCATCATCTCTTCCTTGTCTGGTATGTGACTACACTCAGAGGCTGCCCTCTGGAAAGGGCTGAGAGATTGGCAGGCTGGAGAACTACCCCAGGGCTAAGCTGTCTTAGCCCCAGCTGAATCCTGCCACAGACTACCCTCCAGGGACAGTGTCTCTCTATGCTACATTTTCCAAGCCAGGAACCACCAAACAATTGGCCTGCCATAATATGACAGACTCCCCAGTGCAGGTGTCAGCTTCCTCTCCTCTCTCATGGTAACTCTAGGAGCTGGTATGGCCACAGAGCAGAGTCTGGCACTTGACTGGCATGAGGCTGAATTACTCTCAGCAGCAAGCCTACCTGTCAAGTGCCTCTGGGATTAGGAGTACCCATTGCCAGCTCTCCCCTTTGGAAGAAATGATGGGCGGGCCTCTTGCCAAGAGGCAGAGCTCAAAGCCCTTCTGTGCATGTGCTTCTCAGGCCCCCAATTGGCTACTTAGCTATTTGGCTAGATCCCAACTCTTTCAGCGGTGTTTCCAAACCCAACCCATCTTTAGTTTGGCTGGATTGAACAGACCCACCGTCAAATGCTATCAAATTCCCTTCATACACGAGGCAGGCTCTGAGCAGTTTGTTGGGTTGGGTCCATGTCTTTCCTGTACCCTAACTGCCAGTCTCTCTCCTCCACCAGCCGTTCTGATGATACAAGGCTGGTTTTGTCCTTTTGAAACAAAGCCCCTGTTCTGGGTGGATGTTCCAAGTCAGAAAGCCTGGTTGTGTTTATCCCGGACACTGGCTGGGCATTCACATGCTTTTTGTATTTGGTAAGTGACAGTATTTGCAAAAGCTGATTGCCGCAGCAGGCTGAACAGAGACTGGACCAGTGAAAACGTGTCAAGAACACATGCTGGAGGCTTTTCTTCTTGGCTTGAAGGACTGACACTTCCTGTGGGAAGAAGTCATTATTTTACGTGTACATAGATTGCAATGGGGTGAAAAAAACAGGGTGTTGCCACTTTGTGACCTGAAGGAGGAAACATGCATATTTCTCTATCTCACCTCCCCTTATCACAGACCACGTGACCCACAAAACTTATCCAGCCTCTCACTCCATGTGCCACCAGAGGACAAACATTTAGTTCTGGCTTGTTTTGAGAACTTACTCACAAAGTGCACAAAGAAAGTATCTTCTGCACCCTCAGGGTGGGAGTTGGGTAGGGATGGCTAGGGGTGCTCTTCTTTCTTTTCCCAAATGAACATGCCTTGGAAGGTGGTTCCCTTTAATTGCATCATCTTTGACCAATAGCAGCATGGTGACTGTGGGCAATCTAGCATAGTTCTGGAACTACTTAGAACCTAACAATTCACTTCATGTATTTTCATGTAGCCACACACAAACAAAAATGAATCTGAAAGTGGATCTTGAGAAGCAGAACCAAATGGAACTCAGATTCCTGAATTTTAAGGAATTTTGCCTTTGTCATGGGTGGAAGTTCAAAAGAAGTGGGTGACGCACTTTGGGATGGAGTTGGCAAGAGCCTATTGGGTCTTACTGGAAGTTCAGAGGCCTCAGCAATAGCACAACCACCATTTGATCTTTTTCTTCCACTGTGACCAGCTATCTTTCTCATGTGAAAATTGCAATCACTATGCACTGATGGGGTTACATGAGTGTCTCCAGCCACTTTCCACATTCTTCAAAGAAAACCATCTCGCACACAGCTCCCAGATACCTGCTTCTCCTGTTCCCTCTCTTTGAATGTAGACTCCCAAGACAGTACACATGGACCCGTGTTGAATGAATAAAGGAGCTGCTTCTTATTGGGCTCATACTCTCATCCTTGGGGTTATGCCAAGCATGCACTGTTACTGTAGTTTACAGCTACCTCAGGAGACACCCTCAACCTTAGTCTACAACTGAAAGTTAGGCAAGTTGTCTTACTTACACAACATCATAAAGTCAAGACGTAGATAGGAGTCTTGAACACAGGATAACACAACTTTAGAGCCTACCATTTAACCTATGTTTATATCAAGTCAATAGACATTAGATTCTCAGAGAACTTGGTCAAAAGCTCCATGCCCAGCAAACTTGTTCACTGTTGTCTCTTCTCTACAATTCCAGTCCTGACTGTCTTCCAACAAGGTAGCATCTTTTACCCCTGTTTCCTGGTTTGCTACAACTCACATTCCCTGGTTCTTACAGCTTGATCCCTGTTTGCTTCTTCAATGCACTTTCCCATCACATCTTTAGCAGTGAGTTCCAAGTTGCTTGGTCAAGGAGCCATCCCTGGGCAGTAAAGGCAGAAACTGGGATGGATCTTGCTACCAACTACAAGAATGACAACTTTTTCCTTTCTGTTTGGCTCACCTCCTAAATCCTCACCTCTGCAGTTGGGTTACCTGTGGCCAGAGTGTTCTTAACGACAGCCTGTGCAGTCTGGTGTCCTTTCTTGCTCTTGTTCTCTCCATATCTTTCTTTCTGTTCCTTGTCTGATAGTCCAGCTGTGGTTTCACTCTGCCTTGTTGCAAGTTGTCCTACTCCAGGATGTAGCCCCTTCAGATCTGTTCCACACCCTGCTATTAATCAGAACAAGTCCACTGTGTCTTGGGCATAATGGAACATTGTCTTGTCCAGGGCCCTGTGGAGTCATCAAAGGCTTAGAGATGTTCATGGTGTTGTCAAGGTCACAAACTAGACACATGGGGCCAAACCCATGCGCACTGTCTCACAGTTCCTCGTTCCTCCCGTCTTTTTTTTTTTTTTACCCTTGATTTTCTTTCTCCCACCCACACCTTTTTAATTTAAGTTTTCACATCTGTTCTCTCTTAGTCCATTATTGCTGCAACATTTTGTATTATGTTGAATTTCCATTTCCATTTCGGACCACTTTTCTTACTTAAAAAATTTGAGCCCGCTTTTAAATGCTTTTATATAACTTTTAAGATTGCTTCAGTTCTTTCTAGCACCTTGCTTGCCTTCTCTTTTTTGATTTCTTAACAGAAGCAACTATTTTTTGTCTCCCTGTAGATTCGCTCCCTCTACTCTCCATGTACTGTAATGTCAGCTCTGTAATCTAGTAACCCACTCTTCTTTATTATTTGTGAAACCTGTACCTTTAAAAATCAAACCAAGAGACAGCTGGTGTTAGGTTTTTAATGTTTATTTGGGGAGGATAGAGAGGATTTTCCTTATCTCCTCTTTCTCTCTCATACTTTTATTGACTCACAGGGGGAAAAAAGGAAGTGTGGAGAAAGAAAGTGCCATATGTAAAAGAGACTTGCTCCACATGGTATTGCTGTGATGTTTTACCTTTTTGTTTTTCTTCCCTTAAGACCACCTGCAAAGAGCACTTCAGATATCCACCTCCCTTGGGCCTTCCACATCTGACATGTATTGAACATCTGGGATCCTTACTAGGCTATTCTATATGAAGACTCAAGTCACTAGAGAGAAAGCAATCCCACCACTGAAAAGGAGGGAACCTAGCGTTTCAGAAACACTTGCGCTGTGCCAGCCAGGTATCAGGCTTGCTTGTTCCTCCCTTATGAAAAGCCTGTCGTCTCCTGATCTCCACCTAACAGAGAAGGCAGAGGAGGAAATAAAAGCTTGACTGCTTAAAGCTTATTGAAGCACTCCCCCAAGTGTACACAGCCAACCAACGGTAGAGTCAGAATTGAGCCAGCTCCTAAGTATGTAAGACTATTTCAAGGAGACTTAATTGCAAAATGTTTGCCATATACTAAAACTAAGATGAACCCAGTAGGCTCAAACCATGAAGAGTCTAACCTCCATACTACTGGACAATGGGAAATGGTCTCATTCTCTCTGAGCTCTGCCAGCCACAATATTTTCAGACCTAGCCACTCAAAGTGGTACTGTTGTGATCATAATGCTAACAGTGACATTTGAAACTATAACTGGCCAAAGATTCTAAGCTTTAATACGTTTAACTTGGTGCCTGGATCACCTTCGGTTGTGGAGAACTGAGCTGTGAGAGGTTCCCCAACATCATAAACTCTTCTGTCTGCACACTGATAAGACCACACCCTCTGCCTCCTCTGTCCTTCTTTACAGTCTTGGGATCAAGACAACCAAGATTATTTCCAGCCATTTCCAAATATCCCCTGAGGGACAGAACTCTTCCCTAGCTGAAAGCCAGTCTGTAAGACATCACCAAAGACACCTGGCTTATATTTTCTGGCACCCCCAGAGCTTAAGCAGAAATGTTGTTGCCACTTGGGAGAAGAGGTCGTTTGCTCAGCTCCTTGAAGCCAGGACTCTTGCTTTCAGAACTGTCCAGTGAGAACCAATACCCAGCATACCCACATTCTCTCTTTCCCTATTCTTCTTTCCTTTACAAACTGACCTTTGTAAAGGTCATTTTTTTTCCTCTCTCTTCTATCTTGTTCTCCATCACTCTTATCTAAGACAAGTTATAAAGGTTAGTAATTTTCAAAAAGGTATAACTGTTCTTCTGACCATTCCCCCCCTCCATGGCAAAAACAAAAACAAAAAGAAACAACAAAACCCAACAAAACCCAAACCAAAACAAAACAAAAGTGAGCAGCCATTTTGGCATGAAATTGACTGGAAGAAGAACTCTTTAAACTTGTCCTAAGTGTGGAAAGATATTCCTTTCAAGATCTCCATAAAAGTTTTCTTAGGGAGCTCTATTTTTTTCATTGCAGATCTCTTTTCTCCCTAGGAATTAGCACATTTTAAGCAAACCTGTACATCTTTGTTTTGTTTTCAATAACTCGAAGTGAATAGAATTTAACTGAGTAACAACTGAGTGCTAATGTTTATTGAGAACTCTCTATATGATGAGCTCTCTGCATGCTTTACAAATGGCCTTATTCAATCACCACACTTAACACACTTATCTAGAGTCTCATTGCGGGCATCAAGTTAAAGGTTTGTATGCCTAAGCATCACAAATGTTCTGAAAGCTTGAACGATTTTCCTCGAGTCAGGACAACCAGGACAAGGACTCGAGCCCTGATCGTCAGTACATTACTACATCCGTTATTCCTGCCTGCCCTCCCCAATTTCAAAAGACTGAATAACACCTTTTCTAGTATATATTTTTTCAGTGTAACTATGCAGCATATTTTGAGTAGACTGTAGTAGTCAAGTGGATCTCTTTTAGGTTTGATGAAAGTCACAATTGAGACATTTCTGTAACAGAAATGCAATTTGAATTCCATTCACTAATGTTCATGTGATTTTGCCACTCACTGTTAATTACGCTATTGGGTCTGACCATGCTTTAAGTAATATCAATTGGCTCTTGAGTTCTAAAACACCAAAGTACTTAGGAATGAGCACATTTTTCCCCGGTAGCTGAGTTTCTTTATAAAGTATCTTCAAGAATGCAGTGGAAACAAATGTAATATAGCACCTTAAAAAACACAGCAAGCCAGGAACCTGACACTAGACAGGTAATGGGCCTAAGGGCAAACCAAAACTGTTATTTTACAAAAGGAATAAAGCAGTAAATGTATTGCTCTACACATAGATATTGGTGCATTGCTCAACCATCATCAGAGAAGTGTCTCCTTGCTGAAGATGATAATTAACATAGAGATCCACAACTGGACAAAGTGCAGAGAGGGAGCAATTTTGGAGCACTCAGCCCTAAATGAATAGTTTGTTAAATCAAACTTCTCTCCTCAAGGTTCAGAGATCTATGCAGAAGAAGAGGTGGGGTGATTGTAAGAGACAGATGTGATGAATGACTCTCAGGAAACAGCATCTTTATGACACAATGGAACTGGTACACATATGAACACACCAAGACTGACATCATACACAAGACCTGCACAGGCTCAAACCAGACAAAAGCCCAGCACTGAAAAGAGGAAGTGGACCCAAAGTCCTGCCTCTACCCAAGAAGCTATTTGTAATTGACACCTGCTGGGGAAGGGAAACGTAGTTTTCTCCAGTGAAGCTCACTTCATATATTAAGCACGTTCCAGAATAGTTGGCCAACACTAAACAAACTCCATGGGTTTGTGTGTGTGTATGAATGATTTTTGTTATTGTTGTTTTCTTCTTGTCTATTTTGAAAGCTTTTATTTTATTTTACTTTTTTAGGGAGGGTAAAAGAAAGAACATAATATTGGGTGGATGTGAAGATGAAGAAAATCTGAGAGGAGATTAGGAGAGGTGAAAGAATATGATCAAAATATATTGTATAGCAAAAATGCTTTACACAAAAAATAATTCTTTAAGTTAGCCAGCGTAAATACAAGAATCTTTTACTATATCTAAGATGAAGCCCAAAAAGAGAATTGATATAAAATCAAATCTTATGTATGGCATTAATTTTTGCTTTAAAAAATTGAGTAAAGGAAGATCTATTTTTTTAGTCAGGTGGAAATATTTTGTAAGGAAGGGGCCATGTTGCTGGCCATGCACAAAGTAAGGCTGCTGGAGAGCCAAAAGAGTTTGGGGGGAGTCCTTAGCAGATCTCTGCTAAAACTTCCTCTTGCCTGTAACTCTGAGCTTTGATCTCACTGGTCCAGTCCAGTTTAAACCTAGTGTTCTATTTGTTTAGACGTATGCCCTTCTCCTCGGCCTAGGCACTAACACTTCACTAATGTCCAGTGTCCGATTGCTTGGGCACAGATACCACAAGTTTTTCTCTAGCAGCTGTTCAGCTGGTCACACTTGAAACTTGGGAGTGGTCCCCTTTCTCCAATTTCATCTAAAGGCATCCACCTTGTCTACTAAAATCTAAATTTCCAGAATCTTCCAATGACTTTTTCATGTATTTCACTTTTAGCAGCCCTACAGACTAGGTATTATATCCACCTCACAGATGAAGGGATGAAGACAGATCAATTCAATTCAGATCAATGTCAGAGTCAGAGTTTAGGACCAGTTCTTCCAGAGCCCGATGCTCTTCTTTTCAACTTTCCATGCTTCTCGGGGGCTTTTTGGAACACTAAGAGAGATTACCAACTTAGAAAACCACAGAAAGAGTCATGCTCACTACCTATGAATACCTCTTTCACTGCTTATCCAATACTCAGATTTTAAACCCAGAAAATCTAGACCTGTGGATTAATACCCGGACTTCAGGAATCAAAGAATTCTGAAATGACGTGCACCTTTTTGTGCAAGTGCCATGGGTATGCCACCCAGAGATTATCTTTCCTCTGTTTCTCAAAGGGCTCACTGGTCCAGGAAAGGAAAGAACATCTGCAGTACGAGAAGACATGGGGACCAAGTGTTATCACTGCCTATGTTTGGATCATCTGCTTGGAGACAGAAGTGGTGATGTCAGTTTTATTAAGAAGCTGTTGTTACACCTGCATTTTTCCTGTCTTCCCTTTGCCTCCCATGTCCACATAGACTCCTTCCGGTCCCCTACCAGAACTGCCTTGCTTATGTCAAGAGTTGTCTTGCAAACAGAATTTCTCTGACTACAAGTGATGAGGAACTATGTTTTCTTGTGTGCTGACTGAAAAATGAGCGATGGTGAGCCAAATTGTAAAGCATGTTACTGTAAACAGGAGAGAGACTTTTTTGTGAAAGAAAACAGTTTGTGTGTTCTCTTTTGTCTGAAGTCTACAGAGAACAAAAAAACAATGGTAACATAACCCTGGGCAAAACGCTAATGGCTGCGTAATTGACTTAGCAGATAATTATAAAACACAGTTCCACATTAAAATACAAAAGATGTAATGATTGCACTTTATAAACTAATTAATGAACACTAACTCAATTCAATAATTAATAATTCATTATTTAACCTCTAATTAAATAACCATCTTTTCTCTGCAAACTTTGCTGGTGGTTTAATTACTCTTGGCTCAATATACAAGCAAGCATTCCTTCTCTGTCAATTAACCAGTGAAATCACTGTAACTAGGAGAATGTGTGCATTTAAATAGACATGCCTCCCACGTGCAAAAGACAGGAGCAAAGATCTCAAATGATCTCAAATGATCCAAGGTAAGCTCGGGCTGAGGAACTGAGGAAGATGGTGGATTAGTGAGAGATGATGGGGGTATAGGTCAGGTCCAGTGGCAAGATGGAGGCCCCTATGAATATCAGAATAGATAAGAGTCAGTTCTCTGGAGGACCTATGGGCAGGAACAGTGGACAAAGATCCATCTGATCCAGCTGTGCATACACTATTACCTCTGTTTTCTGACATCATGTTGCTCTCTTGAATTAGTCATCATGAGAGTTTAGTAGATGCACATTAAGCCATTTTCACATTCCACACTGCCTCCTCTTTTTCTCACTTCTCAAGGTGGGATGGACTATCTAGAGAAATACACACTGGAAGAGACTCACAAACCAGGGACCTCCACTCCTCTTTTTCCTTCCCCTCCTTTCCTTTCCCTTCCCTTCCCTTCCTCTTCTTTTTTCCTATCCTCCCTCCCTTTTACTCCTTCCCCTTTTCATATATATATATATATATATATATATATATATATATATATATATATATATCTTCTGGGCATGATGGTGCATGCCTTTAATCCTACCACTTAGTAGGGGGTGGCAAATGCTGATGGATCTCTTATTTCAAGGTTAGCCTAGTCTATATAGCAAGTTTAAGACCAGGCAGGACAACATAGTAAGAACCTATCTCAAAAGGGAAGTCTTATAACACATTCTTCCTTGACAGTTATTGTAACCAACCCATTGGCAGTATTCTACTCTTTAGTGAATTCTTCACATTTCAATGAACAATTTTTTTTTTCTTGAGACGAGGTTTCATGAATACTAAGCTGGCCTCAAAATCCTTATAAACCAGTGAGGTTCTTGACCTCCCAATCTTCCTGCCTTTACCTCTTGAGTGCTGGTACTACAGGCATGTACCACAAAGCCTGTTGTATATGTCATGATGCTAAGAATCAAACCCAGGGCTTCAAGAATGCTACAAGGACTATGTCAGCTAAGCCTCGTTCTTAGCCCTGTTTTCTACTTTTAAAGTTTGTGTTTGTGTGTGCACATGGGCATGTACATGTGTGTGTGTTCTGAATAACATTTATGTATTTGATTCTTTTGTATTTATTGTAGGCAGAGCAAAATTATCACAGCTCAGGTCACATGATGTTTTGTGGCCAAGGAACAACAGATTGATGTAAGGAACAGTGTCCTTGCAGAAGCCCTTTCCTATGGCAAGAAATGCTGGTGGGAGTATGGAGCACTCTGGCATGCTGAAGTCATCAGTTGATGGCAAAGCATTAGATAGTAAGATATAACATATCTGCTGTTTCCCTTCCTCTCCTCCGTTGTGGTTTCCTAGAAGAGCTCATCTTACTTAACAATTACTAATAGTTTCCTCATTTTAAATATCATTTTTATTCTAACCCATTTTATTTGATTTGATTTGATGTATATGGGTATTTTGCTTGGATATATGTCTGTGCCCCTTTTGTGTGCAGTGCACATAGAGGCTAGAAGAGGGCATTAAGTTCCTGGGAACTGAGGTTAATGCTGGTTGTTGGCAGTTCAGTGTAACAACCAGTGTAGGATCTTAACCACCGCCAGGTCCATTCCTACTACAGGATCAGCACTGTAAGTCAAGAGCAGTTTAGCCAAAGGAAAAGTAGTTGTAAGGTGAATGACTCAGCAGTGAGTTGGATGTCTTCAGCTTCATGGTATAGCATCTACAAAAATTGATTAAAAGGAGTTCTTAGTTCTTAGAGTTGTTACGAAAAATAAATGAAATCAAGGCAACTCACTTCTCTATGCCATTTTTTTAAGGTTAGGGATCACTAGTTGGCAGCTAGTTAGGATTGCAAATGAATGACAAGCAGATCAAGATGGACCTGCTGGTCCATTGTCAGGGATTGTCTGGGACATGGATCTCTCTAGGGCTCTCCGCTGGTCAGGAACTGACCATGGGCTTTATCATGGCTACAGTGTTCAGGGCTGAGACCAGAGTGTCTGGCTCCTGTGTCTCCCAAATAGCTTTGGTGGCAAAGATTTGGCTCTTGCTCCTCCGTCACCACACTAAATCACAGCGAGTGATAAATTGCTGGGATGTGGGAGCAAGAGTGATGGAGGGGGTATACAATCTGGCCTGAGAGGTTTGCCTGAACTTTCAAGTAGCTTCCACAATAAATCCAGGACTGTCACGTGGTGATTAGTTAGAGGAAACAGAAAGCACAGGACAAAGCCAGGAAATGACCGTAGAGACTAAACACAGTATATTTTATTTTAGGGCTTTTTCTCACTTAGAAGTGCTGCCAGGTTGTTTAAAGAGAATGAGTGCTATCAGGGAAGGATTTGGGGGATCTGCCAGGCTTTGACAACATGTGGTAAAAGATTTACAAAGCCTGGAATCAAAGGAGAAGGATGGACAGGAGGCTGTATACTCAGGAGATGCCGCAGGTGGCCTCGAGACTCACAGACTTTTTATTGCCCCTCGGGGAGTTTTCTAGTAAGCCTGAAGGACTCTGGGCCTTCAAGGGGAGCAGACAAGCTTGTTTCTGTGAGTTTCAGAAGGCTGAGGGAAGGGTAGGAAGTATTAGGAACCCATGAGAGTTACTCAGGGAAGGGAGTGGAGGGGGCACAAAATCAGGGCAAATGAGACTTTGGGCATAGTATTACCCTCATTTTTGGACAGATGGAAATTGGGGAGATATTTGACCAAAACAGATAGAACAATAATCTAAAACCATTCACAGGAAATGGAGCAGAATCAAGGTAAAAGGTATTGAGCCCATCATTCTGTTTTGGTGCTGGATTGCCCTTCAACACTAATCCATGACCACCGTAACATGACAGAGAAGACAAGTCAATACTCAGTCTGGTTACATTCACCATCTTTGTTGCAAGTGGAGAATGAATTTAGTACCCAAGACCCTCTGACTCCAAAGACCTCTGTTGAACTTCTCAGAAGAGCCAGGCAGAGAGAGTTGAATGACAGATGAAGAAAACCTGCTTCTCCAGACACTGCCTTGCCATATATCCTAGGAATGCTGTAAGATTTCCTGAAGTGTCTCCTTTACAGATTCCCAGCATCCCAAGTATATATCTGGCTTATTAAACATGAGATCATTTACATTCTCACATTTGTAGACAACTATCTACAGGCATCTCTGTTTACTATATAGCTGGGTTGACCTAAACTTGTTTATATTTAATGGGACAATTAATGCCCCATTAATTGTGTACTGTCTTAGATTTCTCTTAGTTTGATTTCATCTTACACCCCCCAACCTCAGTCACAGATTATCATGGGGAACGACAGGGAAGGGACTCAAGGTTGGAACCTAGGGGCAGAGGTCATGAAGGAGTGCTGCTTACTAACTTGCTTGGTCTGCTTTCTTATACAACCCAGTACTATCTGACCAAAGTTGGCATCATTTATGGTGAGATGTGCCCTCCCACATCTGTTATTAATCAAAGAAATGCTGCCACAGACTCATCCATAGACCAATCTGATGGCATTTTCTCAGTTGAAGTTCTCTCCTATTTATAGATGATCTAAACTTGTGTCAAGTTAACAACAACAACAAAACCCAACCAACAAACAAACAACCAACCAAACAAACAAACAAACAAAAATACAGGAAACAGGGGGATTATTCTGGAGCGATTTAGTTGTTCTACTAAAGAGACCAAGTGACTTGTGTCATAGATTTTAAAATATGACAAAATAGCTAATAATTGCTTCAATTTATAGTGTGCTCACTCGATGGTGGAACTGTGAGAAGCATTTTATGATCACTAATATTGCTTAATAGCAAGCTGCTAAACATGTAGGCAAAGTACAAGGCTGAATGTCTTCAAATGTAGCCTGTGCCTTCCTTTAACTTATTGAAGCTCTCACTAGGGCCAGGTAGCTGGCTGAGCACATATCTTTTACTGTACAGTGGTCCATATAGCAGGGACCATAATGATTTACTGCTGTGGCCAAGAAAGAATGAATATACAGCTTGGCTAAGGTCTTCCAGTGAGAAAACGGCAGGTTGGGTATTGAGAACAAAGTTTTCTGACCAAAGAATGGCCTTTTTACTCGTACATTCTATTCCTTGAGGGTCATAGTGAGATTTTCATGGTATGCTACAATGTCTTGTATTAAAGAGAAGGGAAGTAGTCTGGATTCTTTCCTTTAGTAGTTTCAAAGTCATGGGTCTTGAAATTAAAAGTTCATCAAGTTAAATCCATTTTGAGCTGATTTTTGTACACAGCAAGAGGCAGAGATCTAGTCTTGGTCTTCTACATGTGACTGTCCCGTTTCTCCAGCAACACTTTTGAAAAGGACTTTTTTCTAGTAGGGTGTTTTCCACTGTTTTACAGTCAGTTGGCTGTTGCTGCATGAGCTTGCTGTTTGTTTCTGGTTGTGCTATCACATTGGTCTATGTGATTTAGTTATTATTGCTATCATTACTATCAGTGATAAAGTAATGTTCACCCAGTTGTCTATAATTGAAGGATTAAAGTTGCCTTTTGGTCCATCATTATATCTTTCCTATTTAATTTGTAAATTAAATTATTGTGTTAGCACTGGTCAATATCCTTGTTTTGGGTGCTGAACATAGAATATTAGCTTCAATTTATTCATTTACTACTCATTTATTCACCAAATACTTATCAAGTGACCAAGTGTTTGGAACAGAGAGAGTGATTAAAATTCTTGCCCTCAAGGTTAATACATTCTAGTGTAGCACTTTCAAACAGCAGGGCACAATTCATTAGTGAGACATAAAATTAATTTAGTGGGTCATGACAAGCATTAAGGAAATAAAATAGAATAGAAAAATACCAAAGTGAACTTCGTGTACTATTTTACGAGATTATGGAAATGTGGCAAATATCCTGGGTTGTAGAGTAAAATATAGTTTTTTGTTTTGTTTTGTTTTCTTTTCTTTTGTTTACAACAGGCTAAGATCAAAAGGTGTTGAACAAGAGTACCACTGGCCTTGTTGTCTAGGAAGTGGGCACATGAGAACAGATGCTTGCATAACAAGGTGACCAGATGGCCGAGTTACAGGGTTTTCTTTTCCCTTCAGGTGTTGCTCAAGAAGTCAACAGATGTCTGAAGCCTGAAAAGCACTTGAAAGCACAGTCCAGAATCTCTCTGGGCATCAATGCATCATGCTTTGTGACTAGACCTCTTTCTTGGTCTTAAAACTTTCTCCTTTCCCTATTCGTAGGGCTAACATTAGAGATTCATTCTTGCTTAAAGATGGAAACATAACCAGTATGCACATGTATCCTCACATTCTTTCTCCATCTGTAGACACAGAATCTTTCCTTATCAATGAGTCCTTGAGTTCTAATCATGAGATCACATGACCAATGTCACAGATAGATTGGGTGGAAACCAATGAGGGTAGCTAAGCTATCAGGCTTTTCAGCCTTCTGAGAAACCTAGCAGTAGTCTGCTTGCTGATAGCTCCCAAAGCCAGGAACACCAACTACTGTGCCAAGCATAGGCTCAGTATAGTTCACGTTTCCAATGCTTTTCCCTTGCTTCTATGTGTGACTCAGAATGTGAACAGCTACTGTTTATTTTTCCTAAGCCCCTTTTCAAGCCCCTCACAAATCTCTAGTCACGTTTGTGCTTAGAAAGGTTTTGTCTCACATCCTCCAGATTTTCAACTGAATCCAGGCGTCACAGTCCCGTTCTGTTTAGGTTTGTTTTCCTTAAAGTGATCTTCTAACCAGCTCTGAAGCAAGCACCATAGATTGATAGATGAGAGTAGCTCACACCCCTTTGAAGGACTGCAATCCTACTCTGCCTCCCTGGAGCCCATGCCAAGCATCTCTAACTTGATTTACAGAGATAACTGGGAAACCAGGAGAGTTCTCTCTTGGAAATGTGACTGATTAAGGGCTAGACTCACTAACTTGGTCTTGTTTTTGCTTTCTTAAGAACTACACTCCAGCACAGAAGTTCCATGGCTCTGGGGTGCCCACAGGACTTTATCGAATGGAAACCAGAAAGAATGGAAACCAGAAACCAGAATTCCCCAGCCGAGAGTCAGGCATTCCTTAGAGGTATCCCTTTTTGAACCATTTGCCTGCCTCTACTGGGGGCAGGGCAAGAGGAACAACTATTTTTCTTTCCAGTTTGTTTTGGAGAAACAGCGGCTTCCTGGACATTTGGCTAACTCTTCTCTAAACTTGAAGAAAAATCACTAACAAGAACTTAGCATATAAATAAAAAAGTAGGTGCCCTAAAGCTAAACAGATTGTGCAGGTTTTCTTAGATAGATATTGTCCATCTAGCAAGATGGGAGAAGGGTACTTGACATAGTTCAAGATCAGTGAGGGTCTTCAAGACAATGGAATGAATTAAACCTTTCTGTGTCCAAATGGAATGTGGTGCTCATAGATGAAAGACTACAAAAATTGAATAATCTCCAAAAGTAGTAATTGCTACCCAGGTAATTATTAACAATAACCAAGGCTGCCAATTTTATTCCCTTTTCTCTGTTACCTCCTGCCTACTTCAATGAGAGTTCCCTTTTTGTTTCCATGGAAACGCAGAACAGTTGACATGAAATGTTCCTTAAAAGCAACCATGGGAAACCCATCCTTTGTGTATTAATCTTATTAACTGCATTCTGCTGCACCGCTTTGATATCACATCAGATGGATCATGTCAAATTTTTGGACCATGGATTTTGCCCCCATGTCAGTTCTACTTTAAAGACAGAGCATAGGTGTGATATGAGACTTGTGTTGTAGTCTTCAAAACTCAGTGGACAGATTTTCTTTCACCCTACTTAGTATATAAATGGTAATAGGAACCCACTGTCATTTCTTGTAACTCCAACTTCAACCTAATTTCAAGTTCTCTTTTCATGCCTTTTGGAGTTTGACTAGGATCTCTATCATGTCTATGCCCATATGGCTTTTGCTGATCTTCCAGAATCAAATCCATTAATGAAATGAATGAAATTAATTAATGAAAGCCTATTCTGTCTAGAATAATGTCTGGCATATACTACAGATTTCAACACATACATCTTTGTCCTCAGAGAGGCTGTAACGTGATCATTCTTATTAGCAAATAGATAGCTACTCAAAGCAATGTTTGCCATTCAAGCCAAGATAATAGCAGAGGACTGGGTTTGTTTGACTACATTTGTTAGAAAAGGTCAGCTCATTTATTTTTTTCCCCGTCAAGCTTTTGGATGAAGAGTCCAGACTGAAAGTGGTGAGAGAAAAGCAGCAGAGGCATACTCTTCATACATACAGTGTATTTGTCAGGACCCATTGGTGAATTCAGATGGAGCAGAGGCATACTCTTCATACATACAGTGTATTTGTCAGGACCCATTGGTGAATTCAGATGGAGCATAGGCATACTCTTCATACATACAGTGTATTTGTCAGGACCCATTGGTGAATTCAGATGGAGCATAGGCATACTCTTCATACATACAGTGTATTTGTCAGGACCCATTGGTGAATTCAGATGGAGCATAGGCATACTCTTCATACATACAGTGTATTTGTCAGGACCCATTGGTGAATTCAGATGGAGCATAGGCATACTCTTCATACATACAGTGTATTTGTCAGGACCTGTTGGTGGATACAGACGGAGCACATGGATTAGGAACCCTACTGCATGGTCTTCTGAATCAGGACCTGGGTACATTGATTACAGGGCAAGATGACAGCTTGCCCCACTAACAAGATATGAAATGTGGGCACTGTGTCAGTGCATCTGGGCCTTAACCCCATTATCTATAAACTGTGTAGTAAAAAACTCATCATGGAGGGCTGTGGTAGAAATTTTAGTGTCTACAAATTGCCATTGCAGATAGAACTAGCTCTCATTCTTCATCAAAGATGCTTTTTGCATCAGACACACGACCATTAGAGAAATCAATTGATCAAAATGCAGAGAATGCATATGGTTCCCAGCCCCAAATAATGTAACACAATCCCCGCACTTAAGGCTCAGGGATTGTCATGGAGAAGTGAACTGAAAGATGGTATGAACAAAAGGACCAGGAAGTCTGCTTCAAGACTCTGTCTCCTAGAAATGACAGCCAATCTATATTCATGATACCTAAACTATATAACTAGCTAAATAAGACCTGAACAATGACAATACCTGTGAATGTGCTAACATGGTGCTAATGTGGAAAGGGGAAATCTCATGTAGCCCTACCCTTAGACGAATAACCACAGGCGACTAATGAGTACTGAAAGAGAGAGAATCAGTCTTCCCCAAGGACATCATGTACCCTAATTAGTTACGCAATACCAACCAGTCAGTCCTGAAATCATACACACACAAGTAACACTAAATGGACTCAGAAAATTGTGTGTGTGTGTGTGTGTGTGTGTGTGGAGGGGGGGAGGGAGGGAGGGAGGGAGGGAGAGAGAGAGAGAGAGAGAGAGAGAGAGAGAGAGAGAGAGAGAGAGAGAGAGAGAATAATAACTAAAGAAGAGGAGCCATGAATTTGATTGGTGATGATGGGGAACATGGAAGGGCAAGTTACATAATTAAAATTTAATTGTAAAGCATTACAAAAAGTAAAAGTATTTGGATGAGGAGAAATGCTGCTGTATACTATAGACTATGTACATTTTTGGTCTTATTATCACCCCCTATCTTCAACTTTGTGATATATACTGGAAGGATATTTGATGGGCAGTGTACAGAAGAAAGGATGTACATCCCTACAGGAAGAGAAGAAAATTTAGAAAGGCATGGGTAGTACTTGGAAGAGGCACTGATGGCACTTGGCAGAGATGCCTTCAAGAGAAGGCCTGGAGAAGTGACAATGTATCAGGATTAGGCTGTAGACAGATTACACCAAATCAGAAGTTCCAGAGGAAAAATGGAAGGAGAGGTGAGGTAAGATCATCTGCTTACAGTCTGGGCAATGGTAGAAGGAGGTGAACCGTGGTTGGTTCATCCAACTGAGGCAGTATTGACTCAGGCTGAGGACCTGGGCCCAAGCTACTCTGCCCCAGTTCTGGCAAGGGTGAAAGGAGTTCATGCTAGCACAAGGAGGGTGAGTGTTTTCTTGTGTTAATAATAATGAAATGAAAATATCAGATATAAAGTAAGTGAGTGGCTATTCAAAGTGGCCCAATGCATAAGAGGAAATTTTAAAACAAACAAAGACAGTACAAAAGGGATTCATAGAGCTGTCCAGATAGGACAGTGGTTCTCAACCTTTCATGATCCCTTTGGGGGGGGGCGGTGTCAAATAACCCTTTTACAGAGTCACCTAAGACCATCAGAAAACAGACATTTACATTGCAATTCATGCTAGCAGCAAAATCACAGTTATAAAGTAGCAACGAAAATAATCTTATGGTTGGGGAATCTCTACAACATGTTGAACTGTATTAAAGGGTGTCATCATTGGGAGGTTGAGAGCCACTGATGTAGGAGAAGATGCTAGATTCAGAAATCTCTTTAGCACTCAGGTATGATTTTGTGTGAACCTGTTGTTGTACCTGTTAGCGAATAGCTTTTGCCTGACAGAAAACACTCCAGAGCTACAAACCCAGAACATTCATTGGTGCAGTGGCTTTGGGGGTTTCAGGGAGTTAGTAAAGTTCTCAGTAAATGAGTGTTGCTGATATGGACACAACATGTGGGAGAAGCAAAGTTCCCTCTGGGTGAGGCTCCACAGGATAGCCTAGCCATCTTCCAATCTGAATGTGAA
Source organism: Mus caroli (assembly GCF_978045245.1). Classification (NCBI taxonomy): domain Eukaryota; kingdom Metazoa; phylum Chordata; class Mammalia; order Rodentia; family Muridae; genus Mus; species Mus caroli. Next base: position 68,114,361 of record NW_028227261.1, read on the forward strand.
TGTTAATAGTGTGTGTAGGAAAATGCCTACCACAGCTTTCTTGTCTGGGACAGTTATAGCCCAGAGACTGTTCCCCAAAGAAGTGACTCGATTGAGATTTGATAAACTTTCCTGTTTGCTGTAGGTATAACAGGTATATGTATAACCCAGTCTCTCTGTTCAATTGTTATACAATAAGCCTGCCTCCATGTTCAATTATGTGCAATTTCCCTGCATCCTTGTCTGCCTATATATAATAACTCTGTCTCCCTGTTCAAGAGTATATAATAACCCTGCCTCCTGTTCAACTGTATCTTATAAACATGCTGAGCTCCCAGGGTGCTGCAGCTTCTCCATCAGAGACACCAGTCCTCCAGATCCCAGCTTGTCGTGTGTCTGTGTGTCTGTATGCCTGACTTTGCTTCATTTCTTCTCTTTCCTAGTCAGACACACCCATATGCACATACCTGTAAATCCATATATACTTTATCAACTACAGCAATTCCAATTGCCAGTCATCCTTATGCATGTGCAAATGTGTGTGTGTGTGCACACACACAAACACACACACACACACAATAAATAAAAATAAAATAACTCTTTAAATGGAGATGGATATACTCTGTTAATATGAAGATGTCCATTTTCATTCTACTGGTCTCAAATTTTGGATGTGTGTGTGTGCATGTATGCCTTATGTAGCATGAATACAGTATGCAATCTTGAAGTATTTGAATGTATGTGGTAGGTGAACTTACGATTTGTAACTTATCAGGAGGCAAATAAAAATAAAACGAATGAGAAGGAACCACTAGAAACAGTCTTTCTCTTCAACCCCACATGGCTTATGTCCTGGCACCTTGACTAGGAAAGTGAGGAATAAAGAAAAGACAAACATGCTGACACACATACACACAGACAAGCTGGGATCTGGTGGACTGGGTAAACTCAAGATTTATAATTCTTCAGGGGTGAATAAAAACAAAGTGAGTGGAAAGGAACTGCATGAAAACAGTCCTTCATATCTTTTACAGTTGTGTTTTATTTTTAGTTATGTGTATGTGTATGTGTGTGTGCATGCACACACTTGAGTTTTGCTTTTTTTTTTTTTTTTGGTTTTTGGTTTTTGTTTTTTTGGTGCCCAGGGACACCAGAAAAAGGGGTCAGACCCCCCAAAGCTGAAGTTGCAGGTGGTTGTGAGTCACCAGACAGGGGTGCTGGGAACCATACCATGTCCTTTGAATGGGCAGAAGACACTCTAAAGCCCTGGGCCATCTCTCCACACCAAGCCTTTCATATATTCTTACTTTAATTTGAATGTAAAAGGCCTTTCAACTTCAACATTTTTATTTACCATCCCGGAATTTTAAGGTAAAGATACAAGTTTTAATGAATCTACTTTGTAATACAAAAGAAATAAGACTGTCTCTAAAGGTCAATATATTTAGTTTGTTGTTGTTGCTGCTGTTGTTTTAACAAGAACTTGAGTAAGTCACCCTCTTTTTAATGCTTGTGGGTCCCCAACCTTACGTATGAAATGATAATTGTTGTGTTAGTCAGCATTCCACAACTATAATAAAATATCTGAAATATTTAACTTTTAAAGAGTAACAAGAGAACAAGATTTGGCTCCCAGGTCTGAAGCTCATGGTGCACTGTCAATTGTCCCCATTGCTTTGGGCTTATGATGAGATAGCATAGCCTTGTGGGAATATGTGCTGAAACAAACCACTTGCATAGGAAATAAAAATTCCCTTAAAGTGAGCACCCCCAGTTACTGAAAAATCTTGCTAGGCCTCATCTTCTAAATTTTCCATCATCTCTCAATGTGGCCCCTGTAGATCAAGCCTTAACACACAGACTGGTAGGAAACATTCAGATTCTAAGTTGTCATGAATCCCTACTTCAACCAAGGAGGAGAAGGAATGACTTCGGTTGCCAATGTGAAGAGCATGAACATCCTGTGTCTTCAAACCCCGGAATGGTTATTGTTACCCTCACCTGTGATTTACTTTTTATGTTTATAACTTTTTTGCTTTTGAGACAGACCTCGTGGTATGACTAGTCTAAAATTCTCTGTGTAGACCAGACTAGCTTCAGCTTAATAAAGATCCACCTGCTTCTGCCTCCCGAGTGCTAGGATTAAGGGATTGTGCCACCATACTCCAGTGTTCATAACTTTTCAAACTGTAGAAGTATCATTTTAAAGTAATAAAACAGAGATGAATGAGCATGGGGGAAAGGGATAAAATGAGGGAGAAGAGGGAGAGGAAGAAGTAGAAGAGGAAGATGATGAAACAAAACATACAAAGAGATGAGAGTTCTTCTGCACTTCTACCTAGTGGTGGCCATACCAGTTTTTAAACTCCTTTCTTTCAAGTTATTTTCTTCCTTCCTTCCTTCCTTCCTTCCTTCCTTCCTTCCTTCCTTCCTTCCTTCCTTCCTTCCTTCCTTCTTTCCTTTCATTCTTTCTTGTCTTTTCTTCCTTGTTTTGTTTTTGTTTTGAAACAAGATCTCACCATGTAGCCTTGGCTGGCCTGAAACTCCCTGAGATCTGTCTCTTAGAGTGCTAGGTTTTAAGGTTCACTGTGCTGTGGATGTTTATACTGATGATTTTGCTTATAGTCTTTACCTTTTACAGTAAGATGTACATTATCTTTTAATTCAAATCATATTTGTTTCCATAAATGCTCAAACAGTTCATATTCATTTCTGAAAAACACGAATAGGCTCTTCTTTCTGCCTTCCTTGTACCCATTCTTCAGTCAGAACTGCTGTTCACAGTGAGGTATGTCCTTCCATACCTCCCCCTCTCCCTTTCCCTCACTCCCTCCCTTCCTCACTCCCTACCTCACAGGTACGTGTGTGTGTGTGTGTGTGTGTGTGTGTGTGTGTTGGGGGGGTTGTTCCATTTTTAATGGGTACATTTAAACATATTCGCTAGTTATTGAAAATATTTAGTACTTATAGAAAATATTTATATTGCTTTAGTTTTAAAACTCACACATAGTTCATAGTTCACTTATCTTGAAACAGGAACATAATTATGTTAAATCTAGAAAATAAGTCACCTCAAAAATTTGGGGTAGAGGACGAGCAGGCGTGACCAGAGCATGACTCATAAGGAAAGCTCATCTGGGACATCATGTGGGGAGTGGAGGGCATTCTACAGGCAGTTCCTTCCGTTAGCCTTGTGTGCTTCTTCGCAAGTTCCACTACAATAAATCTACACCTGTATCTTCAGAGTATCCTTCCAGTCTTAGCCCTGAGACTGAGACTTGCACATACAAATCATTAAGTACGCATTACATTGCCATATTTTTTCCTAGTAGCAGTATTACACGATAACAAGTTGACTTCTTTAATGCAATAATAAAATTGAGCTAAAGAAGAACATGACACCGTATTTAACATACTATTTCTAAGAGATGGATTGTACAGGTAAGATAAACAACACTCCACTGCTGCTGTTTTGTACACTCTTCCCAGCTTAGAAAGCACTGGCCGAAGAGCTGCGGAGAAGGTGTCTTGACTAAGGGGCCCTTGGAGTTCAAGTAGAGACCCTGTCCCCCCAAAAAGTAACAGTGTAGAGTGATCATGAAAAGACATCTGACTTTGACCTCCTGTCTCCACATACATGCGATACACTTGGATGACAGTATAGATCCATTTCCTTTCTCAAGATTCATCTGAAATGTCATTTTATGTAATTTGGGTCATTATTGGATCTTGGAATTGGTAGCTTGGATCTAAAAAGTTGAAACAGAAAGAATAAAGGAGTCTGTCCAACACTTAGAAGTGACTGTCTGCAGTTACACTAGACCCTGCACATGGCCACCAAGAGGTTAGCACCACAGGCATGATAAACGTTCCAATGTCCCCTGCCAAGTCTATGTGAGAAGGCTGCAGTGGACAGTGGAGGAGAGTATCTCTGCCGTGAGAGCTGCATCAGGCTGTGGTGTATTTGTACTACACCAATTATTTTCTAGAATTCCCTTTTCATTATAGTCCCCATATTTGAAATCAGAGATTAGAGGATGGTGAGAGCCTGACTTAGGTTCCTGCATTCCTCCCTTTGACATTTGACCTTTCTGATTACCTGCACCCACTGATGTTTGGTTCAGCGCAGATGCAGAAACAATAGTTGCATATAAACCATATTCAGATAGGCCCTCCACATTTAGAGTATTATGGATTAAGATGTTTGGGAAAATGCATCTGAAACATCTGTGTTGATATATACAGATGTTTTCTTGTCTTTATTCTCACACAACTGTTTATAAAGCATTTACATTGTAATTAAGTAATTGAAGGATATACATATATTGTATTCAAATACATTTTATACAGGGGACTTTAGCATCCTAGAGTTTTGTATCTGAAAGTTGAGATGTGCAAGTGGAATAACCCTGGAACCAATTCCCCAGGCCCAACAGATGACTGTGTCCATAAATAAGGGACAATCACTCACAGATGGAGGATTCCCCAGCAAGGTAAAGGCATGTACTTTCCATCACCAGCTGACATTCTCATGATCTAGGAACTGAATGAAGGCTCTTCTTAGTGTAACAGTGTGGAAGAGTAAGGGAATAACTTAATAACTCCTCCACAGTTTAGAGCATGGAATAACACGGACCCTGGAGATTACTGTGAGTAGCAAGCCAATTCACAAGGGTGTAGTGCACTTGGGAAGATGAGACCAAGTGCCACCCATCCTACCTATGGATGTGTTTAAAGGGATCTGTTAGGAGTCAGAAGCCATGGAATTGGACCTTTCAGGTGTCTATCCAGTGAAGATTGTCCCCTCAGGAAAAAGGGATGGGAACACATAAGTACCAAAGGATACAGTGGTAGACATGATCTCCCTTCAGTAGTAGTTGTGGGGTAAAGGTGGCTATCACCCCTTAAAAACCACATTTAGATTACCTATTCATAGAGACCACTGGTAGCACAATTGACCGTGCTTGGATGTGTTATTATCTGCAAATAGAAATTCACCCTTTTCTCTATTCCCAGAATTTCCAGAGATGAAGTGTGTGATACAGAGGAAGGGATAGTATCCCAGACTCATACCTAAGTGAGGGAAAAAGGAGGGGGATTGAGGGAACTGGATTTGACCAGCTCTACAGGATTCTGAAGATCCCGACCAGCCTGTGCTACCGAAGAGATTTTCAATAACTCAAGGACTGGATTGTTCAACCTGAGCTGAACTAATTCTTTCTATAATAAGTTTTAAACAAATATTCCCCTAAGAATCTCTGCTATAACTCCTAGGAAGAGTGATTAATGCAATATAAAACCACATGATGTTTTAGTCCACATTGTATTCAGACTTTGCAATAAAGTGCATATGTTATAAGTAGATGAATTTGTATGTATATATATATATATATATATATATCCACACATATATATATATATATACAGTTATATAAAGATACGTGCTTTAAACACTTGAGATCCTAGGATAAGCTTAATAAATATACTGCATGTGTGCCCAATATCTCGCCCTGCACTCTCCTTCAAACGGGGAAACACCATTGGTTGCTCTACTCTTTCACTTGGACCCAGGACTCAGATGTACACTTATTTTTAACCCAACATTCTGAGAAGCCTGTTGATTAGTCTCATTCAGGACTCTAGAGCACAGCTCAGGAGCACAGAGTCTGACTTTAAGCTGTTAAAATTGATCTCAAGCAAATAATGGCTTGTATCTGTTCTGAGTATTTTCACTAGGAGTAAAATTCTAGTCCACTTTATCAGAATTCATCTGGCTCATCAGCCCTGAGCATAATAGAGCTGGCTAATTAAGAACTGAGAAAACAACACATAAAAACAGTGTCTACTTATTAAACATTGAACTGTTCTTGGCCTGTGATATTTGTTTTGTTTGCCCTGTTAATATTATTAGAAATGCATAAAAATATCTATCTTAGAGATCTACCAATGTGTGTAGAAGGAGAGACCTCATACTCACTGGGTACTGAGATCAGCTAAGAGTGAAGGGAATGCTGGCCTTTTGTCTTGATCAGATGTGAGAATATTAAAATTAATTAGACTCTCCTTCAGGCACTTCTTTAGGTCTCTCTCTCTCTCTTTCTCTCCTTCTCCGAAATTTTATTGTAAAGCTTTAATGCTAAAAACCCAGTAACAAGAGGTGTAGTTTGGGAAATTATTTCTTTGTAATAACTTATAGGCTGGTGTAGAAGGAAAAAAAGTCTTGTTGAATATCAGATTCTTGAAAGAGAGAGAAGACCATGCTGCCTTTTTCCCCCATGTAAAGTTGTTTTCAAGTTTGTCTCATTCAGAAACCTTCCCTTTTCATCAACCCAGTTTCGGTTATGAAATCCCCAGGGAAGAAAGAAATGGTGTCTTCACAGCTCATTGTTGGACTTTTTAATAGAAGCATGTCTGGTTTGTTTTGTTATAATCCCTTATTCTTTGGGATTTAATGAGACAAGATACTGTATTTTGAAATGAATGCATACACAAAACCAAGTTGATTGCTTATGGAGATAAATCCTTTAGAAAACTCCAGCTCTACAAATTTGAATCTAATAATGGTTTTAACTAAATCTGTACATGGTGAAATCCACTAATGGAGACCACCCCATAGTTCAATAAAGGAAGAAAATAGAAAAGAGTCCCTTAGGCAGGTGGTCTTGTGTACAAATTCATAGCGGTCCATATTCAATTATTCGCTGGCAGGATTGGTGGCGATCTACAGTCAGCTCTATTCTTTTCCCTCTTTAAGGAATGTCACAGCTTTCTTCTTCCACCCACAGCCTGATTCTCAGATGCATAGTTATGAGCCCAGCATCCCTGCACAAGGCCAGATAACACAACAGGCATGTGCTCAGCTGAGCTCTGGTCAGCAAAAATGTCCTGCCCTTCTCTAGTGTTAGCCCAGTGACAGGAAACACTCAAAGACAAGGAGCTAAGGATGTAGGGAGCCAAGCTGTTGTGCAAAAGGAGGCTACCTGAGAGGAATCCATTTTCTTTTCTCAGGTTTTGGCTGCTTGGTGGAGACACCTGTTTTAAAGGTAACTGCATCCAAATCTATTTTATATATATTTAACATTAATGTACGGGAAAAAATATCAAAGCTGAGAAAAATCTTTTTCAGAGCAGGTACATAAAATAACCCTAACTCATGGCTCCCCAGCTCAGCTACAGCTTGGTTGTATTTTCTTTCATCCCACAGCTTTGCACAGACATAGAGACTCACACACAGAGTTGAACTCATTAAGGGCTCACATTCATTAAACATTCGATATCACTCTACAATCATTAACCAGATAACAGTACGAGGAGCTGATAAGCTTTCTCCCACATCTGGACCACTGCAAAGTTTTATTGAAACACAGTAGTGTCTCTCCATTTCTGTGTTGCCTTGGGATGCTTCCACATGACAACAGCTGAGCTGGCAGCTATGACAGGAGCCCTGTACTCTGCAAAGCCTAAAATGGTTATTGCCCAACCCTAGTTACCCAGCATGCTCTCGCCTACGTTTCGTCATCTGTATACTGTAAAAGGTTGTAGCCATGATCATTTTCCCCCTTAACTGTGTCTCCAGCACATGTGCCTCTCTCTTTTTATGTATATCAAAGCCATATTCCATCATTGAGTTCAAAATCAAAGCCTTCAAGTGGCAAAATAACCTACAAAGATCCAGTCTTGTCCCTGCTACTTACAAACTCCATAGTCTTTATAACAGCCAGTCACTGAAGCTCTCCGTCCCATTTCCTTATATGTGTGTGGGGGTGTTGGGTAGGGGGAGAGTGTGAAAAAAGACCATCAATGTTTTTACTGTGGCTCCTAGATGTTACCCATCATTAATACAGATGAAGCAATAGTATTCAGTAACTGTAACTTTAGTATATACAAGGTTAAAATATTTTAAATATGAACCATTTTACAGCAACCATTATTCATGGAAATAGAATTTACTTATCCCAAATCACACAATGAACACCAGCACAAATAAGCCAACATAAGTCTCTCTGCCCCACCTTCACTTTCTAGCATTCAGATCATCATACTGATCTGGGGAACCCTAAATCTTCTCTTCTATCACCTGACAAAATTTCCACTCGTGGCCAGAATAAAGAGATGGGTAATGGGCCCTTTGTGGAGGCGTTCTTCCAGCCATGGGTGCTGACTGCGTTCACTTGTCTCCTAGATCTCCCTGATAACCAGGCTCTGTGACTCTAGCTCAGGAAGTGGAGGGCAATAGACAGGAGAGGTCAGCCCTGTAACTCTGTAACCGCTCAAGCACTCGCTGCTTAGTGAGAAGCCATGATGACAGCAGGCATCCTTTCTGTGATGAGTAATTGCCCCATCACACAAATCTATTTAGACCACATCCTTCTGGGTGCAACCACCAGTTGATTTAAGATGCAAACCTTGTGTAGATCATTGCCAGAGGGGTGAAATATGAAGTTTACCTAGACTTTTCTTTGCTGAATCATTTATTATAAATCATTAGTTACTGTGAGTTGCTGTCTAGATATCATGCAATTCCTACCCGGGTTCAGGTGATGAAAGAATTCTCTGTACTTGTCCAACAAAAATGTACCATTTTTTTTCCAGGGGTAAAATTACTAGTTTAAAAAAATTCCAGCTAAAATATTTGTGTGGAGAAACTCAGGCCCAAGGTCAGTCAATTAGCTGGGAACTGTAAGTGCGGTTTTTAATGCAAGAACCATGAGTCTTTAGGGATGTTTATGAACATGGATAACAAATTCCTTACCTGCTATTCAGGCTTGCAGACTGTGAGAGGAAAGGGGAGACAGGCAAAGAGGAGAGCATCCTCCTGTTCCAAACCATCCATTAAACACTTTGTGGCAACTTAATTCTCCTGACAACCCCTATGGGTAATTTTTATCATCTTCATTCTACAGATGAAAAAGCTACAGCTCACTGTCTCATGCCACAAGCCACTAGAACCACAATCCACAGTGGTTCTATAATTAACCTTCCCCAAAATTTCAGTTAGATCACCACATAGGAAGGCCCACAGCCTCACATGACTTATTCTTGGCTTCTTTGGGTGGCTTTTCAGAAGTAAAGATAGCTAAGGTTGCCCATCATCGTGTCTGTCCCCCTCCCAAATATCTAGGAGGAAAGCTGCTATATGTAGCAAGCATTTTCATCTTGGCCACCAACGAAGATCAAGCACATAAAATCTGAAGACCCCTGGGGTAGGAGAAACAGCAAGGTTCTCTTCTGCCCTGAGTATTCTACCCAGCGCATGCAGCAATATGGACAATTAGTATGAATGGAGTTGATCCAAACACCAAATCCCATAGATGCCGAAAGCACAGCCATGTGGGCATCCACAAAGGGGTAGAGGAGAGGGCTGGCCATGTGAACCCAGGCCTGCTTAAGAATTCTAATCCTCATAGGCTGCTCTTTTCACTGGGTGGTTTTTAATATTTATTGGCAAGGGCTGTTTTAATCCTGATGAAAATAACATGTCCCGGGGAAAAGGGTTGTAGCTAGAATGAGTGAATGTGGCCTTGGCATTTAAAACATTCCACGGAGATCAATAGGAATACAGTGGAGTCTAACAGAGGGTAAAGGTGACCCAGAAATGAATCTTGGCAGAAGACAGGAAATATTACTGCCAGTAGGAAGTTGAGCTCAACAAACTCAGCTCTGGCTGAGTTACTTCCTTACTGAAAGGCCCATACTACTGACCAGAGAGAAGTCAGTGTAACTTAGAGTTGAGAAGGAACAGTCAGAGTTCATCTGCCAGGGTTCAAACCCCAGCTTTGCTGTCTCTCAGTCACAACTTAAATGAAAATGAGTGCAAGCCTTCTTGTTTGATATTAGTTAAGACAATTCACGTAAATCACCACGTGTCGATGTTGATACAGATCAAGGGTGAAGTAACTGGGAAATTCATTAACAGACCAATTCTTTCTAGTGTATGGCTTTTCCTGAAGTCACTGAATTTTTTTTCCTAGAAAATTAGCATGTCAGATATGAATGAATCAAGCTACAGAAATTAGGAAGATCTGTTGGAAAGAGTCAGGAAAAGTAATGGTAGATATCCGTTTTAGTTTGGATTTGAAGCAGAGTGTAGTTAGGAGGGAGAATAGGACTTCCTCCCTTGCCCTGAGGGACAGAGGCTGATAATGTATCCACACAATGTCTGCATTGGCAAGCAAGAGCAATAGTGCCACCATGTCGGGTGTAAGTAGTGCTGGCCTGTGTAGAACTTTAAAGACTAGGAGATGGTCTACCAGCTCCCATGCTCCTGCTGCTGCTGCTGCTGCTGCTGCTGCAATCCCGATGTTTCCATTGATGGAATCATTTCTAAGCACCCAGGACATTTCTGTCCTCCTCTCCTCTCATGAAGTGCGCCAGGAATACAAGCTTCTGCTTTATCTCTGGTGAGTGTGGGTAACAATGCTCACACTTACTATGGTTTTATTGATATGATGTGTAAATGGTGCCAGAATGACCGTGTCTTATTCCTAATTCTCTCCTTGTGCCCTGTTTTACTGTCTTAACTGCATACTGACTGGTGCAAATGCAATATCAAGTTTGTAACAATTATTAAGAAGAAACACAAGAATTCAGGAGATGGCTTGCTGGATAAAGTGTTTGCTGTGAACCAAGTTCAGATCCCCTACACATATATAAAACTGTACATGGCCGTGTATAACCTTGTAACTCCAGCTCTGGAATTGGTGATAGATGGCTCCCCAGATCTTGTTGGCCAGCTAGCCTAGCTAAGCTCTGGTTCAGTATAGACCCCATCTCAAAACCTTAAGATGGAAGACATTCATGGCCTGCCTCTGGCTTCCATACATGCACGCGTACATGTATGCACATGCACATGGACACACACACACACACACACACATACACATGTACGCACACAATGAAGAATACACTAAATTTTTTCTTTGAGATTAAACTCTGCATGCTCTTTCCAGTCTTGATGAAAATGCTTTATTATCTCTGTAGTTACAATTCTTTTTAAAAATTATTTAAATTTTTTGTTTATGTGTAAATGTATATATATATATATATTTATATAATTTTTATATAATATATATTATATTTATATATAATATATATTATATAAAATTATATAAATATATATATATATAAATATATAAAATATATATATATAATTATATATATATAAATATATATATATTTTTATATAATATATATTTATATATTTATAAATATATATTATATTTATATATATATATTTATATATATATATATTTAAATTTTTTGTTTATGTGTAAATGTATATATATATATATATATATATATACACACACACACAGGTTCAGGTACCCATAGAGGCCAGGAGAGGGTGTTCCACCCATTAGAACTGGAATCACAGGTTGTTGTGAGCCTTTCATTGTGGGTGCTGAGAACTGAACCTGGGTCCTCTAGAAGAGCAGCAAATGTTGGTAGCTGCTGAGCTGTTCCTCCAGCCACTGTAAGTACTATTCTTCAGTTACAGTTCTATTCTTAGGCATACCCAGCTACAGGGCAGAGCTCAGACAAGGATTTGCTTTCTGGTATTCAGACTAACCTCAGCTTATATCCACGGGTATTTTCCTAAACTACTGCTCTCTCACTCTAGTCTTTCTCCCATTCACTTCACTCCCTGTGCCCTGACCACAGAGGACAGTTTAAATATAAATCCAATAATGGCACTGTCTAGTTAAACATTTTTTGAAGGCCCCTCATAGCTAGAGCTAGAATTTTCCAAGATTCAGTGAGAGCAAAGATAATGATCTTCATGCCAATAATGATATTTAAATATTCATATAAATAAATGAATATATTACTGAGTAAAAGCACATAAACTTGGATGTCAAAGACAAAATATAAGATTTATCTTTGAGATCAATGGCTCTTGACAATGGGCAGACATGCAAGTATTGTCCAAAGACTTTAAAATGGAGAAGCTAGCAAGGCATTGTCCCAAGGGACAAAAACAAACTTCATGCCAACAACTCTCTCTGGAATCAGCCACCAGTCTTTTCCCCCCAGCCTCATATTTCCTTCCCAATAACACTTTCTAACTTCCCACCTTTTGTGTATCTCATATACAGTGTCAGCTACCACAACCTTGGCTAACTCTAGTCCTTCAGCTCTGTCTTGGAAATGTCCATCTTTACCTTCTATTCACCTTAGCATCTGTAGGACGGTGATTGTTTTGTAATATTTTCCCCTCCCACCCAGAGAACTCAATCTGAATGCCTCCTCAGGAGGCTTCCAAAGGAGTAGTTCAATAAAACCATGAGGGTTTTTTCCCCCCTTGAACCTATAAGGTCCAAGTTAAGCCATCTGTAAGTTGCCTTGGTCATGGTGCCTAAGCACAGCAATTCTAAGAAACTAATATACCAGGTTTGCATATGGCTCCCTGACTTGCCATCTAGATAATTTTGAACTAGTTAAATAGCTCGTGTGTCAATTTGCTTGTCTATAAACATGGAGATTATAACAGGATAATGAATCTGTAGAATAAGTCAGAGAGTTCAAATATGTTTAATACTTTGAAAAATGGCCGCCAAGCAAACTGGAGCTGTTGCCATTTTCACCAGCCTTAGCTACTAGGAAAGACTTTGCTCGGGACACCTAGTATTCCGATGAAACAGGTCTTGGTCCCCAGGCATTGCACACGACCCTACAACATTCACTTTTTTCAATGCTTTTTTTTTTCACCTTCAAGAGGGCCTGAGCATTTTAAAGCATCTATATACAGCTCTACCCTCTGTTTTCCTCTTGAGCATATAACTTAAATAGAGACTGAAGGAAGGTATATTTTTAACGTAGAGGCCATGAATGAAATATTAAGTACTGAATAATTGAGGTTATGATTTTAAAATGAGATGTGTAGGTATGTTTTGCCTGTATGTATGCATGTATGCATGCATGTATGTATATCACCTCCACAACTGGTGCCCATGGAATTTAGAAGAAGAGATTGAATTCCTGGGACTGGCATTACAGATGGTTGTCAACCTCAGTGTGCATTCTGGAAATGAAGCCCAGGGCCTCTGCAAGAGCAAGGAGAGGTCTTAACCACTGAGCCAGGTCTCTGCTCTGAAGTTATATTTAATTGACACATAAAGTTTATATACTAGACCACAATCTTCAGCTGAAAAGATATGCATAGAAAATAAAGAAAGAGGCAGGCAGATTTCTGAGTTCGAGGCCAGCCTGGTCTACAAAGTGAGTTCCAGGACAGCCAGAGCTATACAGAGAAACCCTGTCTTGAAAAAAAAAAGAAAAGACTTGGGCGTGGTGGTGCACGCCTTTAATCCCAGCACTTGGGAGGCAGAGGCAGGCGAATTTCTGAGTGTGAAGCCAGCCTGGTCTACAGAGTGAGTTCCAGGACAGCCAGGGCTACACAGAGGAACCCTGTCTCGAAAAAAATAAAAATAAAAATAGAAAATAAAGAAAGAATGAAGCCAATATTTGATGTAAAATAATAAGGCCAGTTTTCAATATGTAATTTCCCATTGTGGTCTTACATAAATGAAATAATTAGCATTTAGGGGAGGAAAAATTAAAACTCTTAAAATTTGAGATATTAACTCACACAGGAGTTAAATCCCCTCCCCATCCTGTAAATTTAAACATGTGGGTACTTCCTTCTGCTGAAATTCAAAAGGGCAAAAGGTATTATTTTAGTTAATTTTAACTAATTTTAAATTACTGAAATACCTGTTCATTGGGAAATGGACTCCTCAAATCCCTCACCTCTTTATATTGGATGTAATTTCTGATGCTAAACATCTCTGCAGATTGGAGGAAGGCAGTAGTGACAGTCCAGGGTTCAAGGGTGGACTAAAAGAAAGGACTTGGGGTCCTGCAAGAGCTTCTGTGGCTGGATACTTGGAGCCATGCCATCTGCAAGACAACAGACAGCAGTTGTCTCATTCTCACACGAGGGTCCCTGAGAAGTCACTCTGCTCTCTCTTTCTCTCCATATTGACATTCACTTGTAGCACACCAGCTCCCAGTCTGAGGGTGTTAAGAGGGACTTGAAAAGTCAAGAGCATTGCTATCATTCCTCTTGAGCATGATTTGCTAATCCACTGTGAAAGGGCCCAAATGGAAAACAGAGCAGCTATGCAGCTGCAGGACACACAGGAACCCAACCTACTGGGACACAAACCAACCCATCATGTTCTAGCTGGGATTTTGTGACTCAGAGTAGAGGTTGCAAGGTCTTAAATCTTTTGCACAGAGTTTGGCGTGTGGATGGATAATTATTCTGAGTATTCATCCTTGGGCTTTCTTTCCAGAGACTTTGCCAATACCACAGTTTGCTATTGTCTTTTAATTTAGCGGTTGGCAAGGGAAGCTCCTGTTTTGTGATAATGAGAAATCAGTGTCTTTCTCCTCCTGGATGGGGCTGTTCTCACATCTCTTAACTCCTTTTCCATTAGGAGTAAGATGCAGTCGGTTGCCGCAGAGAGAAGAGAAGTTCACCTGGAGTCCAGTGACCAGTGTTGCTCCCAGCTCTGGCACCAGCCTGTCCTATGAACTTCTGCAATCTACTTAGCCAGTCTGTGGCTTCCTAACACACAGCATTGCTGGAGAGAGTCATTACAAATAAATAAGATAATTATGGAAGAATGCCCAGAAATCATGGAAGCTTAATAAGTTATATTTTCTCTTCTCTTCCTGTGAATTGGGTATTTTCAACATGGGCATTAATAATTATGCCTTGTTAATAGCTAAGAATTAAGTTTATAGAGTAGCCATTAGTGATAACCAGAAATATAATGTGACATTCTGGAAGGCTTGATGTCTTTGTTAGAGAAAAGACATAATCTGAAAATAGGGAAATATGTCTAAATGTTCATTTACTTTGTGTATACTGTGTAGCTAGGATAAGGGGATATTTGCCTGCTTTTCAGGTTCAGCTGTTTGAAGGGTTTGGAATGAAGAATTAGCCACCCTCCACTATGAACATTTTAAGAGGTACTCTAAACAAGTATATGGAATGAACATACTTTGTGATGTAAATTGTTTAGGGAAAAAGTGAAAGTTTATGGGTGTGAAAAGAATGTATTTTAGGAAGGACATGGACTAAATTTTTAAATCATGATTATTTATTTTCATTTTATTTAAAAGAAATGTTTAATTAAATTCTACTCAATCCTTTGAGGGAAATTAGACATTATAAAGTTCTTTGCTTTTTGAAATATATTGTTAGGAAATATTAAAGGTGATAGGTGGATATGGAGCATGTGGGATGTTCAGGAAGTTTTGCAGGAAGTACTAGGATCCGTTTCCTGGTACCCTGCCAATGGAAAGCATGACTTCTGTGAACCCAGGTAACTTCTCTCTTCCCTCTTTCTTTGTACCATCTCCCCTATATCTTAAGGAATATTTCTGGTGCTACTTAAGGAGTTGAAGATGAATATTCATAAAACAGTTAAACCGCTAGTTGGCATGTGTTAATCTGAAATTAGAATGAGAAAGAAAACATGGAGTGAGGTTGGTCTGGAGTCTGTCTCTAAGTGAAGCCCAGTGGCACTAACTGTTTAAGCAGACCTTTGATGAGAGATGAACTACTACCCACACTAATGACAATTAATAGGTCAACAGATTGGACTGTGGTTCCTATGAATGGAATTGCAGTAAGGGATTCCCAGTTCTACTTTCCAAACCCTTGTGAATTACTTAAGGTCATAAATATATTACTGCCTAATTGAAAAACCACACACTTGGAGAGCTGGGAGCATGCTTTTGCCAAAGTACAAAGAGCTGAAGAAATAATTGCACAGTGCTTTCTCCTGTGAGACAACAAGTACCAACCCACTGGGATGACTTTACTCTGAGACGTTGTGGGACTGCTCCAGTGGCATTCTAGGCTCCCCATAGCCCCCCAAAGGCATATGAAAAAATCCTGCACCCCCTTTTTTATTGTGTCTATGATCATTGTATTCCATTGGCTCAAAATGCTCACGACTCTGAACTTAATAGGTCACAATTTGTACATGAAACTATTTAGCTCCACCCAGAGAGAGATACATTTTAGTTTCCATCCACATTGCTTTTCTAACTAAATATTCCATGGCTGGTGGCTTAGGATTTTAAAGCTATCTTTACTGAACAACACATATCAAGTGAAAAGGTACTGTGGCCGACTCAGAAATACTGCCATAAAATGTTTGTCGAAAATATTTTCAAGCTTTCCTTTTTTTGTGAGGATTAATTTTTTTCTCTTTTTTATTGGATATGTTCTTTATTTACATTTCAAATGTTATCCCCTTTCCCATTTTCCCCTCCCCCCTTGGAGACCCCCTATCCTATTTCCCCTCCCCCTGCTTCTATGAGGGTGTTCCCCCACCCACTCACCTACTCCCATTTCCCCCATCCTCAAATTCCCCTACACTGGGACATTGGGCCTTCACAGGGCCAAGGGCCTCTCCTCCCATTGATGACTGACAAAGCCATCCTCTGCTACATATGCAGCTGGAGCCATGGGTCCCTCCATTTTTACTCCTTGGTTGGTGGTTTAGTCCCTGGGAGCTCTGTGGGGTCTAGTTGGTTGATGCTGTTCTTCCTATGGGGTTGCAAACCCCTTCAGCTCCTTCAGTCCTTTCTCTAATTCCTCCACTGGGGACCCCGTGCTCAGTCCAATGGTTGGCTGTGAACATCTGCCTCTGTATTTATCAGGCTCTGGCACAGCCTCTCAGGAGACAGCTGTATCAGGCTCCTGTCAGCAAGCACTTCTTGGCATCCCCAATAGTGTCTGGGTTTGGGGGCTGTATGTGAGATGGTGGGGAAGTCTCTGGATGCCCTTTCCTTCTGTCTATGCTCCACACTTTGTCTCCATGTTTGCTCCTGTGAGTATTTCTTCCCCTTTCTAAGAAGGACCAAAGCACTTACACTTAGACCCTCTCTCTTGAGCCCAAGGTATTTGGCTACACCTAGAACATCCCAATG
The DNA here is from genome assembly GCF_978045245.1 of Mus caroli. NCBI lineage: Eukaryota > Metazoa > Chordata > Mammalia > Rodentia > Muridae > Mus > Mus caroli. Next base: position 68,131,293 of record NW_028227261.1, read on the forward strand.
CATATGAAATTGCTTGTGTATATGTTTATAATCCTCAATACACAATACTACTTAGAGATAATGAGGAGACCTACATCAAAGAAATCATTTAACCTAATCATGTTTAATAATAGGCTTCTTTGATGCACATGTATTCGTGAGTATATGGGCTTGTGTCTGCAGTCATGTATCATCTGCACATAGAGGCCACCAGTCATCTCAGATGTCGTTCCTCAAGGACTTTGTCTTTGTCTTTGTCTTTGTCTTTGTCTTTGTCTTTGTCTTTGTCTTTGTCTTTGTCTTTGACTTTAGCTTTGGGATATAGTGCATTTCTGGCCTGGCACACTCACCAAACAGCACAGGCTGGCCGGCCAGAGAACCCTCAAGTTCTACCTGTCTCTGCCTCCCTAGTACTAGAATCACAAGCATGTGTCACCATACCTGGTTTTGGGGGGTTTTGAGGATCAAACTCAAGCCATCATGCTTGTATTAGCCTCCACAGTAGATCCTTTTAAAAAACAATAGTGCTAAAAGGCAGACTAAGACATACTGTTCGGTATAGACGGTGGTCACAGCATCAGTGCAAGAACTCGGGGGACTGACTCTGTTTCCCCTTTTCACTCATCCAGCCAGTCCTCCAGACTTAAAGCTCCTACTTTGGAAATGTTTTTAGAGATTCCTGAAATCTCTCTACCCTACTACAAAAGCTTGGGTCTTGCTCATGTTTAATTTGAATGCTAAGTCAGCTCTAGCCCTCGTCCTCTCTCTTCTGAAATTAGTATTCAAAGTTGTCTTCCTAATACACATGTTTATCAAATGATGTTTCTACTTAAACCCCTCCCCCGACCCTGGATTCCCACTGGCCACACAATTAAGACAAAACAATTACCACTAATGTGAAGGTCAGATATAAGATGGTAATCAGTAGGTTAATATTTTGGATGCAAATAGTTCCATGGACAAGGCATAGAACATCTATTTAATCTATTCTAGCCTCACTTTGCTAATCTCTTAATTGGGTATAATTATACTTCATATTTTGTAAGATTAGGGATGATTAAGTTGGATACATAAAAATCAGATAGATGATTGAAAAAACTGAAAATGCTTACAATTTTATTGATTGTATTAGTGCTATACTGTATGCTCAAGAACAGAGTTCTGGCTCCCTGGCTCTCTAGTTCCATTATTTCACACCACTCCCCAGCCTCCTGTGTTCAGTCACAATAAATGTGAGTACCTTCTTGAGTGTGCCATGTCCTTGATTGCTCCATGATTCTGCAACCCATTTCTTCTCTGCACAGAACTCTGCTCCACTTCAGCGGTAGAGACAACCCCTGTGTATATTGCAGATTTAAATAAATATCACACAGCTTAGTTATTTTTCTGTGCAGAAAAGTGTTGAAGCCCTAGTCTTCTTACCCAGAACTAGGGAGAGTTAGGGATATCCTAATTTGGCACAACTGATTGCCTAAGATCCTTCCTAAGTGAAAAAGGAGACCTTGGCTGATTGACAGATCTGATTAAAGTCAGCAAAAGAAAAGACTCTAAAAGTTTACATGCCAAGAAGCAAAAGCTAAGAAAGAAGCAGTTCATGTAGAGTAAAAGACCATTTACTGAGGAGCACAGCCTATGAGGACAGAAGCCATGTGAGCTTTAACTCCAAAGACAGTCTGGACTAGACAGAGATGATTGGCATTCCTTACGATGACTCCAAATCACAAAAGATTGTCAGAATAAAAATATACACGTACTTTGATTTAATCAGACTTGATGAGGTGGCAACATTATGCTCTGCTTTTTAAAAAAAAAGCCTCTGTGTGTGTGTGTGTGTGTGTACACTAATAGAGGGTTTATTGGAGCTTGCAGGCACATATGTGTATATGCAAGCAGAGGTCAGAAGACAAACTTAGAAGACAGAGATTCCTGTCGCTGCCTCTCCTGCCATCTTAAGTAAGCTGTGCTTTTCATGTTACCAGGTTTGACTCACTGTCATTGGAATATTACTGTCATGTGAACCCTGCACATTACAATGAGAAAGAAAGGTACCTTGGTAAGAAAGTTCAGCGAGTGGAAGAGTTCTAACGATCAGAGGTTCTCAGCCTTCCCAACACTGCAACTCTTTAATACAATTTCTCATGTTGTGACCCACAACCATAAAATTATCTTGTTGCTACTTCATAACTGTAAATTTGCTACTATTATGAATAGTAATGAAACATCTTTTTTCCAATGGTCTTAGGCAACCCCATGGAAATAGTCATTTGACCCCTGAAGGGGTCACAACCCCCAGGTTGAGAACCATTGTTCTAGAGCCAGTTGTCTACTGATGAGTTCTATATAGAAAGCCATGGAAAGCTATCCATACATATTTGTTATAATTACTATGTATGATTAAAAGGTTTTATTTAAAATGTCAAATAGCAATACTTATATTTTTAAACACCATGGCTACATTGGCAACCTTCAGAAACCATCAAAGTGGGGTATCATATATTTCTCTGCTGCAACAAGCAGGTATGTTTAGCTTGCAAGTAGAAATCACTAATGCCAGTTACCATCTTTGAGCTGCAGGAGACTATTGTGAAAAAGTTAAATTGTACACTCTCCCAGGATGTTCTCCTTAGATCTAGAGTCACAGGGTCACCTCTCCCAGGATGTTCTCCTTAGATCTAGAGTCACAGGGTCACCTAAGGCTGAGGAGGAGTGGGTTCCTTCCGTGTTCCTCTCATTTTAGTTTTGCTTGTGAACTGGTTATCTCACTTCTTGAATGCCTGGCTTGGTCCCCCTCCACCACCACCTCCAACCCCCAGAAAAAGCAGAACCACCTCTGTGGAGGCCTATTCTCTGTCCCTTCAAGCTTGTCCTTAGAGTGTCACCTTTTAAAGTCAGCCCTTGTTTCTCTTATTAAAGCCAGCTCCTCCCACTCTTGTCTAAATCTTAGCCAAGCATAGCACTGCCAGCTGGTGAGAGCCTTGTGGGAGACAATGGCGCCGGCCCTGCTTAATGGAACGCTGCCTTGCCAGGCGAAGCTTCCTGGTTCAGAGCGGTTGGTTTTGAGTTGTAGCCCATCATCTGACCCATATTGACGTGCTGTGTTCAGTGGGGGATTAAAGCCTTGTGAACTGGAGTAAGAAGAGGTAGAAGAAAGAGGGCATTGTGGGTCTAGAGGGAATCAATATTGTGTCTTTGAAAAGGCATGTGTTTATTCCCAGACTGACCATCTGGGCTGTGTGGCCCCATTTCAGCCACAAAGGAGGAAAAAGAATGAAATTGGCACGAAAGAGAACTTTGTAAAAGGGCAGGTCTGCAAGGTAGCTTGTCTGGGAAGACGAAGGACCTGCCCAAGCTACTATATAGCAGTGCTTTCACGTACAGGATGAAAAGGCACATTCCGGCGCACATCTGCAGGTCACCCATCCTCCCCTGCTTCCTCCCAAATGTTCTCCAGGTGTGAATAACAAACTGTCTCTTCAGTAACCCACCATTTCTTCTCCAATACCATTACATGTGTTGACAACAGGGTTTTGTTTACAACACAACTGACACTTTAAGTGTTGGAACGCTTCCAAACGTGAAACTTAGGAGACATGCACACAGAATGGGGAGGGGTGAAAATGTAGAGATCATGTCTGCTGCAAGGCCTCCAGAGCACAGGAAGTGCTCCCCAATGTCTGATGAAGACACAGCATCAACAACAGTGGCCAGGAGAAACTGGCAATGTGGATTAGTGAGGCAGAAAGCAGCCCAGGCTACATTTGAGTTTGCTCAGAGCAATAGCTTTGGTCTGTCCTGTAGCTAACCAGGACACCTAGGGAATGTTTTAGGGAAACAGATGTGTTTTCTGGGACCCTAACTAGCCAAATACTACTAACAGTGCCCATGGGCACTGTTAAGCAGGAGAGATAAAAAAAATGTATGTAAAATGACCCAGATGACTTTGTTGTATGCCAGGATAAAACCATTGACATATATTTCTCAGTCTTTTATGAGCCAATTAAAATGGCAAATTTTAATGTACTAGAAGAATCCTAAATCGAGTAGAAAGGTAGGAAGTTGGTAGTTTCATGTCAAGTCAGAAGGAAGGTATTATTTAAACTTGATTGATTGTTTAGTGTGTGTACTGGGGAGGGGTATATCAAAGCATTTGTGTATAAGTCAGAGGGAAGAGCTGGGTTTCTTTTCTATGAGGGTTTGAGAGATCAAACTTAGGTTTTAGGTTTGGCAGCAAGCACCTTTACCCACCAAGTGATCTCCCCTGCCTTAGGAGGGACTTTTACTAATAAAGTCTGTCTGCTAGGATTTCCTCTTATCCCCTCTCCCATTATATCCAAGCAGCAAGAAGCCACCTGGCTGTGACATGGTTGTGTCTGAATTCCCCCTAAAGGTATGGCAAATCCCTATGATCCAGCTAACTTCACTGTCTCTACATGCTACACCTGTGTGCTTCACACATCCCCATCTTTGTCTTAGCTTTTCCAAGGGAGAGGCCTCAACCTTCACCCCACCTTCTCCTATTACCCACGTCTATCCAGCACCACCTTCAAGGCCTGCTTCTCTTCTTCCTTTGTTACTGCCTCTGTTTGAGTACCAACTTGTGCTTCCCCAGGACTTGGTCATTTCTGTCTTTTGATTATAACCAGCCTAGGGGTAGACATAGTTTATTGTTCTGGGTCTCACTTGTATTTCCCTAATAATTAATAGTATTGCATGCATTTTCATAAATATACTGACTGTATAAACTTTCTTTGGAGAAATCTCTAAGTCCTTTGCTCAAAAAAAAATCAAATTGTGATTTTTTTTTTATATAGTCTGGATACTGGATCAATAGATACTGGATATTATCTATCACATTAGACAATAGATGCATGGTGTGAAGTATTTATTAGTATGTCAGTTGTACATTTACTTTCTTGATGGTATATTTTGATATACAAAGCTGTGAGTTTTTATAAAACCCATGTATTATTTCTTTTGTTGTCTGCACTTTCAGTGTCAACCTTAAATCCACAGCCAAATCTAAGGCCAAGGAGATGAACTCTTATGATTTCTTCCATGAATTTTGCACCATTAAATCTTGTATTTAAATTATTGATCCATGTTTACTTTTAAAAATTTGTATGCATCTTTGGGGGCTTTCTCTCAGCTTTCTAGCCCATCCACCTGCATTCTTGGAATTGATTTTCCCTCTGTGCTGCCCTCTGTTTGTGTCTGTACCTAATTTAATATACAGGCCTTCTTCATCTCTGGCTCTGGCAACTGCCAGGACTTTTACCTAAACTTCGGGGGCGGGGGAAGAGAATTGTAGTTGTTTGTTTGTTTTGGTTTGTTTTTAATTTTAATTCTAATAAGAACAACCTCAAATTTCAAAAATAATTCTTTAACATCGTTTTGTAAAAGTATAATTTACAACATCCATCAGTTTATACAACCTACTAAGCTTTGACATTGCCTTGTAAATGCTAAATCGTTTCTTATTATAGTCAACTGAACCCCTCCCCTCCAACCCTGACTCCAGGTGATCAGTAAACTGCTGCTTGTCAGATTAATTTTGTTTTGTGTAGAATTTTAGGTAAATTAAGTAATATAAAAAATAAGTGGTATTTGTGTCTACATAAGTTTCAAAATGTTCACATTTTACTTTGAATTATGTGTGAATACATGTGTCTAGGTTGTGCATGTAAATACAATATTCACAAAAGCCAAAAGAGGGCGTCAGAGTCCCTAGCGTTAGAGTTGTTGGTAGTGGTGCGCCATCCTAGATGAGTGCTGAGAACTGAACTAGGATCCTCTGCCAGAATAGTGCAGCCTTTTGACATCTCAGTCTTCTCTCCAGCCTCTCTATTTAATATTTTTGACATTTATATAACTTGTTATACATATTGGTAATATATCTTTTATTTCTGCATACTATTACCACCATGTGCTTTTATACCAGTCTGGATTCTCTGAATACCAGATGATGGACAGGCTTTTATTTCTAGTATTAAGCTACTATAAAAAAAATTGCTATGCACATTTTATAACAAGCCCTTGGTGGACATACATTTTTATTCCTCTTGGTTAAATTCCCAGAAGTAGAATTGCTGAGTCATAAGACAAAGAATTGTTTAACTTTATGAAAAAAAATGCCAAAATATTTTCCCAAACTGGTTGTATTTTCTTCAGCCTCTGTAAAGCGATGTGTGCACTTCTCAGATGCCCCACTGTCCTAACAGCACTTGCTGTTCTCTGCCTTTCTTCACTTTAACTGTCTTGAGTAATCTCATGGTCCCCTTACCCCACCCCCCGCTTTGGACATTTATTTTGTAAATTGGGTTTTAAGGTAAAATAGGTTATAATGGGGAAGTTCTCAGAGAGGACAGAGAGTTCCTCTGAGCTCCTCTCTATGCCCCAGCCCCTAGAGCACTTCATAGGGTGTGAGACAGGAATAGAACATCGCTATTTTGGAGAGATATCCCAACTGTCAGCTGAGCACTGTGATTGGGAAAATGAGTCTTTCCTACTTGGTGGTGCTGGTGTCAGTCAAAATCAGCCGGTCATGGACACCTGAGTCCACTTCAGAACTTTCCATCTTTGCTTTGTACTCTGTAACAGTAACTCTGTAACTTTATAACAGTGCCAAGCTAGTTTTCTGGAAAACTTTAAAATCAGAAATAATCACCAAGTCTTCTCAGTTATTTTAAAGTTTGTTTGGCCGTTTAGTACGGTTTGTAGTCTTACATGAATTACAGATAAGCTTTTCTATTTCTTCCACCAAAAATTGAAATTTTGAAAAGATTTCATTGAATAAGTATTGAATAAGCTTTGATATTTTCATCACAATTTTATTCTGTAAATGTGTAGAATCACAATTTCTTCTAATCTGTACATATGGTATGCCTTTACATCTACATATTACTTCTTTAATCTTTCACTAATGCTTTATTTTTAGAACATAAATATTTTACCTCCTCCGTTAGCTCAATTGATAGATTTTTTTTTTCTCATTCTTCTATGCCAACTACATTTGTACCCGTCATTAAGCCTCCCTCTATCATCTTCCCTCCTATCTTTCTGAGCCTCTGGTGAACACTACTCTACCTTCTCTTGTATAAAATCAACTTTTGAGAGTCCAGGTATAAATTAGGAAGGGAAGCACTTGTTTAGGCCCAGTGAACAACACAATGTCCCCCAATTCTACCATGTGGCAATGACAGGATTTCATTATATCATAACTTACTGTCACACAAACATACACACACATACACAGTCACACACTCACATACACTCACACACACACACACACACACACACATTTTAACTTCTAGCCACAAAGAATTGTTTTTGCTACGAATCCAACTCTTTGGGACTTCTGCAATTTTTTTTATTCTATTTCTTTACCTAATACACCATTACCCATTTATAGACCTAGCAAATACTTCCTCATCGTTTAGGGATGATCACAAATATCACCTCTTCCTCTGTGAAGGCTTTCCAGACTCCCCTACTCTCCTAGTTAAAATAACTCTATTCTGAAATGTTCTTCATGGTTATCTTTTGAGGTCTCGTTTGCAGATTATCCCATTGGCTTAGATAATATGATAGGTATATTCACTTTTGCCCTTCTCAGTCTTCTTTTGATAATGGCCCCGACCCTGTGGTAACTTAACTTTGTTGTTGGTAGATGGAATACAGTCCCTTCCTTATGCCAGTAAGCTTAACCTTACAACTTCCATTTTGAAATGGAAGATCATTAGTAGCCTCATGAAGCAGAGAAATGAAATATATGTTTGGATGGCCACTGACTCGAAACCCCTGCTCCTAGGTAGCTGCTGCTCCTTTATCCTGAATAGAAAGAGCAAGAATGGCCCATGTCCAACCTAGTGCAACCCCTGGCACAATTTGAACAGAGTTACCTGGTGAGGCCAGGCCTATACTACATCAAGTATCTGTGAATACGTCTGAGTTTGGATTTGCTTGAGGCTTCTGTAGAACCAACAGTTTATGCTAAAATTGGACAAGAAGAACACTGAGTTAATAGTGTGCTGATTTTTGCACTGTATTTGGGTCCTATAATATAGGCTGACCCCCAAATTGGTGATGGTTTTACCATCTGTTTATGGGAAAATATACTAGGTTTCTCCACATTATAATTTGTAAATAATTCATGTGGAAATGTCAGATTGTATAGATATGCTATTCCATAGCCAACTTCATCCATCAAAGTTAGCTCTAATGATCATCTCTAAAGCCATCTACAAATGTGTTTGTAATTTGCATAAATGCATTTATACTTTATATCTTCAAAAATGCATTTACATTTTATATCTTCTTTTTAAAAATCTACTGTTAAGATTCAGAATGACTAAGATCAAAAATTCAGGTGACAGCAGATGCTGGCGAGGATGTGGAGAAAGAGGAACACTCCTCCATTGCTGGTGGGATTGCAAGCTGGTACAACTATTCTGGAAATCAGTCTGGCGGTTCCTCAGAATACTGGAAATAGTACTACCAGAGGATCTCGCAATACCTCTCCTGGGCATATATCCAGAAGATGTTCCAAATGGTAATAAGGACACATGCTCCAATATGTTCATAGCAGCCTTATTTATAATAGCCAGAAGCTGGAAAGAACCCAGATGTCCTTCAAAAGAGGAATGGATACAGAAAATGTGGTACATTTACACAATGGAGTACTACTCAGCTATTAAAAAGAATAAATTTATGAAATTCCTAGACAACTGGATGGATCTGGAGGGTATCATCCTGAGTGAGGTAACCCAATCACAAAAGAACTCACATGATATGTACTCACTGACAAGTGGATATTAGCCCAGAAACTTAGAATAACCAAAATACAAGTTGCAAAACACATGAAACTCAAGAAGAATGAAGACCAAAGTGTGGTCACTTTTCCCCCTCTTAGAATTGGGAACAAAACACCCATGGAAGGAGTTACAGAGACAAAATTTGGAGCTGTGACGAAAGGATGGACCATCTAGAGACTGATCCATCCTATAATCAGCCTCCAAAAGCTGACACCATTGCATACACCAGCAAGATTTTGCTGAAAGGACCCTGATATAGCTGTCTCTTGTGAGGCTATGCGGTGCCTGGCAAACACAGAAGTGGATGCTCATAGTCAGCTATTGGATGAAACACAGGGCCCCCAATGGAGGAGCTTGAGAAAGTACCCAAGGAGCTAAAGGGGTCTACAACCCTATAGGTGGAACAACAATATGAATTAACCAGTACCCCCAGAGCTCGTGTCTCTAGCTGCATATGTAGCAGAAGATGGCCCAGTTGGCCATCATTGGGAAGAGAGGCCCCTTGGTCTTTCAAACTTTATATGCCTCAGTACAGGGGAACGCCAGAGCCAAGAAGTGGGAGTGGGTGGGTAGGGGAGTGGGGGGAGGGTATGGGGGACTTTTGGAATAGCATTGGAAATGTAAATGAAGAAAATACCTAATTAAAAAAAAGAAAAAGAAAAAAAGGAAAAAAAAGATTTCTTTGTATTTGTTTATTTTTAAAGCCTTTTTAAGATCTTTTCATATCACTGTATCTACCTCTGTTTACTTCTTTTAACTAGGGCATATTACCAAATCCACCTTCTATATTGTACTCATCCCATCCTAACCCTTCAATATAGGGTTTTCTTCAACACAACAGATTCCTGTTCATTTTCCTCTACAGAACAGATTCAATATTTTTCTAAGATATAAACCTAAAACCATGGTTGTTGGGTATCACATACATATGTATTAATTTCATCAAGAACAACTTTCTGAATGACTGCTGATTCACCCGGGAGGATGTGCAAGCAGACTCCTCTCCCAGCATCCTTGTCAGCATGGGGTACTATGCTCACTATACCCCCACCGATGAAACTATCACATTTCTAGGATTACTAGAAAGCTCCATCCTATTTGAACATACAAGTTATGTAAGCTTCCTCATATTGAATTGTTTCTTGATGCCTTTTGCGATTTCTCTATTGAGTGTCTTGAATTTTTATTATTTCTAGGTAGTTATTTTCTGAAGTTTAGATGATTATCCTATGTTTATTTTGCATTGGAAGTAGTTTTATTTGCCTCTCACTTAGTAAATCAATGCAATATATTCTGCTGACTAGAGGAGGAAGATAGGTACAATAAGGTAGAATATGAGTCTAAATTCACAGTGATGTAGGTATTTACAAAAACAACTCCTGTGTACATATTTAAATTAAGCTATTGATTATTCATATTTAATTTTCCAGATAGTAAAATCTCCCCTAAGTCCAATTCTGTGAAGTTCACAATGGTAAGACAGGGACTAAGGGTTTGTGGCTCAGGAATTCATTCGGATGCCGCCATTTACTATGATAGAGTGCATTGCTTATTAAATTAAACTAACTGTTTGCCTTATTTGTGCAAATGTCTACTGCCAGGACAAAATAGAAAAAAAATTCCCATAAACATACTTAAAAAAACCACACAGCACTTTATGACTGTTATTAGCTCTCAAAATAATTTTAACATGTTTCTGAAAAGCACTGGCATCACACACTTAGCCCCCTCCTTGTTTCCTCAAGTTTCCCTTTCATCAGCCTATGGAAATTACTTTACACTATAGTCCAGGTGTATGACTAGCAAATTTTCTCTTAACGTCGGAACACTTTCCTGTGTATCTTTCATTGGACTGAGAAAATGACCATTTTTTAACATGGAAAATATATATTTTTTAATCTTGACCAAACATTTTAAGAAAATCTCCTGTCAAAATACATTGAGCCAGTAGAGACATTTGCCAAGCTGAGTTCAATACCCAGGATGGTGCCCTGTAGGAGAGAACCAATGCCCACAAGTTGTTCTGTAACTGATACATCATAGACTGTGCCTCCCACAGCCTATTAATAAACTAAATGCTGAGTTGCACATCCCCTAGTATTGGACTATATATACACCAAATACCATAACAAAAAAATTAAAAAGCAGGTGGCACAATATGTAAAAACTCATGTAGAATGTATGTTTGAATTATTTGACTGTCTGCTGGGTGACCTTGGACTAATTACTATTTCTAAGTTTCTTATTCTCTGTACTACAAGTATAAAGCAATGGCCCTTCAGAACATGGCTGTAAAAGGTTCATCAGCTAGGACTTAGGTACAAGTTTGTTGTTATTGGTTTGTGATTTTTTTTCCTGTGTAATCTATTTCCATTTACACTAGTAGAAAAGGCAATGACAGACCCAAGAAAATATTCCATTAAAGTCCAGTTTGGTGGACTCCTGAGTTTATTCTGTCTACTTAGGAGCATGAACGATTGCAGAAGCATCGGTGCTTTGGGCGGCTTCCTCAAAAAAAAAAAAAAAAGTCATCCCAGTGACTTTCCATGGAGTTCATAATGCTGAAACTGAAAAGTATTACTTGCGTCTCCTAGGCAACTTGGAGGCAACTATGCCACCAATGACTTTAATGACATTAGATCATGCAGAGTGGAGGATCAGGAAACTAGTAATCTAGATCAGCCAAAGTCAAGATGCATTGAGTAGGCTTGACTATTGGCATGTGCAGAATCCAAGTAGGCAGTCTATAACACTAAAAGATTTGACAATGAACCTCTGAATGTAAGGTTTCTGTAACAGACTCAATCAAGCAACCCTATATGGTACATTCCTTCTATCCCAGCCTCCCTCCAGTAGGTAAGGATGCACTGGCCCTAACAGTGATCGTCAGTGGTAAGAGCTTGGTTGAAATGCCATTGACATCAGATAAACTACTGGTTTCATCTAACAATCTATATCCATGATTGAAATAGTACTTTTATAACCATAAACATACCAGTAAAAGGTTGTAATAAATTGACTATATATGGATTAAATAGACACAACTAAGTATTTGCTTACATTTATTTATGTTTATATTATTTTGTATTTATCTATATTTTAAATACACCATGTATGATCAAGAGGTGTCAAGAAGGAGGTGGCTATAGGAAATTTCATGCAGCGGGGTTCTACACCTGGAGATCATTTGGTCTCATTTACTGCATGGAGATTATAAGTATGTTTAAGAAGGAAAATCAAATTCATATTCAGGATATCTGTTAATATGGAAGTAGCCATAGGAAGAAGGCTAGGAGTCACACAGTATGATAGCTTTCCAAAGCTGAGCTAGGCTTTGGGGGAAAGAGCCTGCATGTCATAGACCTTTACACTGTGTTGTAGTATTTGGTCTGAGCCAATGACGTTAACTCTATTTCTGCCTGGCTGACACTGATAATTCTATTATTTCCCCCTTGGAATAAGCATGTGCCCCAGTTTTAGTCAATGAAAGTGTAAGAGAAATCTGTTAAGGTTAGGGCTTCTAGGAAATAAAAAGGAAAGTGTGTCTGTGTGTGTGTGTGTGTGTGTGTGTGTGCGCGCATGCGCGCGCGTGTGCGTGCATGCCTGTGTATGTAGGGACTAATATCCAATATATATAAAGAACTCAAGAAGGTGGACTCCAGAAAGTCAAATAACCCCATTAAAAAATGGGGCTCAGAACTGAACAAAGAATTCTCACCTGAGGAATACCGAATGGCAGAGAAGCACCTGAAAAAATGTTCAACATCCTTAATCATCAGGGAAATGCAAATCAAAACAACCCTGAGATTCCACCTCACACCAGTCAGAATGGCTAAGATCAAAAATTCAGGTGACAGCAGATGCTGGCGAGGATGTGGAGAAAGAGGAACACTCCTCCATTGTTGGTGGGATTGCAAACTTGTACAACCACTCTGGAAATCAGTCTGGCGGTTCCTCAGAAAATTGGACATAGTACTACCGGAGGATCCAGCAATACCTCTCCTGGGCATATATCCAGAAGATGTCCCAACCGGTAAAAAAGACACATGCTCCACTATGTTCATAGCAGCCCTATTTATAATAGCCAGAAGCTGGAAAGAACCCAGATGTCCCTCAACAGAGGAATGGATACAGAAATTATGGTACATTTACACAATGGAGTACTACTCAGCTATTAAAAAGAATGAATTTATGAAATTCCTAGCCAAATGGATGGACCTTGAGGGCATCATCTTGAGTGAAGTAACACAATCACAAAAGAACTCACACAATATGTATTCACTGATAAGTGGATATTAGCCCAAAACTTAGGATACCCAAGATATAAGATACAATTTGCTAAACGCATGAAACTCAAGAAGAATGAAGACCAAAGTGTGGACACTGTGCCCCTTCTTAGAATTGGGAACAAAACACCCAGGGAAGAAGTTACAGAGACAAAGTTTGTAGCTGTGATGAAAGGATGGACCATTTAGAGACTGCCGTATCCAGGGATCCATCCCATAAGCAGCTTCTAAACGCTGACACCATTGCATACACTAGCAAGATTTTGCTGAAAGGACCCAAATATAGCTGTCTCTTGTGAGACGATGCCGGGGCCTAGCAAACACAGGAGTGGATGTTCACAGTCAGCTATTGGATGTATCACAGGGCTCCCAATGGAGAAGCTAGAGAAAGTACCCAAGGAGCTAAAGGGATCTGCAACCCTATTGTTGGAACAACATGATGTACTAACCAGAACCCCGGAGCTCTTGTCTCTAGCTGCATATGTATCAAAAGACGGCCTAGTCGGCCATCAATGGAAAGAGAGGCCCATTGGACTTGCAAACTTTATATGCCCCAATATAGGGGAATGCCAGGGCCAAAAGAATGGGAATGGGTGGGTAGGGAATTGGGGGGCGCTATGGGGGACTTTTGGGATAGCATTGGAAATGTAATTGAGGAAAATATGTAATAAAAATATTAAAAATTAAAAAAAAAGAACTGAGATCTAGGCAGAGCTGTGCGGAACACGCGGCACTTGTTAACACAATGTCAGAGCCAACTCCCAAGGAAATGGTGAGGGTACCACATTCCTTCAGATCCTCCTTGGAGTGGGGACTTGAAAATCATCTAGTGGACAGATTTTACTATTGTTCATTTTAAGAGATTTCATTCTAAGGGTTTGGCACAAAGTCATTGGAATTTTAAATCACCCAAACTCATAATTCTACCTTCCATTTGGAAATGATTTATTCTATTGTGTCTGAAAGATCCTACAAAGTTAAATCATTGGACATAATTAAATGCTATAAGGTGACACGGACCTAAAAATTCTATCATTTTTAAGTACAATAAGTAAAGGAGAATACATTTCAGTGATTATCATGCCCCCAAAACTATATGACATAACCTAATACGACTATCACAGTGTACTTATAAGATTATCAATAATCTACAGAGATAACAAATCATTAAGCTAATGGAACGAGTTTTTAAGTATAAGACAAATGAGGGCCATCATTCAAAACTATTGGGCTGTCAAGGAACAAAAACATGCAAACAATTGTTAATTCGAGTTTTCTTTTTTTTTTTTTTAATTGAATCAAATAACCCCATTGTATTTCTTGCTGGAAACCCCAGTATCTGTTGAATAATTTAAGTTTTTAAAATTTTTAGCTAATTATTTTGAAATCAAACAGTTGAAGCATTTGAAAATATCTCAAAGAAGTTTGCTCAGTTCACTTGGTTGCAGGATTTCCAATGTGAGTGTCTCCTCCACTTCATATTTGGAGAAGGTGGGACATAACTTGATCATTCCTGGTTCCCTGAAGCATAAGTCACAAATGAGAAGAATGTTGGAAGATACTAACTTTATGCTAGTGTTAGAGGGCAAGAAGATGAGAAAATCCATGTACATCTTCTTGTAAACCCTGGCCTACACCCTGCCTGTTGTTGCAATGCGGTGCTATCTCCCAGGTGACAGGAGAAAATACCTTTTAAAGCATGAAATGAGCTGCTTCCCTAGATGCGGCGTCTGTCGGACCATTTTCCCCTTAAATGGGGGGTGTATTTCCAATTTGCTCCCTAAGAGAGTTGTTTCAGGGCCAGAGGAGAAGGCTGCACTGCTTGTCTCTGGGTGAGGCTTTGTGGATCACAGCCTGAGTAAGGACCACTGCTGTGTCTGCTACACAAACCCTGTTGCAGTGCCATTTGGGGCTGTGCATATGCTCTTGGACTCATACCGATGGGTGTGTTTACAGTTACAGCAATGAAGCTCAAGACCTGACACACACAGAGAAGGACTCTACCACTGGGTTACATGCCCCACCCAACACACCCATTCCTTTTTATTTTTAAAGTCCTATTCCTAGGTTCTGTGATGACTTCAGTGATCATCAGTGAGAATACACAGTGCCCACCACGCTGCCTGTTCTGACAAATTTAGTCAGGTTAGACTAGACACACACAGTCTTTGTCAAACTGGATAATTTAGCAGAAATTAGGTTGTTTTGGGATAGGTGATGAAGACTTGAATTTAACCCCTGTTCTGGCTCTTAGTTAAATGACATTTAGGATTCTCCAAGAATTCTATGACCTAGAGTGTTCTTCCTAAACTGCCATTCTATCTATCTATCTATCTATCTATCATCTATCTATCTATCTATCTATCTATCTATCTATCTATCTATCTATCTATCTATTCATCTATCTATCTATCTATCTATCTATCTATCTATCTATCTATCTATCTATTCATCTATCTATCTATCTATCTATTCATCTATCTATCTATCTATCTATCTATCATCTATCTATCTATTCATCTATCTATCTATCTATCTATCTATCTATTCATCTATCTATCTATCTATCTATCTATCTATCAATCTATCTATCTGCTTAGTTTGATTTGCTTGATTGTTTATTTATTTACTTTTGAGACAGGGTCTCATTATGTAGTCCTGCCTGCCCTGGAACTTGTTATGTAGACCAGGCTGACCTCGAACTCAGAGATTCTCCAGCAATTGCCTGCAGAGTGTGAGGATTGAAGATATGTGCCACTCTACTCAGCCTCAAATTGTCTTTCTTAAATATTCATTCAATACACTTAAGAAAAATATTTTTATAAAATATAAAATAAATTTCCATGGAAATTAAATAAAAACAAAGATATATAAAATACATACTTGGTTTGTGTGGTTGATCATCAGATTCAACAGAAAGAAAACTACTCTTCCTTAAACACCTACCCTTTGTTACTGTGATTTATCACCATTTTCTGGATGGATCAAGCTTATAGATTACTCCTAGTGCAGGGACCATTCACCTTGAATAGCACTCATCTTTAAAACCTAGAATAAAAATGTCCCTCGCCCTTAGAAGAGTTGCTGCTAGAATACAGTGCCTAATGTATCTGAAAAGCTGGGGGGTCACCTATTCTTGCCCTTTTGAAACATAGGCAAATGTCACTCTTGGAAAAAATTAAACCAGACCCTCTTATCGGTATAGATAATCTGAGAAATGAGAGACCAAGTAAAGTCTGAGACATTGTTTTTAACACTGACTCCCTACCTTCCCAACAAATTTCAACCCACATCCCAGTACATATATATACACATTAAGTCTCAGTCTATTCTCCACCTATTCTACTGTAAAAGCCTGAGTAGAGAACACACACACACACAAAACACAAACACACACAACAAACAAGCAAACAAACAAAACTACCTGCCCCTCAGCATAACAGATCAACCTTGATCAACAACCCACCTTACAAAGAAGGTAAGTTGTAGTTCTATTTCAGTTCATCTTCTGTTTGGTCGTAAAAGCTTTTGGTATAAAATTTGTGAGCCAGAGTGGTGATGAAACAGCTAGATCATTGAATAGCTGAATAGCTGGATCAGCTATCCTCGTTTGATCATATATAATCATAGACTCGGTTGTTCTTTCCAAATCTTAATGCTCTCGGCTTAACTTTCATCAAATACAAAATGAAGGACAAGCCATAAAAAAAATGTAGAGTTTTTTTGTTTGTTTGTTTGTTTGTTTGTTTTTTAAGGAGGATAAATAAGATGACATATTGAGAGCTGAGTGGCACTTGGGACACAATAAGCAACTTGTCCAGAAAATGTCAATATGGCTCACACTTCAGCTCACAGTCTCGAAGAACACAGTTCATCACTGCAGGGAAGGCAGAGTGGAGCATTGTGGTCCATGGTAGTGTGAGCTTGTAGCTGCTACTTCCGGGGATAGCAAGTCAAAAAGCAGACCATAGAACCAGAAGAAGAACACTAGAGTCCTGCCTCTAGTGGTCTACATCCACAGCCTGGGCACAGTGGTACAAAGGTTTCAGGTACTATCTAGGATCCTACACATGAGCTATGAGGGACATTTCAGATTCAGACCATAATATGAAAAGTCCTAAATTGTTAAACGGCTCAGCTCCTGGTCAGTCCCCACACAGAAGTCACAGAGAACGAGCTTTAAAGAAACATCTTGACAAAGGCTTATCCATACTCTTAGATTTCCTATTTGTAGAAAAGCTCCTTTTCCATGAGTGTTTGACTCACAAATGATTGTACCTTTCAAATGAAGGTATGTCCCCTTACTTGTTATGGCTAGCCTTTATATAGACCTACCAGTTCATCTTAGCATGATCCTTGCTGGATCTTTCCTATAGCATGTAAATCAAACTATACATTTTGATATCTAGATACCATTTCCTCACTGAAGTTTTATATACAATATCTAATATTTATATTATCCCAATAGTACTAGGTAAGAAACTGCCATACACCCAAACCACACAACCATAAACATCTCTCACCTGTGCATGTGGTAAGTATCCTAGGAGATACAGCAGAGCTTCTGCTGTCTCTTGAAAATGTTCACACATGGGAAAGGTGACTGGTTATACTCCAATTAGGATGATGCTCTAGCTTGGCTATTAAAGGTCCCCCAAAGGCCCACGTGCTGCACTATTTGGGAGCCTTTAGGAGGTGATGCCTAGTGGAGAGTCTTCCAGTCTTTGGAAGCATGCTCCTGAAGGCCATTATGATAGCCTTCCATGTCCTTGTCACAGGGTGAAGGGCTCGTGAGCACTCTACCTGTGCTGCCTTCTACAGACCCCAAAACAAATGAGACCAACCAAACATGGACTGTAACCTCCAAATTGAGCTAAAATAAATGTATTTTTGTCTTTATAAGTTGGTAATTTCAGGTATCTTGTCATGGTAACAGAAAGATGGCTGACACAGATGATCTCAGCTAGAATGACTAGGGCGGTTTGGCTCTGCAGTGTGTGTCTTTCATCCCCTAGCATTCTATTGAAGGCATGTTCTTGGGGCATAATACAGGAAGAGAGCAAGTATGAACTCAAAAGCACTTTGCAGGATTCTGTTTACACTCCAGTTAGTAATGCCCCACCAGCCAAAATGGGTACCAAGGCTGAACACAGAGCAGAGGTGGGAAAACAT
This sequence comes from Mus caroli, assembly GCF_978045245.1. Taxonomy (NCBI): domain Eukaryota; kingdom Metazoa; phylum Chordata; class Mammalia; order Rodentia; family Muridae; genus Mus; species Mus caroli. Next base: position 68,149,540 of record NW_028227261.1, read on the forward strand.
AATAAGATTTGACGACAGTGAGCCTGAGTATTACATGCATAAACTGTTAATGCTGCCTCTCATTTCCTGATATTCCTCTTCATTATATCAGAAAATCTACTTGATGATTAAGATTACCAAATCGGAATCATATAAGATGACAAGACACTGTGCATGTCAATATAGATGGAATATACACTCAGGATTTGGTGTGCTCATTTGTTTAATGAAATCTGCACTTTTCTCTCTCCTGCTGGGCAGAAAACAGACCCATTTTTAATAATGGATATATGAACATTTCTTGCCATAATCCCCAGAATAGCTCATAATTCCTACCGGGACCAGTCTTCATCCCATGGTATTATGGTATTTTCAACAAATGAATTTAACATTCAAGAAATAATACTAAAATAACTACTTATTATAGTCAAATGCTTTTCTGGTAAAACCCGTAAAATATAAAATGAGCTTTCTTACTGGAGGTAGACTCTAGGGAGATTTCCTGTTTTAGGAATTTGATATCTTCCCCTATTTTCATTTCAAAAAAAGACAGACCACTCTATTTTTTTTCCTTCCCTGATGTGTTAAGTAAGAGACAGATCGCTAATTCCATTTCTTAAGGAACTATAATACAAGTACTTCCATTTGCATAAAACTTCTCTGGTCATCTTAGCCAAGGGGCAATGCAATGTCTGCCCCTCTGCTATCATCTCACCCTTCAGGCATCGACTTTATGGACGGTCCCTACAGGATACCAGAGATTTCAGAAAGGATTCCACACTGTTAGGGCAAAGCTTATCCCCCTGTTCTAAAGGTGGTCCCTGGACATGCCCAAGAGTCTGTGTGACGGAACCTTGTGTTGATCAGTGAGCTGAGATCATTGTCTACTCTTATTGGAAGCTGCTTTGGACCCAGTATTTAGGCTGGATAAAGTTGCATGGATCATTCCTCATAAACACGTGAGCAGCAATAGAAGTGTGTGAAGTTGGGACTACGATGCTGCATGGAGCTTGTCTTTCTAGTGCTGTGCCGCTGACTTCACACTCCTGCACAGGATTAGGACCCCACGCTCAGATGGCGTTGTGTCAGTATTTTAACCAGATAATTTACAGGCTTTGGGGATGATCCTGAACTTTGAGATGCTTTACAGGATCTTAAGATTGCGTGCACAGAAAATGCAAACATATTTCTTACATCTACGGCTATGCTTAGTACAGAAGGGGTCACTGATTTTCTCATCCGTACCTCATGAGCACCCATGCTGTCGCACAAGTTTCTAAACTCTGAATACTTCGTCCTCTTTATCATCATCTCAAGTCGAATAGAATCACTTAACTGGAAGAGAGGACATGGAAGAGAAGGGGGAAGGGAAGGGGATGAAATAGAGGAGGAGGAGGGAGAAGCAACTAAATCTTGAATTCTACATTGAATTTTGCTGTAAATATCTCTAGAGTAAAGCAGTGCTGGGTCTGAGTGACAAGAAGCAGAAGAGGAGGAATGGGAGGGTGTGTGGCGTTTCATCTTGAGAGGAGGAGGAGGGTGGAAATTTAGAGTTTTGCTGGCATGAGACCCAGGATTTCAATGAGAAAGGGAACAGGGACTGAAATGACTTTGGCTTTCATGGAAATTATTATTTGACTTTGATCTTGAGAGAATGTCATTGAGCCAAGTTCTGATGTTTATATTTGGGGGAGGGAGTGGAGGTCGATGTTGGGAAAGATGAGAAAAGCCAAATACACTTCATTCTGGGAAGAATAAGTGGTGTGTGTGTGTGTGTGTGTGTGTGTGTGTGTGTGTGTGTGTGTGTGAATAGGGTGGCTGATGTAGAGCACAGGGAATTCCCTTTTGCCCTCAGGAATTCAGGTTTAAAACAGAAGTCTCAGAGAAGATGAAAGATGGCTGGCTCTAATTCCCTCAGTTCCGTGCTAGTTATAAACACAGAAAGAAAATGGGATTGAAGAATGTCTGGGGCAAACAGGCCCTGTAAACCATTTATTATCATATTTGTGGCTTCTGGGGAATGACTTTAAAGCTATCTTTTAAGATGTTGCTTACTTAAAGTAATTGAATTTAATTTTAAATTAAATTTTAGAAACTATCCAAAGTATTTTTCTCCCTGCAATCTATTTTCAATTTACTCTCTGTTTTGTTTTGTTTTTTTTTTCCTAAGAAAAGTATGCATATTTAAATGTGTTTGTAAAGGGCATTTGAAGAGAACTATCAAGCAGACTTTAAAAAAAAAAGTATAGAGATAAAAAGCAGAGCCTTGTCTCAGCAGGAATGCTTGCAAAAGTCCTGCTTCTATCTGGTCATAACTTGCTGTGTGATCTAGGATTCATCATGAACTTCTCTGAGCCATAGGTTTTATGTAGAACTGCCATCCCAGCTCAATAAATTTGTGTCATAATTACTCTTGAGGTAATTCTAAAACATAATTACTATAAAGTGCAATAAATATGTTCATCCACTCAGCTTCTGCAGATCTCCAGTCAATAAGCAAATTAGCTACTGCAAACTCCATTTGCTAACCTATACATACATATAAAAGTATATTGTCCATCGTACTAAGCTTGTGAAATCTGCATGATAAATGGTTTGCAAAGAGCCTAGCGCATGACTGGAACTTAGGAATTGCTCTCACCGATGAAGATTTAAAAAGAGTAGAACGGAGAAAGGCCGAGAGGATTCGGAATCAAATCGCTTCCTGTGGTCCACATGACTCACTGTGGGTGTCATCTATATCCGCTCACTCAGACCCCATGCCACACCTAAGACGTCTTAGATAAACATGCCATCCTCAGTTTAGATGAAAAGATGAGACAGGTTATGGAAAAAGTGCCGCCTTTGTTCTTGCCTTAGTCAGCCTGGAAGTTGACACTTTCCCTGAAATATGTGTATGGTGGGGGTGGGAGCAGAAAATTCTATTCCTGATTTACTTGGTGAACAGGGGGGGGGGGTTCAAGGATGCTGCTGTGGGCTGAATAAATGATGTGCAGGCCTGAGGTCAACCAAGAAAGTCCCCTGCCCGTGTGGTCCCAACCGACTCTCCGGAACATGCTCATGGAAGCTACACATTTGTCTAATGAAGTTAGTTATGCTGCCCCCTGCGTGGTGATTATGAGCGGAGCTGTGCTGTGGCTTCAGCAAGCAGGTGGTGGAAATACTTAATGAAGATTGAATTCAGATTATAACATTTCAGCGCACTCTGTGATGAGATCCGCCAAGAGTTCAAAACCTTTTCCAATTGGCTCACTTATCCTCCCGCTCACAGGACGCAGAGCACAGGAAGAACTAAATATAAATCGCCTTGGCGCGGCCCCCACGGCAGAGGGCTGATTCAGAATGCTCATGAATAGAGAACTTTACTGCGTGCTCTCTATGAGGGAAAGCCCATAGGAGACAAAAACATGGACACAGAAGAGCAATTCTGACTGAAGAGGACTGGCGCTGATTATGAGATATGACCTCTGCTGGAGAATGAGAAATGTGCTAAAAATTAAGAGCTATTTGCACCTGGCTGTCCGGGTGAATGATCGAGTGCTATTGTTACAGAGGTTGAAGAGGTGGTCGCCAGCTTCCTACACTGAGGAGAAATGCGCTCGTGCTGCCGTTGGGAGCTGAACTATTGACAGATGGTCACTCGCAGTGGAAAAGCTGCTTCCAGAGGATATAGACTGGGAAAGAAAACGTCTCAGTGTATTCTCTTTTCCATGCCTCACAAAACCGTGCTAAAAATATTCTCACCCATAGGTAAAGGAAATACATTTGAACACAGTAATATATACATGCAAAGCAGGAAAATAAACCACACACAAAGGATTCAATATTTACCCCATCTCCTTTTTAAAATAATGTTTCGCAAACACAAGGAATAGTTGTGCTCATAGTAACACACAAAGCCTGGGCACTTCTATTTGTTTGTGGCTATCTCTATTTAGCTTGTTGGTAATAATTTTTCAATTAACCCAGTTGTTCGAGAAGGATTTGTATTCAAATTTTTACGTTTCTAGCAATCACAATCAGATACCACTGTGAGAATCTACCTGCCTTCTTTTATGGGGATTTAGAAACTTGGTTTTTTAAACAACAGTTTGGCATCCTTTTTTTGTTTTCATTTCCCCAGCAGAATATTCAGCCTGACCCTCTCATTTACCAAAGGATAATGGGTTAATAATGACATGATCACTAAGGCTGTGAATTCAAACCAAACACTCCTCACTCTCCATAGGCAGATATATCTAAAACGTCTCATCGTGCACAGCATAGTCTCCTTTTCCATTTGACACTTGAATTTATTCTTTTTATTGGATTTTTCTTTATTGACATTTCAAATGTTATCCCCTTTCCCGGTTTGCCCCCTCCCAGAAACCCCCTACACCATCCTCCCTCCCCCTGCTTCTATTAGGGTGTTCTTCCACCCACCAACCCACACCTTTCCACCCTCGATTCCCCTACATAGGGGCATCTATGGAGCCTTCATAGGAACAAGGCCCTCTCCTCCCATTGATGCATGACAAGGCCATCCTCTGCTACATATGCAGCTGGAGCCATGTGTACTTCTTGGTTGATGGCTTAGTCCCTGGGAGCTCTGAGTGGTCTGGTTGGTTGATATTGTTTTTCTTCCTATGGGGTTGCAAACCCCTTCAACTCTTTCAGTCCCTTCTCTAACTCCGCTATTAGGGACCCCACACTCAGTCCAATGGTTGGCTGTGAGCATCTGCCTCAGGAGACAGCCATATCAGGCTCCTTTATATAAAGAGGAGAAAGTGGGAAGAGTCTTGAACTCAAGGGCACAGGGGAAAAACTCCTGAACAGAACACCAGTGGCTTATGCCCTAAGATCAAGAATCAACAGATGGGACTTCATAAAATTGCAAAGCTTCTGTAAAGCAAAAGACACTATCAATAGGACAAAATGGCAACCAACAGATTGGAAAAAGATCTTTACCAATCCTACATCTGATAGAGGCCTAATATCTAATATATACAAAGAACTCAAGAAGTTAGACCCCAGAGAATCAAATAACACTATTTAAAATGGAGTACAGAGCTAAACAAAGAATTCTCAAGTGAGGAATGGCCAAGAAGCACCTAAAGAAATGTTCAACATCTTTAGTCATCATGGAAATGCAAATCAAACAACCCTGAGATTCCACCTCACACCAGTCAGAATGGCTAAAATCAAAAACTCAGGTGACAGCAAATGCTGGCGAGGATGTGGAGAAAGAGGAACACTCCTCCATTGCTGATGGGATTGCAAGCTTGTACAACCACTCTGGAAATCAGTTTGGCAGTTCCTCAGAAAACTGGACATAGTACTACCTGAGGACCTATCTATACCACTCCTTGGAATATACCCAGAAGATGCTCCAACATGTAATAAGGACACATACTCCACTATGTTCATAGCAACCTTATTTACAGTAATCAGGAGCTGGAAAGAACCCAGATGTCAGTCAACAGAGGAATGGATACAGAAAATGTGCTACACTTACACAATGGAATACTACTCAGCTATTAAAAATGATGAATTCATGAAATTCTTAGGCAAATGGATTAGAAAATATCATCCTGAGTGAGGTAACCCAATCGCAAAAGAACACACATGGTATGTACTCACTGATAAGTGGATATTAGCCCAAAAGCTCCAAATAACCAAGATACAATTCACAGTCCACATGAAGCTCAAGAAGGAACACCAAAGTCCTTCTTAGAAGGAGAACAAAATACTCACAGGAGCAAATATAGAGATAAAGTGTAGAGCTGAGACTGAAGAAAAGGACATCCAGGGACTGTCCCACCTGGGGATTCATCCCATATACAGTTACCAAACCCAGACACTATTGTGAATTTATTCTTAATGAAAAAAATATTAGGGCTGTTTTTGTTTGTTCATTTATTTCTAGTTTAAACTTGGCTAAGAGACATTAGTGGCCCTCAGGAAGCTGAGGAGATTTTTATATTCATACTTATTCACCATTAAACAAGAATGTCTTCATGTAAAGCAAAGGGAGTTATTCACTGTTATGAGCCTGCACACAAGGATTCAACTCTATTCTTAATTATTCATCCAGGCAGAGCTGTATACAATCCCAAACCCTTAGTATTTTTATTTAGAATGTCCTGTTTGACTCTTATTTGAAACATGGAAGCCTACAAGAAGTGATGTGTGAACATTTTAGAATCTATTAGGTATCTTTTGAATTCGAGTTTGAGACAAGAGGGCACAGGAGGCATCAGTAAGCGATACATCTGCTGAGAGGCCCGGATTCAGAAGGAGGAAGTGCACACCTGTGAGACTATGTAAGCTAGCAGAGGCACAATGGATCAGTTAAGAGTGACTATCTAAAATCCTGGTACTGAGCCAATAAGGTGCTGAGTTGAAGGACTTAGGGGCTGTAGTACACACTACTTTAAAATATTTCTGAGGTCGTGGTAAGTAGCTACACCTATGCTCACATTCTGATCCATAGCATCCTCAGAAGCCACCCAATTCCCCCCACAGACCACTTCCTCTAGTCAGCTTTGTAAAAGGCATGTGATGGCGAACTCGTGCCCTGATTGGCCAGTTCTTGGCTATGTTCATTGCAAGTCTCCTCTAGAGGCTCTGCTCTTCAGTCAAGGAGGTAAACATGGCCCTGGCTGATAGGATCTTCCTCATGGATCACTGCCTTGGCTTGAATATATGATGTCTCTCACAATGCTCCAGCACCTACCTGTACTGCTCTCTGGGGAGGTCCTCCAAGCTTAGGGAGTTGGCCCTAGGTATCAGAAGTAGGTTATTGGGAATGTGGCCTTGGGAGTTATAGCCAGTCACCAGCTGTTTGCTCATTCTCTGTGTCCTGTTCACCATGAGTTCCTGCCACGTACTCACTGCCATGGTGTTTCTGGCTCACCAGTGACAAGCGCAATTACACAGCTAAGCCAGAGACTCTTGGACTGAAACTTCTAGAACTGTGAGTTAAAAGAAAACACTCCTTTCTTTCAAATTGTCCTCTCACAATGTTTGGTCATAGTAAGGTGTGAGATAGCTAACTAGAAATTGACCAAGGAGAATCTTGGAGAACAAGATTAGCCCATTCAAATGGAAAATTCATACTTTGATATCAGGTCACAGGTTGAGTCAACTCCTCTGGTGTCTTTTATCTACCCATAAGACAAGTTAGATGCATCCCTAAACGTTCCATCAAAGCCACATGATGGGGCAGCAAGATGTCTCAGCAGGTAAAGTCACTTCCAACACAAACCTGGTGGCCTGCACTTTATTCCTGGATCCTACATGTTGGAACGGAAGAAATGACTCTACAAGTTGTCATGCATGCACGTGTACACACATACACATATGCAATAAACAAATAATGAAAATAAAAAACTTACATGGTGACATTTAACATGCATCTATCATTTTAATCACTAGCTTACCATGAGACTGAAATCTTCTTCAAATTAGTGTCCTAAGATACTACACACATGGCAAGACATTCCCACAAGTTCACAGATGTGTGAGGGAATAAATGAGTAAGGAATTGAACCATTGGGCTAATACGCTGCTGTGGGAAGTGAGATTCATGGGCACTATGCTAGCTACTTGCTGTAATATAACAAGTTATCCCCGAAACTGGACAACTGGAAGCGTTGATTATCCAGGATTCTGAGAGTCACGAATCTGGGAATGGGTTTTCTGGGGGAGATTTGCTTTGTCAAAGAGGCAGTCAAGTCATTGGCTAGGACTATCATCATCTTACAGGGTTGTAAGCAGGAGACTTCCTCTTTTAGTCCAGCTAATGCAGTCTTTTATGATGCATTCTCTGTGTTGCATATTGCTGCCTCCATCTTACTAGTTAGAAATAAATCACTAAGTCTAGCCCACATCCAACAGGAGAAGGGATTTCACAGAATCTGAAAGCCAGGGAGGTGTGTTGGGCTTTCTTTCAGGCTGTTGTGGGTAGAATCTTGTTTCTTCTTCCTTTGTTCCCCGTGTTGCTGTTATTGTTGGTAAATAAAGCCTTCTCACGCAAAACAATCTTTCACACCAAGCCAAGGATTTGTTTTTTGTGAAAACAGAGGAACCCTAAGAATGGTGACAGTTTGTACCACACCTTTATTTTCTAACATAATTTCTTTTCAACCATGTTTGATTTGACCCATGGACAATTGTGACCCTATGAAGTGGGCAGAGTAATGCTGACATCACACATCACCCTAGCCTGAGCTTCACTAAAATGAACATTGGAACTCTAAGGAGTTGGCAGTGCTAGCAGCTGCATTTGCTGGAGAGCTGGTATAGCTGATAATTTACCAAGCAATTAATAAGCACCAGACACTGTGCTGGGGGCTTTGGATGTATTATTTCACTCACAACGGCCCAAAGAGGTAGGCCCTGCTATTTCTCCATCTTTTTACATGGGTATAAACTGAGATTTGTGATTGGCCCAAGGGAACAAAATTGTTAGTGCCAGGATGGGCACTCTGTGCCCCAGCCTCCTTATACTGACATCCCTATGCTTTGCGGAGACAAATGCCACAGTTGCTACAGGTGCAATGCTCATTATTTACTCTTAAGTTAGCTTCTCGACTAACTAAGGATGGGTTAAGAACTCCTAGAGTGGCCTCCTTAAATCTTTCCCTTTTTGCTCTCAGAATGGGATAATTGGGTGCTCCCTGTATGTTTCAGGGACTGGATGTGATTTTTAAAGTTTATTTTGATTATTATGTATATATGCATAAGTCTGTGTAGAAAGTGGGGCATGTGCACATGTGTGTGTGTGCCTGCTGAGTCCAGAGAGGGTGTGGAGCCTCCAGAGCTGATATTATATAGGCTGTGAGCCATCCTACTGGGATTCAAACTCAGTCCTGTGCAAGACCAGTAAACTCTCTTAGGGGCTGAGCTGTCTTCAGCTCCCCAGACAAAAGTTTGCACACCTCTCATCTCAGCCTCTTGCAAGTCACTGTTCTTTCTGTTCAGGAAATACAAGTAGTCAATAAGCAAGTACAACTTTAAAAGAAGAGAGGAAATGTATTCTTGAAATAGTCATGAAAATACAGATTGGCATTGCTGGGTCTGCAGTGGTACAGTTCATTTATTTGTCCTTACGTTTATTCATTATACCTTTGTTGAATGCCTACTGTGTGACAAACGCTGGGATCGTCTACATGGACACGGAGTATGTCTACAGGTGCGACTCCTATGGATCGACAGTTCCTTAGGTAGAGTGTGTAAGAAGAGCGCAGTGATGCATCACCCTGACACTGTTTTCATGACTGTGGATGAGAGTGTTCATCCTGTGGCTCTCACATCTGAGCTCTGTCAAATGAACTTTAGTGATAATAGCCTCATTCTTTAAAGCCCTGTCTGCCCAGCATTGATTGATTGGACCTGAGGTACCCACTTTCCATTTCTATAGCTTGGTTCCTTCTTTCTCCATGGGAATTTCAGCACAATTGATTTTCCTTGTACATTGTCATTTCCACTCACCAATCCCCAGGCATCCCCCTCTTCCTCCCACCTCCTGCTATCATTGGTTTACCTGCCTGTCCTGATCTCTGGCTCTGAGGCTGTGTTTCACATCTTTCCCATGCACATTTGCAATAAGAGATGAGCTGGAATAAGGCAAGATACAGTGTTGGGGTGTGAGACCGTGACATACTAGGGCACTGACTGCTAATTCTTTGTCATACCTCCTTGGGTTTTGGCAGGGGATGGGGGATTTACACACCAAAAGTGGTGTGCATTTACCGTGCATGAATTAGTAACAGTTCCTCTCAAAGCATCATCTACTGGAACAAGGTCTCAAAAATAGCACAAAATGGTACTTTATCCCATGCTTGTTTTCAGTTTTACACTCCTGTACACTTTACTCTGTTTTTACATCGTTATCTTTTACTTCTTCCACTTATCTTACCTCTCCACAGACTCATAAAACAAACGTTTTGGTGCTGTGGCAAGTGTGTGAAGTAGACCTAGTAGGATTTGATCTTCATTGTACAGTTGGGAAAACCATGTTGACACCCAGAGTCAGTATGCTGTGCCCAATATCACTTAGCAAGTAAAGAGCTACAACTGGCATCTAAGAGTCGTACATCCTGTGCCCATCCAGCCTGTGTCTAAGGCACAGACATGACTGGTGTCCAGCATAGGGCTACCCACACCATGTGTCTCAGCTCTGGAAGGTTGAATCACAGGCAGTCTCATGATACTGGAGAAACGGACTTCTGTACAGAATCTCCCAGGGAACTTCACTAACATTTGGGCCTGGACAATGTTTATCAGTAAGATCTGCCAGCATTTTGTCAAACGATTGCCCTTTGGTGGCTGAAAGATGAGGCTCATGAACCTACCTTTCAATGGCTTCAAAACAATGGCCAGTGATGGTGTGATTTAAGGCAAGGAATCCCTATCATCAATGTAAGCTAGTGATAACAATGCCCTCAAGAACCCAGTACAGGAGAGACAAAAGACTTGGAGGCTGAGTGCCTTCTTAGAGGATATTAGTCAGCATTTTCTAGACTAAAGGGAACTTATAGAATGAATCTCTTTCTATATATAGAAAGGGGATGTATTAGAATTACAGGCCGTGTCCCAGCTAATCCAACAATGGCCAGCAATGAATGGAAAGTCCAAGAACCCAGAAATTGCTCAGTCCACAAGGCTCAATGTTTCAGCTGGCCTTCAATATACACTGGAATCGCAAAGAAACAGGCTCTCATGCCAGTGAAGGGATGGACTTGTTAGCAAGACAAGGGCAAGCAAGCAAAGAGCAAAAGCTTCCTCATGCCATGTCCCCCTGTAGCAAATGTGGCCCAAATTAAAGGTGTGTCTCCCCACTTCAAGATCTGGATGAAAGGTGTGTGTCTGTCTGCCTCAAGATCCTGATTAGAAGCAGATCTTCCAACTTCAAATTAAGTAAAAATTGTTCACATGCGTACCCTCCATTTTTAGATTTTAGTTAATTCCAGATGTAGTCAAATTGACAATCAAGAATAGTAATCACAAGGATCCAAGTTCAGTTGCCATAACCCACCAAAGATGGCTCAGAAATACCAGTAATTCCAGCTCCCGGGAATCGAACAACCTCTTCTGGCCTCCACAGACACCTACACACACACACACACACACACACACACACACACACACTTAAACACAAAATAAAATAACATTACCTCTTGTGTTCTATCAGGCGTGGGAATCACATGTCCCGACAGTCAGAATTCCCAGAGGGTTAGCACTTGCCAAAGTAGAATCAGGAAGACACAGTGACTTCCCCTGCAATGAGCCCATGGCCAATGCCAATATAGATGAGTTCCCATTAGTAAGGGACAGAACTGTTCAATTCGCCAGAATCCACGACTCCAAAGCAGGCCTAGGAGTGCAGTCAACATTTGGATCTGCAGGCAAGGCCTAACTCTGCTGGCTCCTTCCCCACAAAGGTGGTTCCAGCAAGAAGAGCAAGAAAATTTAAATGGCAGAGGTGATCCATAAACTAAGGGACACAGTTTAGACAAGAGAGACAACTGAATAAACCTGGTCCACTCCCTGTCTGCCTCCTCTAGTTATAAACCCAAGAGTCTGAGAGAGCTCGGATTCTTCCAGAGCTTTCCCTGGCCCTAATTCTAATGACTTGTGTTTTACAGCTGAAGAAAAGGAAGCGAACTCATCAGACACTGGCATCTTTTTGAACAAAGGTTCTTCCAGGTCTCTAATCCCTGAGGCTTCAAATCTTGAAGCGGAGAAGGCCAGAAACTTTTCCCACAGTCAGGGAATGTCTAGGCCACCTGAATCTCTGGAGGAGTCGGGCACTCTTCAGGCCACACGGTGAGCATGCTAGAGATAGAGAGGAAGGAATAGCTACCACAGATCGTAATCTGAGACGTAAATGTCCTCATCCCTACTGGGTTCCAGAGATCCTTCTGTTGTGGGGACTGTGGGTAGGATCCCATGTCTGCTTTCTTTTCACTTTGGCACAGACACTGAAAATGTACATAGTTATACCTCAGTATTCATTAGACACATCTAAGGCATAGTGGCCTTTCTTTGCTTTGATTTTTTGAGACAGAATCTTGTCATATAGCCCCAGCTGTCCAAAGAAACTCTCTGTGTAGGCCAGGTAGCACAGGTGGACTTTGAACTTGCAATGATTCTCCTGTCTGCCTCTTGGGTGTTGATAATTGGCCTTGTGCATATTGCTCTGTGTGTGTGTGTGTGTGTGTGTGTGTGTGTGTGTGTGTGTGTGTGAATTAGAGTGCACTGGGTACATATGTATGTGGGGTTGAAATTACATACTTTCACACAAGCCTGTAGAAGACAAAAATCAGTCTCTGGTGTCATTACTTGGGTGTTGTCTGCCTTGTCTCTCATTGACCTAAAGCTTGCTCTTACAATGAAGACTAGGCTGTCTAGCCTGAGAAGCCCAAAGATCCATCTGTCTACCTCAATGCTAGAATTACAAGCTCAATGCTGAGAAGCCCAGAGATCCATCTATGTCTACCTCAATGCTAGAATTACAAGTACATGCCACCACACCCAGGTTTTTATGTGGGTTCAAGGGGACCTGGGTCCTCAGACATGATACCAATTGAACTTTCTCACAGCCTGATAGTTGGCCATTGAGAAACACTAGCACAAATGTGTCCTTGTGTAGAAGATGTCTTTGCTCTGCTTCAGTTTGAAATCAGGAGCCTCAGCAGCGATCTGTGACACTTTGTTTTGCCTTCCCCAGACAAGGCCTTTTATCATTGCTTGCTAGGCAAATAATGTTCTCTTAGTCATTTCGGAGTGCTGTAACAGGATACCTCAAGTGGCATATAAACAACAGAAATGTCTTCCTCACAATTCTGAAGGACAGGAAGTCCAAGATAAAGGCACCAGAGGCACACTGTCTATGGAATCCCACTTCCTGGCCTTAGCTTTTTAAGTAATTGGACCATTGCATGGCAGAAAAAGCAAAGACATTCTCCTAATGGAGCATTAATTATACTCACAAGGGCTATGGCTCCATGAGTTAATTACTGCCAAAAGCCCACAATGAGACACTATCACAGTGCAGACTGGGTTCACACATGAGCACTGGAGGACACAAGCATTTGGTCTACAGCAATGTGAATACTGCTTCAAAGGCCAGGCTTCTTAGTGCCTTTACCACTGTGGATGTGGGTATAACAAATCACAGAAAGATGTTCTCTACAACAGAAAAATGTTCGGCTTCTGCTCTCTGGAACCTTGCTTACACTGTCCTCTGGCCTGATAGACATATCAGGATCTTGGATCCTGATAGACAAGATCTTGGAATGATCAAAACCCAACACGACAGGGTTCCTCCTAAGCTAACTCTTCTCTCCCTGCCTTCTTGGTAGGCTCTGGATCACTTTGCTCTGCAGTCAGTTTGTAATACAGTATGTTTCCAATCAGGGCTGCTTGAGGGCTGCTTCATTTTGTTGTGCCACAAGGAGCAATCACTAATGTGTATTTTCTTCCATTTTAAAGTAAAATCGATTAATTCCAGTTTTGGTGGAGACTGCAAGGGAGGAAACTCAGTATACTAGTTGGTATACTGAAGCGTTTTCTTGCCACTGTGACAAAATTCCTGACATAATGGCTAACATTTCAAAGATGAGGAAGTCATGGCTCCACGAGCCAGAACCGACTTCCACGTTGTATCCACAATCAGGGAGCAGAAAGTGAACAGGAAGTGGGGCTACACTATAAAACATCAAGGCCCATGCCCAGTGATCCATCTCCTCTAGCAAGTCTCTGTATAATCCTAAAGGTTTTATAACATTGCAAAGCAGTGCCACTAGCCAGAAACCAAGTGTTCAGACACGTGAGCCTTTGGGGGGGGGGGGGTAGGGGTAGGGACAATTCACATTCAAACCACAAAGATGGTGAACTCTTTGAAAAGGCATGAATGGTAACTATAGGTAGACTGTGACTGTAGGCTTCATAGGAAACTAATGTCTTCCTGTTCTGCCATTTTTCTTCTTTCCAGGATTTGAAAGCTTTTTCTCCTCTGGGGAACAGAAGAAATTGAAATTTTTCTATACAAAGGTATTTTCTGCCCCTAAGAGCCTTTGTACACTTCCATATCTTACCAAGGAAAGGAAATCGGAAGACTGCCTTTTCACTTCTTCACTGTGTTGTGTTCAGCAGTGGCTTGAACCCTGTCTCAGATACTTGCTTTTTGTGTGGGCAAAGTGTATTAGCTATATAAATAGATGGCCTTCCATACACAGAACCTAAAGTGTAAAATTATCAGAGTAGTTTACTTATTTATGTCCTTGGTTATGCTGATTATTTTGACAACAAAAATCCATAATGCCTTCTTAAATATTTATTTTATTTTTATTTTATCTGTGTATGTGAATGAACCACATGCATGTTTGTTGTGGTTTGAATGAAGATGGTCCCCATAAACTCATAGAGAGAGAATTCTTGGAGGTGTGGCCTTGTTGGAGAAAGTATATCACTGGTGGTGGGCTTTGAGGTATCAGAATCTCAAGCCAGGCCCAGTGTGTCATTCAATCTTCCTGTTCTCTGCTGATCCAGATGTAGGACTCTTGACTCCTTTTCCAGAATCTTGTCTGCATGTGTATTGCTATGCTTCTCTCCATGATGACAATGGACTCAACCTCTGAACTGTAGGCCAGATATAATTAAATGTTTTCCTTTATAAGAGTTGCAGTGGTTGTCACGTCTCTTCACAGCAATGGAAAGTCTGATTAAGTCGGAGTCTATGAAGGTCAGAAGAGAGTATTGGGTCCCCTAGAGTTACAGACAGAACTGAGTTGTCATGTGGATGCTAGGAACGGAACCAAAATCCTCTGAAAGAGAAACCAGTGCTCTTAACCTCAGAATTATCTCTCTAATCCCCTCTTTGAGAAGGAAAAAAGTACCTGAGGTTTTCTGCTTTTATTCAAGGTGTTTATTCAGTGTACAGTTCTTCCTACTAAGCAAACAAAGTCCATTGTTGAATCTCTGCACCCTCCTGCTTGTATAGTATTAGATTATAAATGAACAACTTTAGCTCTTCAAATCTAAAAAATAAACACATCAGAAATTTATATGTCACTACATTCAACCAATTCAGTCAATTCATTGTTATACCCCACTGATTGTGAGATACAATGATTTCAAAAAGACTAGAGTTAAGATCTATGAAAATCTTAACAGAAAGCATGATTAGAACGGTATGTGTTTAGAATTGTGGTAGCTTTACTACAAAGAGCAACAGCAACAGTTCTGTTGGTAGCCCTATAAGTCAATGACCACCATTTTGTAAATTAGCAAACTGCAGACCTAGAAAATTGTAACAACTTATTAAACGATCACTATTTAGTAATATGAAATAAAACATGAGTATCATTTTTATGGCCACTTGCTACTAAGATAACAAAATGTTCATAATAATTAAGCCTATTTGCTTAGTAAATTTAACTTTGCAATATCTGTTTTGATCTGATGTCTTGAAATAATTAATGAGACATCTGAGAATAGAGAAAGTTTTAGAATCTCTGTATTAGATCACAAAGCACATATTTATTTTCTGGTTTTCAGTCAGGGCTTCATGGAGGAGCTAGTGGCAAAGAAATGAGATAAATTGAACAAAAAAACTTTAAGTCGTGTTCACTGAAGACTATATGTTGACAAAGAAATCAGTAACATAAATGGAGACACAGCACGTTGGTGGGTTGGAGAGAGTATTGTTAAGATCTCCTCTCACATGGACTTGGAGATTCAGCATAACCCTGATCAAAATCTTTATGGGTTTTAGAAGAACGAAATGATGAAAGAATTTTTAAAATGGATATGCAATGGTAACGAGCATCTATTAGTCAAAATATTTTCATAAAACAAGAGCAAGTGTAGAGATGGCATGGTGAGCACGATGCTGGGCTCTAAGTATAAGCATGAGTAAGCCTTCAGTGGTTTGGATGAAGATGGGCCCCATAGACTCATAGGCTTCGAGGTTTGGTTTCCTCCTAGTGGAACTGTTTGGGAAAGATTAGGTTTGGCCTTAGTGAAGTAGGTATGTAGGTTTTGAAGTAAAAGCCCATGATAAGCCCAGTCTCTCTCTCTCTCTCTCTCTCTCTCTCTCTCTCTCTCTCTCTCTCTCTCTCTCTCCCCCATCCCCTTCCTACACTCCCCTCTGCCTGCTGCTTGGAGATCAAGGATGTGAAGCTCTCAGCTACTCCCTCAAAGCCATACCTACCATATCTCACTATGAAGATAATGAAATAACCCTTATAAACTGCAAGCAAGTCACCAATTAAATGCTCTCTTTTAAAGAGTTAGCTTAGTCTTGGTGTCTCTTCATCACAATAGAACAGTGACTAAGACAAAGCTCTTCATTTATGACAAACTTATTGACAAAATGATCTGGGAAACTTATTGGGAAAGGTCAGTATCTTTTGACAAACTGTTTAACACTGAATAGCTTCATGGAAAAAATAGTATATGTATATTTGACCTTTAACTCAAACATTACATTAAAATTATCTCAAATATATATATATATATATATATATATATATATATATATATATATATATATATATTAATGAGTATAATATGGGAAATCATTTATAACCTTGGAGTTGGCAATGTCTTCTGGCACATATTGTAAAAGAAAAAAGGTGTTAAGTTGGATTTCATAAACTACAAACTATTACCTTCAAAAGACATGGTTAAGAAAATAAAAAGCTAAGTGACAAATCTGAAAAAAATATCAAACACACTACAAGGAAACATATAATATAATCAGGAAAATTATATAAATGAGCTCCCAGTACAGTTAGGCTCTCTAAGAGGAAATGACACTCAGAACTTGTTTCTGCAATGGGAGACACCAGTCAGAGAATTTAGCAGGAGACATCCTCACACCACTCTTAGTCAAACCTCTAACTTCAAAACTGTTTCTGGTTTTGTTTTAGAGTAGATATCTCAAGGCTACAGTGTCCCTCCTCTATTTAACATTGCTGGTACTGAAAGATTTTATAGTAATCACAACCTCAGGAAACAAAACCAAGTTTCTATTCTCCACTTTTGCTTGTAATGATACTTAAAATTTCCTAACTAGTTACTGGAAAACATAATTTAAATTGCAGGCCCATAGTGAGACCCAACCTAGATAGATAATTCCCACCTACACATGGTCCCTACTTCCACATGATTCCCACCTGCACAGGATCCCCACCTGCACAGGATCCCCACCTGCACAGGTTCCCCACTTGCACAGGTTTCCCACCTGCACAGGTTCCCCACCTGCACAGGATCCCCCACTTTATTCTTCCAATGGAATACCAGCCTTGCAAAAGCAGAGTAATTTGTTGTTTTCCTCTGTCATCTAGAAAAATGCAGGACACTTATAACATACCTAATGAATGTTTGTTGAACATAAATGGATTTCACTGTAAGAACATTCTAAAACAGACAAATAACATGATTTTGCTAGAGATTATGACATTTCTTCCTTTCTTCTAATTTTCACCTATGCCCATTATTTTAACAGTGGTTTGACAGCTTCATCAGAGTTCAAGTGGCTTAAACAGATTAGAAGTTAATTTCCATAGTAACAGAGGCAAGGTGTATATCACTTTATTTACATATATCAATGGATATAGTCCTTACACACCCCTATAAGGGAGCTATCACCGTCTGTTCTAAGGGCCAGAAAGCTGATCCACAAAGAGATTTAATAGTTTTCCCAAAGTAATATCATTAAGATATCAATTTAGATTTAAACTCAGAATCCACCTAGAATCTATGCTCGTAGAAACATAACGTTCAATGTGTCTACGAATCTTCGGGAAAAAAATTTTTTAAAGCAAACTATAATTAAGCAGGCCTGCAATTCTGTGTTTCTAATAAGCTCTCAGATGCTGCTGGTGATCTGAGGACCATGAGGATTGATCAGGCATTCCACTCCATTCCTCTCTTGAGGATCGAAATTAATAAGTGGTCCAGAGTGTAGGAGAAGTCCTACTGGGTTAGTATCCAAGGGCCTTCTTCCTTTTCACAGTGTACTTAGGTAGCCCTAACCCACAGAGGGTGGTGAGGTGCCATCCGTACTGCATCTCCACTCACAAGAAGGAGAGCTATGAGCCAAAGTTGTGTATCTCCTCTGTGCTCTGCTCACAAGGTAGCACCCAGCTGCAAAGGATAGACATACAGTATCTCACTGACTGCCTTTTGGTGGAAACAGGAACAGCTGCAGGTCTCCAGCACAATGGCTATGAGAGCCTTTGACTGTCTCCTCACACCTCCCCAAGCCTTCCCTCTCAGAGTGATCACATGCGCTCCCACAGGCCCTCCCCTTTCCCTTTGATTGACTGGCACAGGAATTCTTTGTTTTTAAGAAAACCAAGTTTACAACTGAGTCACTTCATTTCATTCAATCCCTCCAAAATTCTAACCAAATGGAGAGGGGCAGTTAATTTTTGTATAGCCCAAAAGTCAATAGTTTAGGATGATAAATAATGAACATTATAAATTTCTGAGAGCCCACTTTTACCCATATTTCCTTAGTGACCCACCCGTTCTTTAATCACTACCATCTTTAAGGCAGCTCAATGACGTTGGAAACAGCATCCTCAAAGAGATTTATTTTGCTTAAATTCTCCTTTTTCTCTTTAACCGCAAGTGCTGATAAGTAGCTTTTGTTTTCTTATCTCTATTACGACCAGAGAGGCCCCCGGAGAAAAGATTGTGAAGGTAATTCATTCTACGCAGATGTGATTTGAATCAAGTGTGGGCAAAGCCAAGGGAGGCTCTGCTCGTTTTTATTGGAACGTCTTGGCCTAAACCTAGCAACTCAGAGACATTTGGATTAGACAACTCACACAAAGCACTTCTCCTCCCGACAGTCACGGATGAGCTGGCTGGATATAAAGAACGCAGTCAGCATCGGTGCAGTCAGCAACAGTGCTCACACAATGCAATCCAGCGCCTCTGCAAGTTAAAAGAAAGGACTTAGGAAGTCGCCATCTTACTTTTGTAACTCGCTATTATTAGAAAAAGAAAAAAAAGAAATTTATCTTCTTGGTTAGGAGCTATGTCTGATGAGATTGAGTGTGTTCCAAGGAATATGGTCATAGACAGAAGATATATTTGTCGTGATAGCTGTTTGTTTACCCCTTTTGAAATAAGCACAAGCTTAAAAAAGTTTAAAAAAGAAAACCACACAAAGAAAAACAACAAAGGAACCCAAGATGGGACAACACAGAAATAGTCCTTGCTTATGGCTTGTCACCAAAGCCTATAAACGTTTGTTTCTGAAGATGGTCAGTCTGCAAATGTATCCAACAAATTTTATTGGAATACACTGTCCAAATCCTTCCTCTCCTTCCCTGCCTTTCTCTCTCTCTCTCTCTCTCTCTCTCTCTCTCTCTCTCTGATTTTCTTTCTCTCTCTCTTTCTTTCTTTCTTTTTTTTACTTTCTTTCTGACTTTCTCTCTCTCTTTCTTTCAGGGTTATTGTTATTTGTTTGTGTGGTTTGGTTTTCGGTTTTTGGTTTTATTTTGTTCTGTTTTCTCTTTGGCAGCCAAAGCACAGGCTCACTTTCAGATGGACCTGAATTTTTTTCTAATAACCTTAGTTTTCAAAAGGTGGTGCCCATCTGCATCTTGACAGAGGTTTAGCTATTGAGTGAGCCTTGGCAGACAGCGAGGCGAATGCATTTGCTTTAGCTTTCTCGATAATCAGTGAGTGTCTCTGCAGGCTCAGTTAGTCTGACTGATTGATTGTAAAGACAGCCAAAATGAACAGCTCGACCATCTCACAGCCCGATTTCCCCGCCATGTATTGACCCAGCCCAAGTTACATATGTTACAGTATTTGCAAAGCTGTCAGTGTTGTAAAACACTGACTGGGAACTCACTATTGACAGAGGTTTTATGAGAACCCATTAAAATTTGAAACCAGATAGTCCTGGCCAGTTTTACATTTGGAAAATTCTTTTATATAGGGAGAGGGAAGCCATTTATTAGATATCTACACATTCACACGAACAAAATAGCAGTGAGAACACTGGAAAGACAGCTCTTCCTGAGAATTTCCTTTGATGTGATTAACTGGGCAGAAATTTGGAATAAAAGCAGAGAGAGAGAGAGAGAGAGAGAGAGAGAGAGCAAGCGAGCTGGAGCAATCTTGTATGTGTGTGCATGCAACTGTGTGTGTGTGTGTGTGTGTGCTTGTGCATGCCTGCCTGCCCTCCTGTCTGTCTGTCTGTGGTATTGTTCTTCTTGCTTTTAATAAATTAATTTTTTAAAAAATTTCAGAATGTGAGGAGCTCAAACCCAGATCCTTTCTCAGCATAAGAAGGAGGAGGCACTGCATCTGCTGGTGAAGGTGAGCGCTGTTTTTAAAGCACGTGTCATCTCATTAACTCTGGAGATGACCTGGCCTGTCTGCAAACTGTCCGCCTTTGAGACCTCTTGGGTGATTTATGGTGAAAGCAAAATGGGTCATTTGAAATTGTGGAGCCAGCGGTTTGCTTTCATTCATCTTTAAAGCCTTTAGTTGAATTCAGGCCAGATCAGAGAGCTCTCTCTTCGAGCTGAATAAACTTCTGACTTTAGTAATTGAACTCTTCAGATGGGCCACTATAGGAATGAGGGGAACTCAAGGCCCCTTCAATCAGAGAGCACTCGTAGTTGAAATTATGATACTCTGGTCACCCGTGGCTGAAAAAAGAGCTGAGGTTTAATGAGTTTACCAGGTTAAAATGAGCCAGTGTAAGGCAGGAATCAGACTTAGTAATTAGGGCTCCACTTAAACCACCGAGCATTTTCCTTAACAACAGAACTGGAGGTGGGGTTAGAAATGGCATAAATGCCTTGCTTTTAGCCAATCATGAACCACTGAGTAGAGGCTGACAGTGCGAGGCAGGTAGGGAGCAAGTTTACCTGGTTTTACCATTGACCATAAGACAGGAATGCCCCAAATTCTAGCTGCTTTACTTTGAATCTGGTCGATACTCAAATGTCCTACCTGAGGGCATTTCTAGAACATAGATGGCTCCTATAATCTTGTGCTATTTCCAAAGCCAAAGGTGGTTCAGAATAGGAACTTGGAAGTCTCTCTCAAGAAAGATGGGCTTTTCTTAGTACGCAAGGCCCTGGAGGGTGAATAGATTAAAATCAGTCTATTCCTACAATAATGGAGGAGGATGGGGGAGCCCTATTGTCACCATTAGCAATTGAAGACTGGAGACATTGGCTTTAGAGAGATCTTTTCTCTGTTTCTTGCTGTGAAAGTCTTGAGTGCCCATTTCTTTTTCTTCTAAAATAAGGATAATAATTTCTAACCGAGACGTTCACGCCAGGGATTCCACGTGATGGCTTATGCAAAAATATTTGCTACCTGTTACTTACTGCTGCAGAGTAGGCGACACAGAGTTCTGCCCTCCACCTCAAAGGGGACACTAAGCAAGGGGGACATCATCCTTTTCAATTCTAGTTATAGCTGTGTGTGTCAATGAATATAGAAACAAGAAGAAAAGTAATATAGCTGCAAAATGTTTTGTGGAGTTTGGTCTGGTGGGTAGACGCAGGCACTGGGTAATTCTTCGTCTATAAGAGAAATCCATTCCCACAGATTGCACAGCTGTGCTGTATCTTGTGTCCATCTCTTGTTGTCTCTTCTTCTTTCCCTCTACTTGCTTTCGTAATAGAAGACCTCAGACCTGCTAACATCTTCCTGACAAGACAAAGCTATCGTACTTCTGATGGATAGAAATTGCTAATGACATTTCACCAGCCAAGTCAGCAACCTGATGTCTTTTATGGCTGTTGGTGACAACTTAGTGCCGTGTTCAACTTGCTACGATTCTGATTTAGGCATCTTGATTCTTCATTCAAAGATGAGCAGCAGATCTAGATGGAGATGTTACAGTTTGGGTGATCGGGCACATTCTGTATGCACAAAAGGAATGTAAGAGAAGAAAAGCCAGTTCCACATTAGGTGGAGATGGCTGATGGGATATGGAAGGGTGGGGAAATGAGGTTACCTTTCCCTGCAAGTTAAAACCTGCATCTTTAAGACCCACAATCCTGAATACACTTATCCCTGAAACTATGGTACATAGTTCATCGCCCCTGTGCATGCTCCCAGTACAAGGACAGGATAAGGGAAGTGAAGCATCTAGCTTTGAATTCATGTGTGGCTTCTTGGTGCTTGCACATGTATGGTGCTGAAATGGACATGCCTCCTGGTCTACTAGGGGTTCTGAAACTTCAGAAAGACCCTTGCCCATATAGCATGCTACCAGCAGGTAAGTCTTAAGAAAAATGATGCCCACATCTTGAAATATACACCCACTAAGGGAAGGGGGATCTGAGAGGAGTAAAAAGGTCTTTCAAACACAGATTAGACCCTGATTTCCAAGTTCTATTTGTTTCACTAAGTCAAGACTCATTCCTTCTCAGTTCTTCTTCCATTAAACCTCTTTAAATGTTTAGGAAAAAATGATGTTAGGATTAAGCCCCCTAAGACTAGACTTTTTAAGAAAATCACCATTCTGTTCTTAATTCATTGCTTCATATCATTCACCAACTAGGACTTTAACTTTATTTTGATGAATGAGCAGAGAAGTAGCCTTTATACATCAGTGGTTAAAATAGGGTACCATTTGTAAAAAGAGAAGATAGCATCTTCCTTACCTGAGATGCTGAAAAAAAAATGAGACTCTTGGAAATAACACTGTTCTATAGCTTTAGTCAGTCACAACATATATTATATACATGTCATTGAAGATCTATCTGCAAAATTGCCTTCTACTTAATTTCAGAGATGAGCCAAAAATTTCCTCTCAACCTTTTGGTCTGATTTTCAGCAGCAACAGTGTTTTGGATGGTTGTGGGCTCAAAAGTACTATCTTTGTTGTGAAATAATAAAGAGATTGCTAGAACCACAGTAAAGAAAGAACTAACAAGAAGGGACCTGAGCCAACATAATGAAAATAAATAGTTCTCCCTACAATGCCCCTCCTGGGAGCAGGTTATGAAAGAAAGCTAGAGTCGCAGACTCTGGAATAAAATTATCCAGGGTAGAAAGTAATTAGGGGTGAGTACATGAAAGCTCAGGTTTAATTGTTCTTTTTAATGTAGTGAAAAAAGGCATTCGTCATACAACTTTAAGTGAGTGTCCCATTAATGGAGTGTTCACCCAATGGAATACTATAAATTAATATTTTTATATATCCTGTAATTATTTGGTGAGTAGCACATTTGTGGTGCACTGTACTTGGGGGTACATGTTAAAAGCATCAATCAGGTAAATGCCATCATGTAAGACACCCCATAACAGTTAACTCTGTGTTTGTGCATTTCTCCTTTTCTCTATTTTTTTAAGTGTCCCAAGACTCTCTTACAGGTGGTTGATGGTTGCTTCAGTTTCTAAGAGATCTATTTCTCATTCTGATTCTAATTTACTTCCTAATATTGATATTCTCTCTCTCTCTCTCTCTCTCTCTCTCTCTCTCTCTCTCTCTCTCTCCCTCCCTCCCTCCCTCCCTCTCTCTCTCTCTCTCTCTCTCTCTCTCTCTCTCTCTCTCTCTCTCTCTCTCTCTCTCTCTTTCTCTCTCTCCCTTTTCTCCAGGAAGCACACTTGGTGGTCATTCTTTGCTTCTGATCATGGACTGAGACAATTAACTTTAATTAACTTTATTTGCGACCTCAAGTTTCTCTACCCAGTGGTTCTCAACTTTCCTACTGTTGTGATCCTTTAATACAGTTGCTCAGGTTGTAGTAACTCCCAACCATAAATTTATTTCTGTTGTCACTTGTTGTCACTTCATAACTGCAGTTTTGCTACTGTTATGTATTATAAGTATCCATACTCTAAGATGGTCTTAGGTGACCCAGTGAAAGGGTCATTTGACCCCCCAAAGGGTCTCAACCCACAGGTTGAGACCGGATGCTCTAGAGCCATCAGTTCCTAAGGCTGGAACATGAACACCCAGGCCTTCCCTGTCCTGTTCCAGAGGCAAACTCAGCTTCACTTTCTCCTAGGTATTTATGATTCTTCTTGGGAATATGAAGGAACCTTTTGAGGCAGAAGTCATTGTCTTGGATACAGTTCCATGTGAACATACTGGTGGCCTTAGGATACTTTTGGAAGGCTGGTCCTAAATGTCTTGCTTCTAAATAGATAACAGTGCAGTTGTGTTAGCTAGGTTCAATTTAAAACACAGCATGCTGTTTAACCATGGTAATCTCATACCACCACAACATTGCAAGAAATTCCTCTATCCTTTTGGAGCTGATGCAAATGGCCTGCACTGTGACTCAAAGTGCAGGGTGTTTTGTTTTGTTTTGTTTTGTTTTGTTTTAATGCATGCGAAAGAAATTAGGGCCTCAAGGATCATAAATCAGCCACTGACTCCCCAGGAGCCTTGGGTCAGTCATTTAGCCTGCGTGCAGGTCAGTTTCCTCATCTCTAAAACAGCAACGATCCTAGAGCCTGTGTCTCTGAGAATTGTTGAGAGACTTGTTCGTTGATAGGTGGACTGTGCTTAGCAGGGCCCAGCCACTTCCAAAGACTTCCAAAGTCAGTCTTACTATTCTTTTCCCCCTGGGTCAGGTGCCTCAGACTAGTCAAGAAGATGTTTGCTCTAATAGAGGTTTAGATTCTCTGAGGGTTGAGAAAACGAGATAAAATATACACAGGCCTTGGAAAACTACTCAAGGATATGCAAAGACTTGTAACATCCCATCCAGCGTGAAGGGTCAAACAGTAAACAGTACACGGAGCAGGGACGTTTAAGCCTCTGAAATGATTATTCTTTGCTTCAAATCCCAATTATTTTCACATTTCATCTTTTGAAGGAAATCCATATTGTTTGTATGGATTGTACACATATGTCACAGCCACAAATGAACCACTACTTGTGGGATTAAACTTTCTACCACTGATGTCTTGTTAGTGGTTTCTTGTGTTTATCATCCATGTGGTGGGGACAGAAATCGACCTTGACAGCAGCCATGTTTGCCGAGGATCCCCTTACCCACAACGTCCTTACTAATTTTTGTTTTCATAAACATTAATCATGCACTTCCAGTGAATTCAAAGTTATACGTGTTGTGTGATAGTAATTGCAGTCAAATCTGCTTGTAAGAAGTGACAGCATCCCACACTTCCATAGGACACTCCCATCCTTCCTCATACACATATATGAGTGCACAAATGTAGACACACACTCTCTCTCTCCTCCATGAAAACTGATAGATCCAGAGGCTTCCAAAAGCAGGTGTTTAGGGGGCATAGGAAGAGTGAGAATAGATGATGCCCTTATACTAACATGAAGCCTAGGGTAGACATTGAGAAACTAGTTAAACTCTCAGAGAAGATGGAAGTGTTCTGGAGCTGTGCCACCAAGCCGGCTCATTAACACTGAAGACCCCAATGAACTAGACAACCAGAGAAGGAGGTGTCAGGTTTCAGTCTCACAGGATTGAGCAGACCTCCAAGATTAATTTTCAGACCTTTTTTTTTTTTTTAATTAGTCTCTGTTGCAAAGTAAAACTTGGGTGGGCAGAATTCCCCTCATTCTGGGAGTCCTGCATAGACTGTGGTAGCATTTTATGGGACCGACACAGTTCGTTTTAGGGGCCATTTCTGCCCAGTGTCTTTGCTCCCCTCAGCCCATGTATACCAGTCCCCTTCCCCCCACCTTTGAAAATTTACAGCATTTTTCAACCAGGCTTGGCTTAAAGCCATTGACCTCTGTGGCCTGCGTTATTGACCAGAACACAGCATCTTCTGCCCACATAATATATGTCTCTTTATCTCCCTGAAAGGAAAGGAAATGACTCTTGAAATGGCCAGGAACACAATAAAAATGAGAGGCTTTCCCAGTTTGTCTCACTGTCACTTTAGAAACGGCCACAGTGGGGTGAACATTGGTTTGCGTTTTTGAGTAGAGAGCACTGAGGGGCCATTCTTGCAAGCATCCTCTGAAAGCCAGAAGATCCAGCCCAGATAAACTCACATTGTTTTCAGCTTTTCATGTGAGTGAAATCAGTGCCTTTTCACCAGTACTACCTTGGAATTAAATCTATGAATGCCTGACTTGGTAAGCCCACAGAGACAGTCATGAAACCACAGTAGTATTTCCACCCCTAAGGCCTTGGCATGTGCACTGAGGTGAATAAGAGAATTGTTGGAGCTGAGAGAGGAAGAAACAGTCATCTGACATCCAATATGAACGAATGCCTAGCTTAGCCAAGGTCTCATGGCAAGTTCAGGCTAAAGATGGAGCCAACCACTAGGCTAAAGGACATGTGTGAAGCCCGGTCTCGCCTCCAGACCTTGTCCTGAGGAGTAGTCCTCAACTATTAATCCTAAGGAAAGCCCCATCTAGCCAGGCTTGTCTGTAACAATGGATAGCAACCCTTTGTACTCCCTGTCAAGCATTTGTCTCACAAGCCCACGCTGGAGGGTTCTCCCAGTCCTCTGGGTACCACTCTCAGTCAGGAACTGGAAGTAGCCCAGAGAAAAATCTTCAAGAGCAGCCGTAAGGACGGCAGCAGTGAGAGCTTTACAGTCATGGTTGAGATGTTCATCCCCTCTGCCTTCACTTCCCCGCGGGCACGGTACGAACGGCAGCCTCTGTCAGCCTGGATCTTGGGACATGAGATAGCTGGTCTAGGGAACTGTTCCATCTGTGCAGAGCTACTGCTATAGCCTAGGGTTTAGAAAAGATGTGTGCCGCTGTAAAACACTCTACAGGGCTTGCAGCATTTTATCTGAATGTGCCAGGACTTAGTGAGGAAGTGCACTGGCAGAAGTCCTGTGCTGAGCATTCATTCACTCACTAAGAGCTGGCCACCCTTGGTCACCCTAGACTTTACTTCTCAGTAGAAGGGGCCCTGCACCTAGGTAGTGCATTTATTCTTTGCAGGATGCCAGGATAGACTCTGCGTCTATACTCAGACTTATGAACTGGAACCTAGACAGATTTCTACAATGCATATTGCCACCTTATATCCCATAGTCTACCACAGAGAGTTGTAGGGTTATGGGGTGTCTGCTTGGGGCTCAGGCCTCTCCAGAGGTGGGATGCACAGGAAGTTTTGACTATGTTTACTCCAGGCAGGTGTCAGGCTATGGGAAGCCACTGGACATCGCTCCAGGGGTGGGGGAACACAGTCTGAGGTCTGGGGGACAAGCAGAGTTGACTTGGGCGTCCCCGGGCCTCCAGGGAGGCCAGAGACATCTGCTTCTCAGGCTCTTGGACACCCAGGCTCCACTGGATGCCATGGAAGAGCTGAGAATGGAGTGGGGCGCTGCAGGCTGGATTTAGCCAGGGGCTGAGAGGAAAGAGAGAGGGGAGCTCCAGCTGGGTCCTGCTGGGAGGAGAGTCCTTGGCTTGTCAGCAGGTGGCTTGGCTTGGTGGAGGCCATGGCTGGGAGTGCTGAGAGGCCTTCTGCAGGAGATTAGATAGACTTGACTCTTTAAGTTAAGGTCTGTTCCATTGCTCCCCGTGGTGGGTCCTGATGAAAAGAGGCAGTCCATGGTTTTAAGGCATTTATTGTCATGACAGAGAGTGGATGAGTAAAACTGTACCCCACTTTCTCAGGGCGGGCCTGAGGTTAAACACCTTTTGCAGGGAGGAGTGTCTGGGAAGGAGAGTTTACTAGCTAAGTCTCTAGGCCTTTAGGTACCTCATTAAAATGGAGATCTGTCTTGAGGCTATGTGACCACAGGTCATGTTTTCTACCTGTGGAGGGGCTTGGGGTATTGCCATTATGTGACTTACAGCCACAAAATTTTGGAGGGCTGTGGACTCGTGTCAGGAGCCTGGTGTCCAGGAGCATGGCAAAACACCTACTGTCCCTCAGGGTCACCAGAGTTTCCAACCTTAGCTCAACCAGAAACCAGGCTGCCTTTCACGGCCCTACAGAGAGTCATGGTCAGTTAGCATGAGTTGGGTCCCTCATCAAGGGAACTTCTCTTTGCAACAAATGCAGACCATTACAAAAAACCACAACTGATGGAAGTCAGTGCCAACCAACTCATTTACAACACAACTTTGGCACTGAAGGTTCAGCTATCCTTGTGGAAGAGGAAAAAGACTAAGCGACAGAGATTCAGGGAGCTTGCCTTGAGACTGTCTCCTAGAAATGTCAGAGAAGTCACACCATGGAGTCTGTCTAAACATGGCTGTTTAAACATAACCTGAAGAAGGACAACACCATGACAGCAACAGATGTGCTAATGTGGAAGGGGAAAAGCTCTTGGGGCCTCAACCATTCAACAAAGAGCTGCAGGCAACTAATGAATGCTGGGAATGGGAGAAACCATCTTGTCCAGGGAAGAGCAAGCTAGTTGGTATCCAATACCAAATGTTCAGCCTTGAAAACATATACATGCAAGTAATTATGTGGACTGGGCAGGTTTTAATCATATATATATATATATATATATATATATATATATATATATATGAATTAAAGAAAAAGAGGCCATGAATTTGAAAGAGAGCAAGGATACATGGGAGAAGTTGGAGAGAAGAAATAATCTCATTATGTTATAACCTCAAAAATAATTATAATAAAAATAGTAAGAGATGCAGAACAGCAGACTCCCATTAAGTTTGCCATTTCTACTACCAATTATTCATTGCTTATCTTTAAAATTGACAGATGGATGGATGGATGAATAGATGGATGGATGGACTGATTGGTTTATGAGACAAGCTCTAGCAAATGCCAAGGGTTCAAGTAAATATAGAGCAAATTTTTTAGTGAAATAAGTCTAGTTCCCCATAAACTTCAAAAGCATATATATTATAGAACTCTATAAATAGAGCATCTCAGTCCAGCTTGTGGTACATCAAGGATGCAGGGACAGTTTAAAAGCCACTGTACCTAAGGGCTAGTAACCAGGAAAGCCACCATTCCTTGTCATCTCAGTGTTAAAGTAAGGGAGAAAAACAGACAATTGCAGATCAGCTGACAGTGCCTTTTAAGAAACATGAAACGGAATGAAACCATCTCAGGGTGTGTAGTCAGTTGTTTAATTTACTTTAATAAACCATACCTCAGTCACCAAACTTGAAAGTCCATGTCCAAGTACCTAGACGTAAACAGGACTCTTAAAACCTGCCCCAGTCAATCAACCAGAACATAAAATATATCTGCCCCTCCGGAAAATTCTTAGTTTTCTCAGGTTTCTCTTATGGGGCACAATATATTAGAGAGTGCAGCAATTCACCTTTTAAAACTGGGTTTCTGTTATGTTTCAAAACTGAACACTCCAGTGTTCACTTGGTAGTGATGCAGACCTTAAACTCCTACCACTGGGGAGGCAGAGGCAGGAGGATCTCTGTGAGTTTGAGCCAGTCTGCTCTACATAATGAGTTCCAAAATCGATGGGGCTACAAAGTAAGACCCTGTGTCAAAAAAGTAAACGAAACAACAACGACAGCAACAACACTGAACATTCAACAGTAGACAACGAATATTTAACTCAGATATAAGCTGAAATCATGGCATGGAGTGATGGTCAGACACTCTGGGTCACAAGAAAAAGATTCCACTGACAATGTTATTTCATTTTAAAACATAATTTAACAGTTAATACTATTCACAGTTTCTATGTTTCACATTTTCATAGATTTTTTTAATAAGCTTACTGCCTTTGTATTAAACAAACCATCATTATCATGGCAAAAATTAAACCTGAGTTTCTGAGCCCAGCTACTTAATGACTGCATTAGCAGAGACAGCGCATCTTACACACCAGGCTGCTTGTTCCACGGGAATCTGACAGCAGTTTAAGAACAGCCCCCAGGGCTAGACATTGGTACAGGAAATATGGGTACCTGCATTTAGTTGTGTTTATAGCAGTCATTTAAAAAACAAAATGTCTTTGACAGTACTGATTAGCCATAATATATGTGAATTAGACTTTTGAGCCCATTGTTAGCTAATCATTTTTGATAGCTCAGTTGAAATCCAATTTAAAAGCAAACAATTCTATCATTGCAAAACAAAAATTTCTTCTCCAAAATCCTAATCTGAAATCTCTAGATCAAACAGGGAGCCAAAGTCTTGTGGAATGATTTATCTAATTTGCACCTGACTGTGACAGCAGCAATCTGGGTTGACAATTTTTCTAGAGGGAATGAAAACTACTACTTAACACATTTCAAAGATATTACCGTGGTTGTTGTTGCACTGTGTCATCTTTCAAACTTTCAGGAGAAACTATGCTCTGAATTCAATATCAAGGGCAGCCACAATTCTCCTGGAGAGTTAGTTGATCTGTTTCCACCTTGAGAACCCGATGAATGGACTGACCAAACCCCTTTTGAGTTGCTATTGTACAGCTCAGATCCAAATGTGTGGCCCAAGTACAACAGATATGTGAGCCCATATGAAATGTGTGAGCCCAAGTAACATGTGTGAGTTCATGTAAGATGTGTGAGCTCATGTGAAAAGTGTGATACTATGTGAGTCCATGTGACATGTGTCAGTCCATGTGACATGTGTCAGTCCATGTAAGAAGTGTGATCCTATATGAGATGTGTAAGTCCATGTGAGAAGTGTGATCCTATGTGAGTCCATGTGACATGTGTGAGCCCATGTGACATGTGTGATCCTATGTGAGATGTGTGATCCTATGTGAGATATGTGAGTCCATGTGAGATGTGTGAATCCATGTGACTGTGTGAGTCCCTGTGAGATGCACAAATCCTATGTGAGATCTGTGAGCCTATGTGAAGAGTGGGAGTCCATATGAGATTTATGAGTCCATGTGAGATGTGTGAGTCCATGTAAGATGTGTGAGCCTATGTGGCATGTGTGAGCCTATGTGACACTTGGAAGCCTATGTGAGAAGTAAGAGTCCATGTGAGATGTTTTGCTAAACCTAACTCCTACTATTTTGCTTCTTGCTTGGAAAAAAATCCACTACAGCCATACATATGCAGGGGACAAATCACTAAGGACAGGAGTTAAGGGTCTTGGAACAGGAGCCTCTTATCCCTTGCTTTCTTCCTCTGCCCTCACAGAGACTCAGCCACTTTTATCTGTTTGTTTTGGGTTCTTGTAGCAGTTCCCTCCATAAATCTAGATAAGAGGCTTAGCCTCCTTTTCCCATCTATCAATCTCAGATAACATGTCTCGACACCTTAATATAGGAAGGGGAAGATTGAGCATCCCAGCTTCTTCCTCCACCAAGTATTTCATATTTATCATTTTTAGTTCTCCTATGATTCCTACCTTTGAAACTTTAAATAATATATAAGTCTTTTAATTAGTGCTTCTAACTCCCTGATCTTTAATCATCTCTATAATCACAAGCTGTCATTTTTAAACATAAAAACAACTAACAGCACAAACTGGAGACCAGTAAGGCCCCCAAGTGATGAGGACGAATATAAAGCTACAGAGTTAAATAGCCCCTGAAACCATAAGGCATAGCTGAGAGGACTTCAGACATCATGGGGAAGCGTTAAGGTTCATTTTGTGTCATTCTCATTTATAGTTGACTCCACATGTGACCTCAGAAGGGCGTTTGCAGTATGTCCATCCAGCCACGCCCAGGAGAATTCTCTGCAAAACATCTTACTTAGGCTTGCTTGATTTTGCATTTGTCTTTCCTAGCATTTGTAGTGCATTTGTTGAATACTTCTTTCCCATAGAAAAGCTTTCTGTCTCCATCTCCTGTTGCTTCTATCTTTGGATCACTTTGAAAATCAAAGCGGTAAGTTGTGTTGACATCAGTTTATGGTATTAGATGTGTAGATCCATTCAGAAGCACTTTGCCCTGCTGTAAAGCGGCTCCTTCCAACGGCTTCTCACACCAGAACATATGGGACAGGACGGGGATTTCAAAGAGTGTGTATAAAAACTATAACCGAGAACATCAGCAATAGCGAGCAGCCGTGGACCCTTCACCGTTCAGCAGCCGAGCACCACAGTGAAGTACGAGCAGAGCTCAAGCCCAGGACTGCAAAGCATACAGAGTTAGCCCTGCACCCGGAGGCAGATGACTGACTGGAGAGGTGACTGACTGGCAGGGTCAGATGGTAGGGTGCCTTTGTATTTTCTAGTTTTCAAAAATGGTATGACTCTGGGCAGTTGGCTTACTTTAGTGAATAAGCCTAAGGGTCAGAGTTTGCATCCACAGCAGCCAACTGAATGCTGGGCAGGCTGCAACCACAGCATTGCTAATCCCTGGAGTGAGCTGGCTAGCTAAGACTGGCCCAGCTCTCAAGCACTGGTTCAAATGACAGACTGACCGTCCCTCAATATACAGAAAGCCTTCACACACACACACACACACACACACACACACACACATGAATTCACACTAAAAGAAAAATCAAAAGTCAGAATGAACCTATAGTTTGTATTCAACCAGTTTCTCTCAACGGTGTTGTTCCTTAGGGCTAGGTTTGTGGTGGGTTTAACTGTTGGTTTTCCTTCCTTTTTGATTTCAGCTCCCTAAGACCCTCTGAAGTATCCTATCCTGAGCAGAGCTGAATCCTTCTGCAGCTAGAACTTTGTGCTTAGCAGAAGTTCTTGTTCAAGTATGCATGATAATCTCATCTGGCAGAGTTCTCAAAACACACACCATGGGTGCTGAGCCCCCAGTCCAGGATTTCCAGTGCAGTCACTGCACATCGTGGAAGCTGTTTGCATAAGTGTGACAGAAATCCACAAGAGGACAAAACCCAAGTAAGATTTGGCCCCACAGTCGGAACTCTTTCCACCTACCTCCAGCCAGCTTCATCCCTGTTACTAAAGGGGGGCCCAAAATAATTTGTTGTTACTTTATTATCACTATTGCTGCTGCTGCTATTACTACTACTATTGATGACCCCACTGAAGAAACTCAACTTTTCTTTCTACCAAAGGCACTGTTCTTCTGTTTCACCCTGCCAGTTCTCTCTCCTGCATCCCAAATTTCCTTTAAGAGCATCCTTGCTCTTTCACCCTCAACCAAGCCCACAGGATAGCTATGAATGCCTGTGGCCTAAAATGAAGTCATAAAATAGTTTAATGGACACGTTTTGTTTGTCCTAAATCCTTCCTGCAGTTGTGCAGTGTGAAGTCTGCTTTCTGCAGAGTCCCTGTAGCACACTCAAAAGATTAGGGGAACCTGGGAGGCCTGCACTCCTGCCCTGGCCCCAGGTCAATCAACCATCCCCTAGGGCCCTCCAGGAGCAAAAAATGAAAGTTCCGGGTCTTTAAAGAGCCCCTGGAAGTCCAGGGTAACATTTCCTCTCAAAAGTTCTTTGCCACGGGTCCTCTCAGGGCTACACTTAAGTGAAACCCCCAAAGGAAATTATCACTTAAATTAGGCAGGACGTGCAGGCTGCTTGCCTGGCCTGTGCCACCCGCGCTGCAGGAGTCCCCAGGCTGGCCCAGCAGAGAGCAGCCTGGCCACGATGGATGCTGTGGTCGGCCAGAAGCCAGGCTTGTGGAGAGCCGATCTGGGCTGGGGAAACCTTGGGTGCAGCTCTCTGATTCTTTCTAGTCATTTTGTGAGATACTGCCTTGTGTGGTCATATACATTTTATCAGCACACAAGTTGTTTCAATTTTTTAGCTGTGCTAATGCTGCTGTAAATGTATAGTGTACATTTTTTTTAAGTCACTGTATGTTTATTTGAGCATGCAATCACAAGTGCACTCGCCTGGTCCTATGACAAGCTGCTGTGGGCCTTCAGAGAGAATCTGTTTTTGCCTATCTCAGACACCAGTCCAACCCCTGGAACTTTCACTAACAACTAGAGAAATAAACCAGACGGATAGATGGACAAACAAGACCAGCTATCAAATAAGGGTACTTATAACCTTTTGCATGTAGAAGCACTGCGTATTCATTTATAAATGGGATTTATTGTTATTCTTAAGAAATGATTATTATTGATACTTTAATAAAAGTCATATATATGTGTACATACATATATATGTATACACACACAACACACACACACACACACACACACACACATATATATATATATATATATATATATATATATATACTTTATATATTTCTAATTTGAGGTCTACAGAAAGGCTACTAGATGGCTATCATTTCAGAAATTATATACAGAGAGAGGACTTTCTAAGAGCCAAACAAATCTTCACCGCAAAGAACAAAGCAGGAGACATTAAACTGCCTGACTTCAAAATATAGCGCTGAGATGAATCTGGTAAAGGAGCATGCTGCCAAGTCTGACAGCCAGAGGTCAAGCCCTGGAACGTGATACGAGGCTCAAACCTGCTCCTACACATTGTCTTTTGACCTCCACACATGCATCATGGCACCCATGTGCCTCTTTGCAAAATAAATAAATTAAAATGAAAACAGTGTGTATACACACACACATACACACACACATATATATATATACATATATATTATATATATATATATTATATATATATATGTAACTATAGTAATACAAACATATGGTGGATCTGAAGACATGCCTGCTTAGGCATAAGTGCATGAGATCTCAGGACCCAGGTTGAGAAAAGAGAAAAAAACAAAAGTGGACATGGTTATGAACATCTATAACACTAGTGCAGAGACAGAGATTAGCAGCTCACTGGCCAACCTGCCCAAAAAGGCAATCTCCAGGTTCAGTGAGAGACTCGGTTTCAAAGAACAAGTGAACTTCAGGCCTCCACATATATGTGTGCACACATGAATATGTATGTACTCATATGCTAGCCTACATATGTCCAAAAATAAGAAGAGCTTGAAATAAAAGCATTCACACAGAACATGTATACAGAGTCCAGAGATTGGACATAAACCCGGGCAACTACAGCCAACAGATTTTTAACAAATGTGTTAAGAACATGAGTTAACAAAAGGACTGTCTTTTTTAAAAAGAATGCAGAGAAAAACTAGATACCCACATCCAAGAGAATGAAACTAGACCCCCTATCTCTCACAGGAAAATGTAGACATTACTAATAGTCTTAAAAAACACAGCTCTCATAAGATCCAGCATGACTCTCTTCTGAGTGTGTCCTGTTTCTTGCTGTGACCTCGGTAGGGGGAGGCAGTGTTTCTCACACTCTCCTGTGTTCCCGCTCTTACACTATCCCTTCCCCTTCTCCATTCGCATGCCTACCTTATAGAAGCATTTCAAAGATTTAATGCAATTAATATAAAGTGCTCAGCTAACTCTGATGGGCATCACGGTTGTAAAGCCCAGTGATCTTTTGGGAAGAACATGGAGCGCGCTGAGTTAGACAGGTGAGAGGGAGAAGAATAGACGGCCTTAATAAGAGCCTTGGGGGAATCCGATCACTTTGTCCAGCTATCTCAGCTCTGACTGTGATGAGCCAGGACATGAACCCAGTCTGTCTGACTCTGAAGTCTATGCTTTTAGCCCTGTCCCGTAGTCAGAAATTTCCCCCCTCTAGTTCTGTGCCGAATATATCATTTTAGAAATTTCTAGAAATCGTGCTGGCTTCTCAAAGATGTTAACCATTGTAACGGCATCCACACATGCCCTAGCTCAAGCTTAGATCGCGCTCAGCTTTTCAATTTAGAAGGTTATCAGAGATCTGGGGGCTGAGCAGGGGTGGGGGGAGCTAGAACTTGTTTCCTGGTTGTGGGAAGAAGAAAGACTCACTGTCCTCGGGGAGACTTTCAACCAAGCCTCACTTTCTCTGTGTAACCAGCTCGGAGTCGCCAGGACAAAGCCTGCCTGGCTGCTGAGGGCTCTGGCACAAGGCCAGTTCCAGGGGTGAGCAGGGGGCCCACCTCTAGTGAACAATAGCCCATTGCCCCTGGCCAGGTGCAGCAGGCCCTTCTCCGCACAGCGTGGAGCTGAGAGAGGAAGGCTCTTTGTGAGTTGTGAGCTTGGGAGCAGCAGCAGCGGCAGAAGGAGGGGCTCTTTGATTTGACTCCTCCAGGAGCTCCTGGCAGTCCACTTTCAGGAGACTTTCTTGGGATTCAAGTCACACCCCATTGGGTTTTACTTCGACCTGAAAACTCACAGCGGTCAGCTGAAACAGCTGATTTTGGCTGGCTCTCCCTTTAGAGCCATCTATCATACTGGTGCCACCATGGAACAAGAAGCAAGACAAGAACCTGGGCCCATAATGGTCTAATTTGCCCCAAATGTGGGATGAGTTGGGGAATAAGAAAGGGGTTTAATGTGCGTCTTCTTCTTGGGGTTTCACCATGAAAGGTTTTCATCACAAAATTGAAAGGTGCTGACTTAAGCTTAAAAGGTCTTGGTACTGGACACAAATAAGCAGCAATAAGTAGTTGCATGGACTATGCAGGGGTCTTTCTAAACGAAATCCTCTCCTCTCCAGGTCTTGGTAGCAGACCCTGAAAGGTGGAGAAAACTGATTTAAGCTACCTTCTGAGATCCGTTTTGATTTTCTGGCAGATTGAAAGACTTGGTTCCTCTAGGATGCAGGGCTCCTCTCAGATCGCAGCCCCGGTGTCTACCCTTTCTTGATGAATATAAATCCCATTAACTTTATTGGCGCCATCCGCCCAAGGGGATCATAGATCTCTAATTGGTGTGAAAAGAGGCTTGGGATACCCACTTTGCCTCTGCTACCCCTGAATAAAGGATCCGTCCCCACTGCTCTCCACTTGGGGGCGGACAAGGTCTGGTGCGTCTCTTTCCCCCAGCTTCTGCAGGAGGGTTTGTGTGCAACTTAAAGATCTTAATTGCAATATAAAACGGATGCAATCTCCAGGATGCCTTAGAAAGACTATCTAGCTTTCTCCAGAGCCTTCTGCATTGTTGGTTTAGGATTTTTGCCTTTTCCTTGTGTTTCGTTCAGCGAATTGCCTGTCCGATGCAATACTGAGGGGGGATGGCAGGTCTGAACAATCTGTCTGGCCTTCATTTCCACATCGGAGTATTTCTCTTAAACCAGTCTCCCAAAATTATTCCGATTCACATGTCTGAAGCTGTCCGCCGCAAACCCAGATGATACCTGTACGCACAGCATCACCCTTAAGTTACTCATAGCTGAGCAGTAGTCTCAGGATGAAATGAACACTTGACCAGTGACAGAATGACATTTTAAAATTGTGGGAAGGACCTGAACGGGCATGCCTGCACTGGGCAAAAAGGGCTGCTACTGGCGCGGGACAGCCAGAATCCCTTGCAAAGAGAGCTGTGAGACCCCCAACCCGGCGGCTCAAGACAAGACTTTCCTTGAACAAGGGTGTTGAATGAAAGGCGACACATAACTGTCGCGGAGAGAAAAGGAGATAGAAAATGGTGAAGTCAAACAAAGGGGCAGGAAGAAAAAGCAGAGAAACAAAAGTGGTCCTCCGCCTGGGTGAAAAGAGCCGCCTTCAGGGCTATCTCGGTCCTCTCCCGCCATCTAGTGACCGCAGGTTGCTACTACAGTAACCGGCTGCTGTGAGTGTCCTGCGGGAGTTGTAGCTCTGAATCTCACCACCTCCCAGTCAGAAGAGGAGACTTATTCTCCAACACAAAGGGTAACATGAGCCTTTTCCGCGCGGAAGAGTTTGTTTTGATTTGAAATACTGAGCAATTAAAGAACAGATGTGTGCCTTGCTCAAACTGCAGGCCAACGGAAGTTGAGCTTGGAAATTCCCCAGCCCCCAGCAAATTCTTTAAAAGGGTTCATGTGTGTAACTCACGATTAAGATCTCTGTCAGGAAAGGCTGGCTCTTCACTACTAAAGACTATTTGTTACTTCCGTTTTCTGACACTATCCAGAAAGAACAGTCTTCGTTTCCAAGAGAAGCTGGCAGGGAGTACTCAAACAGGATCCACTGGCCGGGATCTACTCCCTGGGGTAGCTTCTAACAATTAGCTTTCTGTGAACAAAACAGTTTCCGGGCCACCATCTCCTGCCCCTGGGGATATCTCCACTGTCAAATAAATATTTCCAGTTCCCAGTGATCAAATTGAATTCGGTTTTCACTGGTCAATATTTAAAAGTAGTAACAGTATTCATTGGTTATTATTATAAGCTTCAGAATGTTCCCGAAGGACTGAAGTGTTAGAAATAAAATCCACGGATGCATGGTTATACTTCTAGAAGTAAGCGTATACCCCGGATGACTATTCTTGCCAATGTCAAAAGCTCTTATGTATGTTATATTGTAAAAGATAACACAAAAGTAAATATATCAGTAAACAATGCACATCTAAACAACAGCCTACTTTCTGCTGGACTCCTCTGTCTTCTTTCCGGGTCACTAGACTTATACAGTTGTCTGAATGAGTAGGTACAGAGGAAGCACCGGGAACTTTGTAGCTCATGTGATGGACTGTAGGGCCACTGTCCATCGTGGGATTGGTGATGCTTGCTCTTTATGTGCTTTATTGGAGGGCTGGGGACGGAAGGGCTAAAGACAGTTTGTCACATGTCCCATTTGGTGCATTGAAGTGTTCTGGGACCAAATTCCTGGGGAAGTGACTCACCTTGACCGGAGGCAGGCATGAAGACTGAGCTCAGATCAGTCAGAGGAACAAGGGCTGGCTCTATCCTTACTGCTGCCATAGAACTGATTCTATCCCTTAGGCAAGGGAGACAAAAGAGGATGAGAAGGCCGACCACACAGGTCCTGTGAACACAGAGAGCAACAACTTGGAGGAAGCTCGTGAGTGTTCCTGTGTAGCTGAAGCCTTAGAGATTCAAGGCTTTTCTCCCCTTGTCTTCATCCTGAGCCCAACGTTAAAACATTATCTTCTGAGGGCAAAGAAAGGCATTTATCTTGAAATAAGTGTTATAGGATCCTTGTGGCTCTTGAGGAATTGTGGAGGCCCCTTTTTAAATCAATGATGCATATACTAATAGCTGATTAGATTTACCATCGTGTCTAATCAGGCCTTTTGCAAATACATCTTGTAGCATTTCAGCTTCAGAAGTCAGGGGTGGCTGAGTGAGGAGGATTGGCACAAGTTTGGGGCAATATACTAGGGGTTCCAGACGAGCATGAGTAAGACCAGACAGAGAGAAAGGAAGGAAGGAAGGAAGGAAGGAAGAAAGGAAGGAAGGAAGGAAGGAAGGAAGGAAGGAAGGAAGGAAGGAAGGAAGGAAGGAAGAAAATTCTAGTCAAATAGGTGCTAATAGAATCTGCTCTGGCTTAACTCTCAACATGAGCCAAGATGGATAATGACTCCTCTTTCCATCCTCTCAGTTGCCCCCAGTCACTGTTAAAATCAATATTATTGGTTACAAATATTGGTTAAGAGCACTGGCTGCTTTTCAGAGGACCTGACTTCAATTTCCAAGACATACATGGCAGGTCACAAGGGTCTGCAACTCCAGTTCCAGTGGATCTGATACCCTCACACTAATGCACAAAATAAATAAATAAATGAATGAATGAATGAATAAATAAATAAATAAATTTTAAAAGGTCAACTTAAAATAAAAAGGCAGACATGGTAGTGCACGCCTTTAATCCTAGCACTCTGGCGGTGGAGGTAGGTGGATCTCTATAAGTTAGACGCAAGCCTGGTCTACATAGCAATTTCTAGGACAGCCAGGGAAGTTACATAGAGAAATCTTGTCTCAAACAAAACAAAAGCAAAAACAAAAACCCAAAAGAACAAATCAATATATTCTCAAAGGCTGAGGAAATGGCTCAGTCAGACACTATTGCTGATGTCAAGAAATGCTTGTTGACAGGAGCCTGATAGAGCTGTCTCCTGAGAGGCTCTGCCAGAGCCGGACAGACACAGAGGTATATGCTCACAGCCAACCATTAAACTGAGCATGGGGTCCTCAATGGAGGAGTTAGAGAAGGGACTGAAGGAGCTGAAGGGATTTGCAACCCCACAGGAAGAACATCAATATCAACCAACCAGAGTCACACCCTCCCCCCAGCTCCCAGGGACTAAACCACCAAGAGTACACATGGAGGGACCCATGGCTCCAGCTGCATATGTAGCAAAGGATAGCCTTGTCAGGCATCATGGGAGGAGAGGCCCTTGGTCCTGTGAAGGTTTTATGCCCCAGTGTAGGGGAATGCAAGGGTGGGGAGGCAGGAGTGGATGGGTGGGTTGGGGAATGCCCTAATAGAAGCAGAGGGAGGGAGGATGGGATAGGGAGTTAAGGGGGGGGGGCAGGACCGGGAAAGGAGATAACATTTGAAATGTAAATAAAAAATATCCATTAAGAAAGAAAGAAGGAGGAAGAAGGAAGGAAGGAAGGAAGGAAGGAAGGAAGGAAGGAAGGAAGGAAGGAAGGAAGGGAAGGGAAGGAGGGAGGGAGGGAGGGAGGGAGGGAGGGAGGGAGGGAGGGAGGGAGGGAGGGAGGGAGGGAGGGAGGGAGGGAAAGAAAGAAAAAAAGCTGGGTACTACAGCATGTGCCTGTAAATCCAGGTAATATAGAGACGCGTGGATCCTTAAAACTCACTGGGCAGCTAGTCTAACTAGCTCGTTTTGCCCAAGTTCAGTTAGAGACCCTGTCTCAAAAAAACAACCAATTGACATCTTAAGATACTTCATGAAAACCTCCAGCCCCCCAACACACCACACACACACACACACACACACACACACACGCTTACACACAGAATTTTACAATCACAGTGTCCAACTTTTGGATGGTCAAAGCTGAAGGATGAAGATCTGATGAAGGCAACTCAAGGGCATAAGACATGGAAATTAAAGGAGCAAGAAGCAAAGACAGCAAGGAACTGCGAGAGAAGCAGGGTGGTGAAGCCTTCTGAGAGCAGCCACCATGGCAGGGCTCTGGAAAAGAGCCCACCAAGCAAGTCTATGAGGTTGGAAACAATGCAACTCTGTAAATCCTCAAAGGGAGTTCTCCCCCCTCAGCTGGCCAAAGAAAAAAAATCCCCATCCCTTCCCTCCTTTCCCTGTTTCCCAACCCACCCACTCCTGCTTCCTGGCCCTGGCATTCCCTTATACTGGGGCATAGAACCTTCACAGGACCTAGGACCTCTCCTCCCATTGATGACCAACTAGGCCATCCTCTGCTACATATGCAGCTGGAGCCATGAGTCCCACCATGTGTGTGCTCTTTGGTTGGTGGTTTAGTCCCAGGGAGCTCTGGAGGTACTGACTAGTTCATACTATTGTTCTTCCTATGGGGTTGCAGACCCCATCAGCTCCTTGGGTACTTTCTCTAGCTCCTTTATTGGGGACCTTGTGCTCGTTCCAATGGATGACTGTGAGCATCCAGTTCTGTATCTATCAGGCACTGGCAGAGCCTCTCAGTAGACAGCAGCAAGCACTTGTTGGCATCCACAACAGTGTCTGGGTTTGGTGGTTGTTAATGGGATGGATCCCCAGGTGGGGCAGTCTCTGGATGGTCATTTCTTCAGTCGCTGCTCCCCACTTTGTCTCTGTAACTCCTTCCATGGATATTTTGTTCCCCCTTCCAAGAAGGATTGAAGTATCCACACTTTGGTCTTCCTTCTTCTTGAGCTTCATGTGGTTTGTGAATTGGATCTTGGGTTTTCTGAGCTTCTGGGCTAACATCCACTCATCAGTGAGTGCATACCATGTGTGCTCTTTTGTGATTTGTGATTAGGTTACCTCACTCAAGATGATATCCTCCAGATCCATCCATTTGCCTGAGAATTTCATAAATTCATTGTTTTTAATAGCCGCGTAGTATTCCATTGTGTGAATGTACCACATGTTCTGTATCCATTCCTCTGTTGAGGGACATCTAAGTTCTTTCCGGCTTCTGGCTATTATCTTCTGCACGATAGTTTGACAAGCCTCTCCATGCCTGAGCAGAGATGAGGCACAAAGAACATGATTAAAAGGTCGCTTCTTGCCGGGCGTCCTGGCGCACGCCTTTAATCCCAGCACTCGGGATGCAGAGGCAGGCGGATTTCTGAGTTCGAGGCCAGCCTGGTCTACAAAGGGAGTTCCAGGACAGCCAGGACTACACAGAGAAACCCTGTCTCAAAAAAACAAAAAACAAAAAAAAAAAACAAAAACAAAAACAAAAACAAAAACAAAACAGAAGGTCGCTTCTTTTCATCTTCATCTTCATCTTCATCTTCATCTGGGCTACCATTTTCCTCTTTAGGAATGAGCCCAACCTGTATTAATGTGTCCCCATAGAGGGATGATCAGTAGCTGACATCATCTAGACATGGCCAGCACAGTACTCTTCATTCCAGGCCTTCGTCCTGCTGTGCGACTTTACCATCCCTAGGTGAATGTGGCTGGGCTTATGGTTACTTCAGCCATGGACAGTGGAGATGATATGGCGCATCTCTCAAGGGAGAAATGGCAAAGTTCTCTCCCCTTGATGAGGCCGGTAGGAAGCTGAGTCAGGGACGTTTCTAAGAGGGTTAACTGCTTTCCTTTACCTTTGCTGGGGTATCACCTCCCCTGCAAGATGTTACCTGTATATGAAGTATCACAGGCTGAGGCTGTCGATCAGCAGGAAGTGCTCGCATGACACAGGTGAGGCCATCTGCTCAGTCCCTGGCACCACAAAACAGGGAGACAGAAAGACAACGATATTAGCAGTCCAGTGAAGATGCTTAGGGAGCAATTCACCAGGCTTAACGTGACGTCGATTGTACGACGCATTCAAACTCAGAAGACAAAGGCATGGAGAGTAGCACTATTCTGAATCCTCCCTGTGCCCACACACCTTTCAGTACATAAAGGATAAGGAATTTACAAGGGACTTAGCTTCCATTCTGTGCCAGCCAGCAAGATTGACTTATTCACTAGACATGATGCCTAAGGCCCACAAAACTTTCAGGATTTACAAAAATATTTCCATTTCTTTTCCAATATCAGCAATATCAACTCCCAAGCTGAATATTATGCTTTAATATATTTTCCTTTAGAACAATATTCTCAGGCTGACGAGATGGCTCAGCGGGTAAGAACACTGACTGCTCTTCCGAAGGTCCTGAGTTAAAATCCCAGCAACCACATGGTGGCTCACAGCCATCTGAACAGCTACAGTGTACTCATATACAGAAACGAAAATGAATAACATTCTCTTCTCATAAAAGAGAAAATAGTCAATATCATTTACATTTTTATAGCCGAGAGCTTTTACTTAATGTGGTTTATAGGGAAAAAATAACATGTAGTTGAGTTATCTTTGGTCACCTGCTAAGGAAACTAAGACGGGCAATCTTGCTTTTTTGCTCTCTCAGTATCTGGATTTCATGGAATCTCTGATGGTGAATTCCAGATGGGCCTTTTCTGTTCAGTACTTCCCCACTTGGAGTCTAGATGGCCCCCTTGCTCTAAAGTTGGCTGCTGGAAGTGCCCTGTTCCCAGCAGATCGCTGGGATGCTCCGGATGCCTCCCATGGAGTAGGCCAGGTTCCTTTTGGTGGAGATACATTCTGTGCACACAGCGGGAGGGAGGCCTGGGATTCTTCATGGCTGCCATTCTTTTAAACTCCTACTTCCCAAGGGTAATCTATGGGAAGTAAAACCTGGCCATTTAAAAATCTATTTGAATTATTGAGCACGTAGACATGAAAAATTTAAATGTCTAGGAAAATAAATAGGGCACATAAAAAGATTTTATTGAGTTTCTCCAAATCAAAACAGAATAGTAAATAGCTGCTTTTGTGAAGAGCATCCTAGGAAGTCTCTGCAATTGTTAGAAGAGCTCTTGGCTCCCTAGACAGCCATGGATCCAGAAGCTTAGGGACCAACTAGAAGGGGAAAATACTACTCCCTTCAGTGATTTCCTAGAGAGATGGCTTATTAAATGTTTTAGTGGCACATGTAAATTTTCCATTTTCAAAATTCTTAACCCAGAGCAGGCATTCATGAAACACAGATCTATGTAGAAGCATTTGGTTGTGCGTCATTTAGCTGAAAATACCATTCTATTTGTGATGTCACAGCCTTCCAATTATAATGTAATATGTTTATACTGATGATCTCCTATCCTGGCACTCTTGCAATTATGATGTCATTGTACTGATGGTGTCATAGCCCCCAATTAGGATGTCATAGTCTTCATATTATGATGTCATGTCATTCTATTTATGATGTCATACCTTTCCAATGCAAATAAAAGCTGATGAATCAAGTATGTTTAAAACCCCTGCTTGCCACTCTTGGGAGAAGAGGGTCGCTCTAGTTCTGCTTTGATTAGCTTATTTTGTCTGTAGATTCTTGACACACACACCCCTTTCTCTCTCAACCCCTTTGAAAAGGATTTGCTTCCATCACACTAAATTCTAACTCGGCATGAATAGTAGATGTCCTGCTATAATGTGAGCTACCAGAGAGGCTTGAAGATTCTTGCCTGAATGCTAACAAAGATGGCAGTACCAAACAATGCCAGAGCAGACGAGAGGCCTGCCTGGCCGTGTTCCCCTAGAGTTCCCTGGGGGAAATGTGGCCTTAAATGTTGCTATCTCTAGGGAAACACAGGCTCAGACTTGATCAAGATGTGTTCAGGTATCCACCAAGGTGCCCATCATTTGAATGACTAAAAAAGCCTGGCAAATGTGCATAATGGAGTTTTATGCAGCTGGAATAACAAAACAAATCATGACATTTTCAGGCAAACGGGTGCAACTGGAAGTCATCATTATATTAAATGAAATAAGGCAGACTCGGAAAGGCAAATGCTGCATGGTTTTCTCTCATATGTGGAATTTAGATTTAAAATTGTACGTGAATGAGAATGTATGTGTCTATGTGGATGTAGATTATGTAACTAGAAAGGAGATCATGAGAGGGGAGGAAGAGATTTTGAGGTCAGCCAGTCAGAGTAATAGGATATATATGGTAAGAAACCAGCGGGATTAACTGGAGGGTGGGGCCTGTGAAAGGAGAGCAGTGGGAAGGGGAAGCAATGAGAGCAAGTCACAGTGCTGTCATGGGGAAAACCCACCACTTTGTACACTAAGAAAGTATAACATGAACATGTTTAGGTAAGCCAGGTGGTGGCACACACCTTTAATCCCAGCACTCAGAAGGCAGAGGCAAGTAGATCTCTGTGAGTTCTAGGCCAGCCTGGTCTAGCAGCAAGTTCCAGGATAGCCAATGTTACACAGAGAAACACTGACT
The DNA here is from genome assembly GCF_978045245.1 of Mus caroli. Classification (NCBI taxonomy): domain Eukaryota; kingdom Metazoa; phylum Chordata; class Mammalia; order Rodentia; family Muridae; genus Mus; species Mus caroli. The sequence continues at coordinate 68,194,494 of NW_028227261.1, forward strand.
CTACAACCAAACCAAACCAAAACCCACATGTTCAGGTTAGAGGCTTAAACACTCCCTCCAAGTGATAAATGTATGTTTATATAAATAAATATAAAACCTGATATTGATGATGATGATGATAATGTAGTTCTGAGGCTCAAAATTGGGAAATGCTCTCAAAGTTCATTTTTAAAGTTTATTAGCATACAGAATGGGCTTCAGCATGATATTTTTATATACATATGTCATTAGACCTTGTGTTCGAAATTCTTACAGAAACATCCTCAATAAATGCACACGAAAGGCACTGAGGTACTGGTGGCAGAGATAATTTTATTTTGGATGGGGCCTCCCGTAATAAATGTGAACGAATTAACAACACCTGATATGTGACATCTCCGTCCTAAACTTGTCTTCTACATGAACCTAATGCTACATTAAGTATATCGAAGTAGGGTCATTGTTATCTCTTTCAAGAGAAGGAAATTGAGGCTTTAAAGGGTTAAATAACTTGCCAAAAGCCACAGAAAGGGGATGAGGGAGAGGAAGAGACCCCAAGGAAGGTGGGAACTACAGTATAGAACACACAGGATGAGAAAGCAGGAAGGGTGACTTGCAGGGGAGGGGGGGGGGTCAGGGGAGGAGAGGGGGAGAACAGGTGGTAGGGGCCGGAAAGGTACTTAGAGGTTGGTCTAACTCCAACCTAGTTTGTTTTCAATCCCACTTCTACCATTGGCAGTGTCTTGCTTTCTGTTTCCAAAACGTTGCAGGTTCTGTGCACAGTCTGCTCATATCCCTGTTGACCTACGTCATGGCACCGCAGCACCTAACAGTTCCGAAGTGCCCCGAGGGCTCTCTGGTGCCAGCTAATTAACACACACAGGCTAGTAGGAGGGAAAGCAATGGAAAACCTCCCTTCCTCTCAGCTCTCAACCAGTGGCTCCCTGGAGATGATGGAGGAAAACAAGCTTCCGATGGGCTTGGCACTTTGCTGCCCCCCAGAGGACCCAGTAGGTGAGTCGACATAGCAACCTGGACAGTAGTGTCCCATGTGGTCAGTGTCCCCTTCCCTTCTGACCTAATCGGTGCTATAGCAGTACTTCCTGTCACCTCCCGAAAAACGCACTTAAAGAGTCTTACCTTGAGGGTTAGGTCTGCAGGCTCCAGCCAGAGGTATGAATTTCATAAACTGAAACCTCACAAATGCTAAATCAATAGCTGACTTCTAAGAATTGCCTTAGAACGTATTGTTTTTTTTCTTTGTTGTTTTTAAAAATTGGATATTTTATTTATTTACATTTCAAATTTTCCAGTTTCCCCTACTGAACTCGCCTCCCCCCTCCCCCCTCCCCCTGCTTCTATGAGGGTGTTCCTTCACCCACCCACCTACTCCCATCTGGCAAGGCCCTACACTGAGGTATTGAGCCTTCACAGGACCAAGGGCAGCTCCTCCCACTGATACCAGATAAGGCTATCCTCTGTTCTATATGCACCTGGAGCAACAGGTCCCTCGATATGTATTCTTTGGTTGACGGTTTAGTCCCTGAGAGCTCTGGGGGATCTGGTGGTTGATATTGTTGTTCTTCCTATGGGGTTGCAAACCCCTTCGGCTCCTTAAGTCCTTTCTTTAGTTCCTTCATTGGGGACCCTGTGCTCAGCTCAATGGTTGTCTGTGAGCATCCGCCTCTGTATTTATCAGGCTCTGGCAGAGCCTCTCAGGAGACAGCTATATCAGGTTCCTGTCAGCAAGCACTTCTTTGTATCTGCAATAGTGTCTGGGTTTGGTGTTTGTATATGGGATGGATCCCGGGTGGGGCAGTCTCTGGATGGCCTTTCCTTCAGTCTCTGCTCCACAATTTGTCCCTGTCTTTCCTCCTGTGAGTATTTTGTTCCCCCTTCTAAGAAGGAATGAAGCACCCACACTTTGGTCTTTCTTCTTCCTGGGCTTCATATGGTCTGTGAATTGTATCTTGGGTATTCCGAGCTTTTGGGCTAATATCTACTTATCAGTGAGTGCATACCATGTGTGTTCTCTTGTGACTGGGTTACCTCACTCAGGATGACACTTTCTGATTCCATCCATTTGCCTAAGAGTTTCATGAAGTCATTGTTTTTAATAGCTGAGTAGTACTCCATTGTGCAAATGTACCACATTTTCTGTATCCATTCCTCTGTTGAGGGACATCTGGGTTCTTTCCAGCTTCTGGCTATTATAAATAAGGCTGCTATGAGCACAGTGGAGCATGTGTTCTTGTTAGATGTCAGAGCATCTTCTGAGTATATGCCCAGGAGTGGTATAGCTGGGTCCTCAGGTAGTACTATGTCCAATTTTCTGAGTAACTCCCAGACTGATTTCCAGACTGATAGTACCAGCTTGCAATCCTACCAACAATGAAGGAGTGTTCCTCTTTCTCTACATCCTCACCAGCATCTGCTGTTACCTGAGTTCTTGGTCTTAGCAGCTCTGACTGGTGTGAGGTGGAATCTCAGGGTCATTTTGATTTGCATTTTTCTGATGACTAAGGATTTTGATAGAAGCAGTCATTAACAGTCTCCCAAACAATAAAAGCCCGAACCAAATAGTTTAGAGCAGAATTCCATCAGACCTTCAAAGGATACCCAACACCAATAATCTTCAAACTATTCAACAAAATAGAAACAGAAGGAACACTACCCAATTCATTCAATGAAGCTTCAGTTACGCTTATACCTAAACCACACAAAGACCCAACAAAGGAAGAACTTCAGACCAATTTCCCTTATGAATATCAATGCAAAAAATACTCAATAAAATTCTCACAAACTGAATCCAAGAACACATCAAAACAATTATTCACCACAATCAAGTAGGCTTCATCCCAGGGATAAAGGGATGGTTCAATATACAGAAATTTATCAGTATAATCCACTACATAAATAAACTCAAAGACAAAAACCACATGATCATCTCGTTAGATACTGAGAAACCATTTGACAAAATTCAACACCCCTTCATGGTAAAAGTCTTGGAAATATCAAAAATTCAAGGCCCATACTTAAACATAGTAAAAGCAAATATACAGCAAACCAGTAACCAACGCCAAACTAAACGGAGAGAAACTTAAAGCAATCCCATTAAAAACAGGGACTAGACAAGGCTACCCACTCTCTCACTATCTATTCAATATAGTACTCAAAGTCCTAAGCAGAGCAATTAGACAACAAAAGGAGGTCAAAGGGATACAAATTGGAAAAGAGCATATTGTTTTTTATCTACCATGCTGGTTGGATTAAAAGGTGAACCCATCTGCAAGAAATATCAAGCATATCAGATGATTTTCCACATGTTTATTTTTTTCAGCACACACTAATTGTACAGTGGTGGGCTTCCAAAGATATTCGAATGTAAGTATATAATGTGTTTCACTAGAGGAAACAATTTATCTCTAAACTATATAGCTGAGTGAGTTTGGAAAATTACTTAATATAACTTTGGCCTTGGAAACAGCTTCTAAAAATATTGCATGTTGCATAACTGTGTTAAGGGTCCCAAATTACTTTCAAGGTCTGATATGGAAGATAATAGCGCAAATGAATAGCCTATTAAAATCACACAGCTAAATACACATGTTCCATTATAGTTTTCTCCAGTATAATGGACTCTAGAAAAAGGTTTTCTTATAAACTATGTTATGATGTTTAATTGTAATTTTCACCTTAAATATGTCTTAGCATCTTCATTTTCTTTTTGATCACTTGGCTGCTCTCTTAGCTCCGTTCTTGTCCCTCCATTTATCTTCTATGAGAAGCTACATCAATAAAAATTAATCATGATCTCTGAGACTCTGGTTAAGCTATATATCATAATTATGTTCTGAAGCACAGAGAGGCAAGATGTTTTGAAGAGCTTGTGTAGGAGAAGGGGTGCTCCTAGCACTTGTCCTTTACCTGTCTCTCTTTGGGTGGTTCTCCCAGTTAAACTGAGCTCCCAGGGATCCAGGATAAGGCAACTTTGTTTCCCCTAGTAACTCTTCCTGCTTGATGAAATCTATCCCCATAGATGCTTCAATAAGGTCTGATGCCTTCTGGGCAATCTCTGGTATTAAAAGTGCTTTCATAACTGTAACAACAACAAAAGTCCATCCTCCACAGTGATAACTAAGTTACAATTTTCACTTGATGTAAATATTTTCCCTTCTTCCAATGCTGGTCTTTGTCGGGCAAAAGGTGTGAATGATTACATGCAGCTGAATATTAGGGTTCTGAGCAAGGAAGGAGTGAAGTGATTCTTTTTGCCCAGGATATCGCCCCTGACAGCAGGACCTCTGTGTCGTGGGACTTGATCCTTTCAAGTGGGATTTTGATGGTTTCCAATAGATACCAGCAGGGCAGTTTCCCCTGATGTTGATAATGCAGCATCTTTTGGTCTTAAGCCTTATTTCTCTTGGGCTACCTATGGCTGAGTTTCTCTACCCTGGATTCATATTGTGCTTTGGGGGAACACCTTTGAGATGAAACATTGACAGCTTTTTTTTATAACATTCATAACTGGATTCTGGGTATCACCACTGGCTACAAGAAGATAATGTCAGCCTGCATGTCTTCCCATGGTCCAAGAAAGCAACATGTGTGCAAAGTGGGTGGCACAGAGTTGTAGAGTGGGGACAGGGTGAGGGGAATGTGAGCCAGGGGAGGAAGAAAACAGGAAGCTTTGGGAATGACTCTAAACTCTCAAATTGTGCCAGATGAGAGGAAATGACAGGATGCTTCCTTGTGTTCTATAGAGCTGGAACAGCTGTAGCAAGAGGGGATGTCAGTCCTTGCAGCAAATGACCATGTCAGTTCAATGCCTCCTACAGGTACAGAGAACCCCCACCACTCGGTGGGAAAATAAAATTCAGCCAGAAATCAAACAGGTGACAGATTACAAATGGTTGAAATGTCTGCATGAGGAAGCATGCACAGGGGTATGTGCACACATGCACAGTGACACATGCACAGGGGTGTGTGTACACATGCATGAGGAAGCATGCACAGGGGTGTGTACACACATGCACAGTGACACATGCACAGGGGTGTGTGCACACATGCACAGTGATGCCAGTTGTGTGCGTGGGGGGGGGCAGAAACCAATGCAATGGTTTCCAAGGACAATTTCAAGACAGTAATAGAGTTCAAATTTCATTACTTTAAGGTATCTTAGCAAATGAGGACTACAAGGATGGCCAGGTATAGAGTATTTTTCTTAAACAAAGAGCCATTTGTTCTGTGAATAGCAAAAGGCCATTAGAGGCAGTCGCAGAAGCTAGGGGAGCAAGCTGACAGCTCCCCATGTCCATCCTCTTATGAAATAATGTCTCTAAGGCATTCCTTAATACTTGAAAAGGAAGGCATAGCTATTGAAAATGAAGAAACATGATAACAATGTGCTGATAATATCATCAGGTAACAGTGATGAAGTGACCAGGTGCTTATGTGAAACAAAATATACCCTGGAGTATTTGCCGCAAATCAGTGAGAATATATTTGGAAGAGAGAAATAGTGAGATTCTCTCATTTGCCATGTTAAGAAGACACAGAAACCCAAGAGTTGTGCTGATAACCATGACCCACATGAAGAAAACCACAAGACTTAGTTGTGGCTCATAAAAAGTAGGGAAATATGATAGTATGGATAGAAAAATTAATGCTATAAAGATGTTGATTTAACTTATAGGTTTAATGCTGTCTAATCCAAACACTGTGGTATTTTTAAATTGATCATGTGATGCTAAAACTTAGAAGGAGCCAAAAAGGTGCACACGAAAAGTCAGAAAAGATCCCCCAAAATAAAGGATGGGTAGAAGACCCAGCCTTACTGAGAACTAACTTAAAGTCCACAGGATTGGGAAGAGCATTACTCAATTTCCAGGAACAAAATCAAATTAGATATTTCCCAAAAGATAGAACATTAAAGACTAAATGAGATCAAATCAGCACAATCCAATAGGTGGGAGAGATGGGTACCTCTGTGGTGCCTTTGTAGATAAGAGCATCCCAACCTAAAGGAAGTTAAAGAAAAGACAAAGAGGAAGTGGACGAGATCTGATTTACTGGAAAATCCGAAGCGTCTACAAGAGGGACAAAAGTAAACTTCAAATCAGACCAAAACTTGGGAAGAAAAAACTCTCCAAAAGAAACAGGAGAGGTGTTTGCATCTGGATAAAAGGACTTAGAATCCACCCATCTCCCCAGGAAATGAGAGTGTGAGTGTAAACGTGAGGAGTCCCCAGTGGACCTTTAATAGTAATTCTATTTCTAGCCATCCTGCCTAAAAATCCACCAAGGTGCACAAAAAGCAAATTTATTACTTACTACAGGGAATCACTCAAAATAGCCTTTCTCTCCTCCTGGAGGAAAAGGCGTAATACTCATGTCTCCACATAATAGATCACACCTGTTATAGTGATGCTTCCGAGAATATCTAGTCACGTGCAAAACTCATTAAATGTTGTGTGTGTGGGGGGAAAGGCAAAGTACAACATAAATGTCTATTTATGTCAGTGTATGTGTATGAATGCATTACATATGTACTTACATATGTACATACAGATATACGTGTAAAACTGGAAGGATACTTTAAAACATTAGCAGTGGGTTGGTAACAAGTGGAAATACTTTCTCCTTCATTTTCTTCTTAAATTATTAGGTCTAATTTTAGTTGGCACAAAAATAAACACATATTATTTCAGTTACTTTAAAAGCTCTACATATATCTTATGATTATTAACCTAAGCAAGAACAAACATTGATGGCTCACACTTCCAAATTTCAAAATTTACCACAAAAGTACAGAAATAAAAAAATGTGGTGCTGCTCATGTATATGGAAACACATCAGTGGAATTAGATGGAAAGTTCAGAGTTCATAGTGAAATACATATACATGTGGCCTTGTTGATATATATATTTATGTGGTGGTTTTAATCGGTATGGCCCCCAGACTCATGTGTTTGAAACCTTGACCCATGTGGACTGGCTCTGTTAGGATGTGTGGCCTTGTTGGAGAAAGCGTGTCACTGTGTCGGGCAAGCTTTGAGGTCTCCTACGCTCAAGCTCCATCCAGTGTGGGACATGGTCCCCTTTTGCTGCTTGTGGATCCAGATGTAGACTTCTCAGCTCCTTCTCCAGCACCATGTCTGCCTGCACGCTGCCATCAATAGTGCAAGCTTCAAAGCAGAGAGCAGGTGAGGCAGGCTACCCGGGTTCCAATCTTCTATGAAGAGCAAGAAGATGACTCATGGAACGGCACAGTAGGTGCACCTCATCTACCGGATGGAGATCTACCATTCAGAATACAGAGTGAGCTTTCACAAGTCAAGGGTAAAGCAAATGACCCCACCCCAAGCTAGACACACCAGCCTTGGAGGTGCTCAGTCAGCAAGCACAAGGACCTGACTCCCTTCTACCTTCCAAACCCACGGTTTAAAAAGCCAAGCTTGATGATGCAAGCTTCTAAGGCCAGTGCTGGGGAAGGAAAGAGAGATCTCTCTCTTGGGCTTGCTGGCCAGGTTCAGAGTGAGACCCTGTCTTAAAAATCAAATCAAACAGAACTAAGAAATAACTCCTGAGACTCACCTCTTACATGTAATAATAATAATAATAATAATAATAATAATAATAATAATAATAATAATAATAAATTACATGCTATATAATAATAACAGCAACAATAAGGCACAGTCTTTTCCACCTACTAGAATGCCTGTTACCACCATTAGTAAAGATGTATAGTTGAACTCCTAATGTGTTTGTTCACGGCAGGAATGAAGAATATGCAGTACTCTGGGTAGGGGGAGATGCCAGTTTTTCAAAAATCACAATTTACAATATTAACTACCCTACTGCTTTGTTCATTGACCTATACCAAATATAACCACAAACACCTATCCATAGAAATTTGCCTAACCCTGCAGAACCTTGATGTGCAGGGGGTGGGGAGCAGAGGTTATACCTAGGGGGTCCCCACCTGCTCAGAAAAGAAGGAGAAAGGGTGAGTATCCATAGCAGTATTATTGGAAGTAACCCGAGTGGAAACATAAATATGTACTAACTGATGAGTTAGCAAACAAAATGGGTCATAGCCATAGGCTATATGGAGCATGGCTGAACAGTAACCACACGAGTTGGTCTTGTGTCTGCCTTTTGTTTTGCTGTTTCTTTTGAGGCAGGGTCTCACTGTGTAGATCACATTGGCCTTGAACTAATAACAATCTGCCTGGTTCTGCCTCCTGAGTCGTGGGATTGAAGGAATGTGCCACAACACCAGACTCTGTATCATATCATACATAAGAATGAGTTACTGATAGATGCTACCACAAGAATGATCCTTGGGGACATTATGCTATGGAAGCAGTTCTCAACCTTTGGGTCACAACCTCTTTCAGGGTTGCTTATCAGATATAACGCATATTGGATATTTACATTACATATTTACAGATTACATTACAATTCATAACAGTAGCAAAATTTCAGGTATGAAGTATCAACAAAATAATTTTATGGGGGTGTATGTCACCACAACATGAGGAACTGTACTGAAGGGTTGTAGCATTAGGAAGTTTGGGGACCACCGTGCCAGTCACTAAGGGTCACAAATAACATATCAAAAACTGTTAAGAGAAAGTGGCGCTCAGGGGGGTAGGAAAAAGGAAGAACTGGAAGGGCTCCGGGTTTCTTTGACCAGTAAGAGAAATACACTGGAGTGTGGGGTGTGTCCAACCCATCACGTGTATTCTAGTATAGGTATAAATGTGAAAAGCAGAACTAAAAGCTTAAAATGTTATGTGATATTTTATGAATCTTTGTTTATAATTCCATTGTGAAATTTTCAGTCATAAGCTTTGAACATGACTATGTCACTCAACAAGCATATGTTTGCTTTGTCTGTTTGCATGCATTATGGCTCTAATTTTATAGTAGTATGGGGCTTCACGTGTGTGAGGGTTCAATCCCAGACAGCTAAGTTAACACTATTGGATGTAGAGACACCCCAGCTCATGCATGCTTTAATAAATGAGTAATAAAGTTCTTTGCCTTTAAAAGATTTGTACCAGAACTTAAAGATAAAAACTGGCTTATGGATTTAGTGTTTTTACTGGATTTAACCAATCAATGAGTTGAACATGCCTCTTCAAGGTGAAATTCAATTTTACAACACATTGAAATTATGTGAAGCTCAAATGAAGGCAAGCATTTATGCTTTTCTACACACTGGCTAAAAACAGTCCTGGGGACAGTGGAAACATACGAACCTTTGCTTCCTGGCTTGATATGAGAACTGGAGAATAAATGTCAAGACTTCTTAGAAAATGAATGAATTTTTTTGGGTGTTTGTGATTCCATTTCGCCAGGTATAAATGTTACTGCTAGTTTCCACATGGACAGCGTACAGCTGCAACCTGACATTCAACTTACGAGAGAAATGGATCGCATCTTTACCATCATAGTCCTGTTTTTCCAGGGACAAACACCCCTCGAGTTGAGGTCATGCTTTGTTACCGTCATCTTGGCTGTCTCTTTGGCAGCTCCTATATTTGTGAGCAGCTATTTTCAAGGATGAAGCACACTGAGGGTGCAATTGTAAACTACCTGATGAAATGTAGCAGGTGTGCAGCTCGGTCTTCATGTGGGTCCTGGACAACTGGAGCCAGAGTTAGCCCAAAAGCTGTTCCCTGTACATGGGATTTGTTCTTCTAGCTGGGCTGCCTTGTCTGGCCTCAGTGAGAAAGTACCTAACCCTGTAAAGACTTGATGTGCAGGGAGTGGGGGGTATACCCAGGGGGTCCCCACCTGCTCAGAGGAGAAGGAGAAAGGGTTGTTGGAGCGTATGGAGGGGCAGTGAGCAGAAGGTAAAGTGAATGAATAAAAATAAAATAAAAAGAGGAGAAAGGGAGAGGGAGAGAGAGAGAGAGAGAGAGAGAGAGAGAGAGAGAGAGAGAGAGAGAGAGAGAGAGAGAACCTGATAAGCATCATCATGGGAACTCACTGAGAACCCAGCTCCCTCTGTCAAGCCAGACACTGAAGTTGTATTGCTTAGATATCTAAGTTTAGTTTTTATTAGTGATCTGATTTGGAAACCTGTTAGATGATTTTAAACATTTATTTCTATTTTTTTAAACTTATCTTCACGTGTGCATGTGTCTGCTGTATGTGTGTAAGCATGGAGCTGAGAAGAGGGTGTCAGACTTCCTGGATCTGAATTATGAGAAGTTGGGCGGGACCTGCCATGGCTGCTCGGAACTGAGCTCATTCCCCTGGTACTCAGTACTTGCTATTAACTGCCCAGCCACTGCTCCAGCCCTTCCTAAATAATAACACACTTTGGGAACAGAGTACCATACAATTAGGATTTTCATATTAAAGGAGTTTGTTTTGTTTTGTTTTGCCTATCTGTACTGGCGGATATCATAAAAATCATGCACAAACATTGTGTATTTTGTTAGCCGTGTCAGTAGTATTCATGTACTCCTTTTTGTTCAATGTGATCTAGAGATGCCAAAAGGTTGGACAACCTGGTTTTAGAACATTTAGACTATTCCAGAAAAACATTAGATTATACCCATAAATGATTAAACAGTTAATTTCATGTCATGTGAATTTTATTTCCATCAGATTTTTACATCATTGAACATATGCTTCATACTAAATGCAAATCTCATGTGATCAGGTTCTGTAAAATCTGGACACATGTGTTCAGCTTTTCGTCCTTTGTTTTTTATCTTTTAGCCTATCTCTATGGAGGAGGTTGTACTTGGAGTTGTTATAGGACTCAAAAGGGCACCACACCCAGCCATGATGCTCTGCACATATTTGTGCACACACACAAATCACACAGCTTACAAATCAGAAATTCAGGGGAAAGCTTTATAAGCTAAAAAGAAATGTCTAATTAGGAAACACTCTCAGAAGATGCTGTGTCTTCATGTGGTTGGAAGTTACTGAGATACAAATAGTGGAGAGAGACTACAGTTGATCAGGTGTCCTGGTTTGGATTTTGGTTTTTGGTTTGTTTGTTTCTTTCTTTCTTTTTTTTTTTTTTAATAAGGAGCCTGGACATTAGGTAATAAGGAGCTAGGAGACAGGTTTAGGAGAGAAGTGTTCACATCACACATGCATCATAGGAAAGTGTCTGTTGGCAATGCATTGGAAAACCCCACTCACATATTCTCAGCAAATGGTTCTGATAGGAGCTGGCTGAAACACTGCAGGCAAAAGTATTAATCCAGAATTCTTCCTGTCAAATAGAAATGCAGGGACAAAGAATGGAGCAGAGACTGAAGGAAAGGCCATCCAGAGACTGCCTCACCTGGGGATCCATCCCATCTTCTGACACCAAACCCAGACTATTGCTGATGCCAAAAAGTGCTTACTGACAGGAGCCCAGTATAGCTACTCCTGGAGAGGCTCTTCCAGAGCTGAACAAATACAGATGCGGATGTACACAGCCAAACATTGGACTGAGTGTGGGGACCCCAATGGGGAAGTTAGGGCAGGGACTGTAGGAGCTGAAGGGGTTTGCAACCTCATAGGAAAAACAATATCAACCAACCAGCCCCCCCCCCAAGCTCTGAGGGACTAAACCACCAACCAAAGAGTACACAGGGGGTACGCATGGCTCCAGCTGCATATGTAGCAGAGGATGGCCTTGTTGAGCATTAATGTGAGGAGGGCACATTGGTCCTGTGGAAGTTTGATGACCCAGGATAAGGGAACGCTAGGCCACTGAGGCAGGAGTGGGTGGGCGGGTGGGGAGCACCCTCATAGAGGCAGTAGAGGAAGGAAAGGATAGGGGACTTGTAGGGGATAAAGTGAGAAGGAGAGTAACATTTGAAATGTAAATAAATAAAATATCCAATAATAAATGAAAAAAAATCTACAGAGTAAAAAGAGAGGCTTGGAAGGAAAGCATTTTAAGACAGAGGTCAAAGCATACATAGAAGATATACAGTAAGGCAGAGAGAAGACAAATGGCTACTGAGGGAATTCTGATGTTGAAATCTGATATGCTACCATACAGCTTGTCAAGGTCGTTCTGAAAAGGGGCTGGCACAGCGAGGAAGTTACATTTTGTTTGTCATGTATCAAGGATTACACTCTGCAGCAAACACAGATCAATGAATTGCGCGAAGCAAACTCACCCAAATATGCCAGTCAATAGCAATCCACTGTGAAAATCACTCAAATGTTAACCCGTGATGCAGAGAATGGAATCTTTTTATTCAACAAAATGTCCCTTACATCTAGGAACGTTTCTGACATAAAATAAGTTGTCAAATTACATTTGTAAAATCAACAATTAACCTCATTTCTAAAATGCAATAGAATAGAGTCTTGCTGGCACAGAAACTCTAATAGCCTCTTTGTCTGTCTGTCTGTCTCTCTGTGTGTCTCTGTCACTCTGTGTGTGTGTCTCTCTCTCTGCCTCTCTCTGTCTCTCTCTCTGTCTCTCTCTGTCTCTGTCTCTCTCTCTTTCTCTCTCTCTCTCTCTCTCTCTCTCTCTCTCTCTCACACACACACACACACACACACACACTCACACACACACACTCACACACACACACTCACACACACACACACACACACGGAAAAAGAGACTCAAGTGTCTGAGTTCAGATATTCCCTATGACCCAGTTCTGTAAACTCTGAACACATTGTTAAGCCTTTCATCCTTTATTTGTGTCTTTTAGCCTATTTCTACTTCTATTGATATTTTGCTTCTATTTTATTGATGATTTGCTCCTCTTTTTGTGTTTTTACCTTCATCCATATGCTTTCTCTATTAGTTGTCAGGGAGAGGTCCCAAGCCCTATGGCTCCTTTCAGTTCTAACAGTGAATGGTGGGACTGATTCCTAGGCAAGGGTGCCTGATAGGTTCAGCTTAGACTAGATAATCAGCTATAGCTTGAGGAAGAAAGACATGTAGTGATGTGTATGGCTAATCTGTATGGACATGGGTAAAACAAAAACGAGAATTTGGGCCAACAAAAGATGACCAGTGCCTCTGGATAAGGCTGTTAGTCAAATGCCCAAATGTAGCTGAGAATCTGGGTCTAATATATTGTACAAAGCATTTATGGATTTGGAATCATTAGCGAACAGATGTACTTGCAGTCACTGGTTCAGATGAGGAAAGAAACCTAAGGAGAATATATAGATTAACATACGTAGAAGTGATGGCAACCAAGTGTTACATATCACCTCTTCTGGGATAACATGAGCGCATGTCTACTCATCCCAGGCCATAAATAACAGATCAAAGTAATAACTGGAAACAAGCCTAGCTCAGAGACCCAGGGAACTTACTGGGCTTCTTTACGAAAACATAGGTTAGGGTTTACCTAGCAGGGGTGACTCTTATATGGTTTCATCACTGGAAAGCTTCACCTACTAGGATTGGTGAGAGTCCCACAAAAGCTGTTTCACTGGGCTCTGCACAACTTGCAGGCAGATAAACCATCATTGAGTCTCCTCTACTGAGCAAATGCTTACTGCTTAAGTAAACTCAAGGAGATCCTGGTGAGTCTTCCAAGAATGTCCTGGGCCTGATAAGTTCCTTGTACAGTTAGTGAACTTCCCTCCTTCTCCAGTAAAATATTTCAATCTGGAAGAAACATCTATGCAGCCCCAAGTGACAGAAAATAGAGAAGGGTACAACTTATGAATTAGGGAAATAACCGTCAGGAAGATATAAAAACTCTCAAGAGAGGGTTCACAGGTTTTTAAGAAAGGGGAGAATATTTAAGAAATAAAAATATAATTGACATAACTTAGTGTTGTTGCCTTTAGTTACTCCCCGGAGGTGGAAGGTAAGTCCTTTTGGCTGAAGACACTATGCACTTCAGACAAAACGCCCAGAGGCCCCTGAGCTAGATATGACCTGGATGCTGCCTCATTGGGGAATAGCTTTCAAGGCACAGAAGATGCAATGCAAGCTTCCAAATGAGGGAAGCAACCAACAGTCCTACACAGTGATGACAGCTATTAGGCACAACAACAATCAGCCCAGCACAATGACCTTAAGTATGCAATGGTAGCTTGCATTCCTTTGTGGTAACCAACAGCTCTCTAAGATACATGTTACATACATGTATGTATGTAACATGTATGTAACAAAATTAATGGAGAAAAAGAGCACAAATGGGTATATGGAAGGATTTGGAGAGAAGAAAGGAAATGGAGAAATGATAAAATTATGATTCAAAAATGAAATAAATAGAAAAGTCTTAATTTTACAAGGATTTGTCAGTTTCATAAGCCCATGAGTTGAAGACAAAAACAAACAAACAAACAAACAAAACATGTACAGTGTTTCTGGATGCCAGACACATATTTGTCAATCCCTTTAATGATATCATCTGGGTATACAATGGAAAAATGAGTGTTGAATGGAGTTCAGATGGAGGGGTACCCATTTAACCAAGTAAAGAATGCCATAAGGCTGCTAGCGAATGGAAGGCTAGCCATCATCAAGGCTCTAAGGTAAACTGCAAGGCGCTAGTCTAGCCTTGTCTTTGTGAACACTATAAATTATGGGGATGTAAGCAAAAGTGGTTATTACCTAATTTGTGAATAGCATACACCAAGGAGGAATTGTATGTGATGGAGCTAAGGTGCCTTTTGTAGTCAGTGGGAAAGGTAAGAGGACTGTTATGTATATTGAGAAAAACCACGTGTTGGATGGTAGAGAGCAGGTAGCCATGTTCTCATTTTGATTATAACAGGGTAATTTATGAACTGACTGACACCAGTGATTTCTAGTCCTAGTTAAATCCCTACCAATGTGATAAGAATGGAGAATTCATATGTGTAATCACTTTCCAGGGTGTTCTAAGGCTCTCCAGAACCATCCAACAGTTAACACACTAGGAACATTGATTTAGACCTCAAATAGACTCAGTGTCCTGGTTGGTTTTTGTTTGGTTTTGTTTTGTTTTTTGTTTTTTGTTTTTTGTTTTTTGTTTTTGCCATAACAAAATACCCAAGCCTGTGTACTATAAAGAAAATAGACATATTTGTCTCACAGTTTTATAGACTGAAAGTCCAAGATCAAGCAGTTACCTGTGTTCAGCATCTTGGCCAGGGCCCCATGGGATGGGGCATCAGAATTCAGGAAGCAATCACATAAATAAGATAGGAAGCCAGAGGATTTGGAAGCCAGGCTTTTCTTCTTCTAATAATCCACTCTTAGAGGAACTAAGGTCTCACAATATTAATATTTTCTGAATTACTCACCCACAACCCAATTATCTCTTAGTAGAAACCACTTCTTAACAGACACTACCTCACCATGTCACCATGTTGGAGGTCCAGATTTTGGCACATGAGCTTTTGAGTGGAAACCCAGCGCTTAATTTCCTACAACTCTTAATTGAGAACTCACCATTGTCCCCAAGACCATTCTAACCTTGTCCCTTGACTCGTGTCTTAACAGAATAAAGTTTGCCCAAAAAACTTTTCTACCTTGCTGCTGTCCTGAGTCCCTGTGCTGGGGATTTAAGTACCCACATGGTACTGCATAGCCATGAGTCAGTGTTCTGTAGGGCTAGTGAAGTTATACAGTGTTTTTCAAAGGAAGCTGTAAAAGTGACACACATTTATATAAAACTAGCTGTGTAAGTAGGTAAAGAAAACCCTGGTTATCAAAATCTGAAAGACTCCAGGTTATGTAGACAGTCTCTTTTCTTCATCGTCTCTATAACTGTTGTGTAACCCCTGAACTCACCCTTATCTAAATGTCTCATTCTAGTCTAAATAAACCAGTGTGCTGAGAAAATATCCAGAAAACTAGTAATAAAGGAATCATAAATGTTTCTTTACAAACTGAGTCAAGTGATCTTGCCATCACAGAACAGACTAAATGGTCTAGTGATTGGAAGGTTTAGATGCGTCTCTTAATGCGCAATTCCTTTTGATAGGAGGAAAAGCTGGCTGTCCAGTGATGCTTGAGGGAGAAACCACAGTTAGAACTAGGCTCTACATCAATAGCTCCAAATAATTGCATCAAATCACAGATCAGCCTGGAGCAATCTTATCTCGCACTTCACTCTACACACATTAACTAGGTGGCAACCATCTCTAAAGGAGCTCATAGCCTGTTGGAAAAGAACAGACAGTTCAAAGATAATATAAATGTACCATGCAAGCATGGAAGACCATTACCCATCCTGCCCTTGGGACAAGTAATAGTAGATGTGCAAGTCGATCAAACAAGGTATTAGTGGGCCAGAAAAGCCCAGGAAAGAGGGCTTTGACCAATAAAAGTTTCAGTACACACACCTCCTGCATATGCTGTGTGTGGATACCTGCAAACACAGAAAAGTCAAGGGCAATGAGAAGCATGACTAGCCATGAAGGCAGTGATGAAAATGTGGGGGCTCCCTTGAGAAATTTAGACTCATCCTGTAGTAATGGATGGATGAGTAGGCTCTGCAGCCTGGAGGATGCTTGAAACTAGTGGTTCACAGCCTTCCTAATGCTGTGGTCCTTTAACACAGTTCTTCAAGTTGTGGTAACCACCGACCATAAAATTATTTCATTGCCACTTCATATCTGTAATTTTGCTACTGTTATGAATCATAGTGTAAATATCTGTGTCTTCTGATGGTCTTAGGTGACCCCTGTGAAAGGATCATTTAATGTCCCCAAAGAGCCGCAGCTCACAGGCTGAGAACCATTACTTTAAACAGACCTGAAAACAGGGGCAGAAAGACTGGAGTTTTTGTTGTTTCTTTTCCTTTGTTTGTTTTGTTTTGTTTTATTTTGTTTTGAGACCTGGTCTCACTATGTAGCCTTAGCTGGCCTGCAACTCACTATATAGACAAGGCTGATCCCAAATTCTTAGAGATTGTCCTATTGTTACTTTAAAAAAAAACATTTAAGTATTGATCACTGATTTTTGTGATATGCAGAGTAAGGAGTGGACAACTAGGATGGGTAACCCATGCCTAGGGATAGAAAGTGACTGTGGTATATCATCTGTGGTTAGCTATGGGAAAGGCGCCCGCCGTGAGCTGTCTTATAGGTCAGTGCTTCAGAGACTTCAACATGACATGACGTACCCGTGGATCTTGCCATGGTGCAGACTCTGATGCTGTAGATCTGAGGTTATGCCTATGACTGCACATGTGACAGGGCCTCAGTGCAATTGTTGGCCATGATTGCACTTTGATGTGCTTGAAGTAGTAAGGCTCCAGATCCTTGCATTTGCTGATTTAAAAAAAAAAAGCCTCAGAGTGCTGGAGAGATGCTCAGTATTGAAGAGCACTTTTTTTTTTTTTTGCAAAGGACCAGAGTTTGATTCCCAGAAACCATATAGTGGCTCACAGCTGTCAATAACCCCAGTGGCAGGACAATCACCACTGTCTTCTGACCTCTGCATTCACTAGACATGCAGATGCTACACAGACAGACATGAGTGCAAAGCACGCATATACTTAAATTTTTGAAAAATATGTCTAAAAGGCTTTTTCAAAAATATGTCTGGGGCATAGAGGAACGTTTGAGAGCTTCAAATGTCAAGTAAAACATAGGAGCCCAGAATGAAGCTTCACTCAACCCCTCTCGGGCTCAATCCCATCGATTCTCTACCATTTCCTATGACATCTGGGAAGAGGTAACATGTGAGATATCTTCAGGCTCACAGACTTCCTCCAGGTACATGAAGAATCCTACTCCCATAAACCCTGCAATATTCTTATATATAACTGTACATTTCTGAGATTTCACATCAATGCACAGCTACATATTGAAGATATTGAGAAGTAGAATATGCCTCCCAGTCTGCACCTCTACCTGTATTCTCATATTTTTAACTCTTTTTTTTAAAAATTGAATATTTTCTTTACTTACATTTCAAATGTTATTACCTTTCCTGGTTTACCCTCCAAAAAACACCCTCCCCCATGCACTCCCCCTGCTCACCAACCAACTCACTCCCACTTCCTGGTCCTAGAATTCCCCTACACTGGGGCATAGAACCTTCACAGGACCAAGGGCCTCTCCTCCCATTGATGACCTACTAGGCCATCCTCTACTACATATGCAGCTAGAGCCACGAGTCTCACCATGTGTGTGCTCTTTGGTTGGTGGTTTAATCCCTGGGAGCTCTGGGGGTTACTGGTTAGTTCATGTTGTTGTTCCTCCTATGGGGCTGCAAATCCCTTCAGCTTCTTAGGTCCTTTCTCTCACTCCTTCATTGGGGACTTTTGCTCAGTACAATGGATGGTTGTGAGCATCCACTTCTGTATTTTTCAGGTACTGGCAGGGCCTCTCAGGAGAGAGCTATATCAGGTTCCTGTCAGCAAGCACTTCTTGGCATCCACAACAGTTTCTAGGTTTGGTGATTGTAAATGAGATGGATCCCCAGGTGAGTCAGTCTTTAGATGGTCATTTCTTCAGTCTCTACTCCACACTTTGTCTCTGTAACTCCATTCATGGGTGTTTTGTTCCCCCTTTCTAAGATGAATAGAAGTATCTACACTATGGTCTTCCTTCTTGAGTTTCATGTGGTTTGTGAATTGTATCTTGGCTATTCCAAGCTTCTGGGATTCTGAGCTAATATCCACTTATCAGTGAGTGCATATCATGTGTGTTCTTTTGTGATTGTGTTACACCACTAAGGATGAAATCCTCCAGATCCATCATTTGCTTAAGAATTTAATAAATTCATAGTTTTTAATATCTGAGTAGTACTCCATTGTACAAATGTACCACATTTTCTGTATCCACTCCTCTGTTGAGGGACATGTAGGTTCTTTCCAATTTCTGGAAAGTATAATAGTATAAATAAAGCTACTATGAACATAGTGGAGCATGTGTCCTTATTACATGTTGGAGCATCTTCTGGGTATATGCCCACGAGTGGTATTGCTGGGTCCTCAGGTAGTATGATGTCCAATTTTCTGAGGAACCGTCAAACTGATTTCCAGAGTGATTGTACCAGCTTGCAATCCCACCAGCAATGGAGGAGTGTTCCTCTTTCTCCACATCCTTGCCAGCATCTGCTGTCTCCTGAGTCTTTGATCTCAGCCATTCTGACTGGTGTGAGGTGGAATCTCAGGGTTGTTTGATTTGCATTTCCCTGATGACTAAGGATGTTGAACATTTTTTCAGGTGCTTCTCAGCCATTTGGTATTCCTCAGTTGAGGATTCTTTGTTTACCTCTGTGCCCCATTTTTAAATGGGGTTATTTGATTTTCTGGAGTACAGCTTCTTGAGTTCTTTGTAAATATTGCATATTCGTCCCCTATCTGATTTAGGATTGGTAAAAATCCTTTCCCAATCTTTTGGTGACCTTTTTGTCTTATTGACAGTGTCTTTTGCCTTACAGAAGCTTTGCAATTTTATGAGGTCCCATTTGACAACTCTTGATCTTATATCACAAGCCATTAGTATTCTGTTCAGAATTTTTTCCCCTGTGCCCATATGTTTGATGCTCTTCCCCATTTCCTCTTCTATAAGTTTCAGTGCCTCTGGTTTTATGTGGAATTCCTTGATCCACCTAGGCTTGAACTTTGTACAAGGAGATAAGAATGGATCAATTCGCATTCTTCTACATGATAACCACCAGTTGTGGTAGCAGCATTTGTTGAAAATACTGTCTTTTTTCCACTGGATGGTTTTAGCTCCTTTGTCAAAGATCAAGTGACCATAGGTATGTGGGTCCATTTCTGGGTCTTCAATTCTATTCCATTGATCTACCTGCCTGTCACTATGCCAATTTTTATCACAATTGCTCTGTAGTACAGGTTGAGGTCAGGGATACTGATTCCCCGAGAAGTTCTTTTATTGTTGAAAATAGTTTTCACTATCCTGTATTTTTTGTTATTCCAGATGAATTTGTAAATTGCTCTTTCTAAATCTATGAAGAACTGAGTTGAAATTTTGATGGGGACTGCATTGAATAGATAGATAGCTTTTGGCAAGATCGCCATTTTGACTATATTGATCCTGCCAATCAATAAGCACGGGAGATCTTTCCATCTTCTGAGATCTTCTTCAATTTCTATCTTCAAAGACATGAAGTTCTTATCATACAGATCTTTCACTTGCTTAGATTCACACCAAGGTATTTTATATTATTTATGGCTATTGTGACGGGTGTTGTTTCCCTAATTTCTTTCTCTGCCTATTTATTTTTTGTGTAGAGGAAGGCCACTGATGTGTTTGAATTAATTTTATATCCAGCCACTTTACTGAAGTTGTTTTTCAGGTTTAGGAGTTCTCTGGTGGAATTTTGGGGTCATGTAAGTATACTATCATATCATCTGCAAATAGTGCTGTTTTGACTTCTTCCTTTCCAATTTGTATCCCTTTGATCTCCCTTTGTTTTCTAATTGCTCTGGCTAGGACTTTAAGCACTATTTTGAATAGATAGGGAGAAAGTGGGTAGCCTTGCCTTGTTCCTGATTTTAGTGGGATTGATTCAAGTTTCTCTCCATTTAGTTTAATATTGGCCACTGGTTTGCTGTATATTGCTTTATGTTTATGTATGGGCTTTTATCATGAACAGGTGTTGGATTTTGTCAAATGCTTTCTCAGCATCTAATGAGATGATCATGTTGTTTTTCTTTAATTTTGTTTATATAGTGGATTATGTTGATGGATTTCCATATATTAAACCATCCCTTCATCCCTGGGATGAAGCCTACTTGATCCTGATGGATGATCCTTTTAATGTATTCTTGGATTCTGTTTGCAAGAATTTTATTGAGTACTTTTGCATCGAAATTCATACAGGAAATTGGTCTGAAGGTCTCTGTCTTTGTTGGGTCTTTGTGTGATTTCAGTATCAGAGTAATTGACTTCATGGAATGAATTGGGTAGACTACCTTCTGTTTCTATTTTGTGGAATAGTTTGAAGAGTATTGATATTAGGCCTTCTTTGAAGGGTTGATAGAATTCTGCACCAAACCCATCAGGTCTTGGACTTTTTTGGTTGGGAGACTATTAATGACAGTTTCTATTTCTTTAGGGGTTATGGGACTGTTTATCCATTTATGGTTTATCTGTTCCTGATTTAACTTTGGTACCTAGTAACTGTCTAGAAAATTGTCCATTTCATCCAGGTTTTCCAGTTTTGTTGAGTATAGGCTTTTTTTTTTTTAAGTAGGATCTGATGATTTTTTGGATTTCGTCAGTTTCTGTTGTAATGTCTTCCTTTTCATTTCTGATTTTTGTTAATTAGGATACTGCCTCTGTGCCCTCTAGTTGGCCCATCTGTGTATTTTTAATAGTGTTCTGACTTCTAAACTTTCCTGGTTCCCAGACAAGCACTTGCGCGCGTCCAGCCTGACTCGCACTCCATGCTTTAGTCAGCCCTGCTTTGTTTTTCTGCTGCTATGAGCTGAAGTCACAGACCCTGTATTCTTTTATTAAATGTTTGTTTATTTTTTATTTTGTGTGCATTGATTTTTTGCCTACATGTATGTCTGGGTGAGGGTGTCAGATCTTGAAGGTACGGGTAGTTGTGAGACCATGTGGGTGCTGGGAACTGAACCTGGGTCCTCTGGAAAAGCATTCAGTGCTCTTAACTACTGAGCCTTCTCTCCAGCCCCTTTGTCTATATTCTTTAAGGAGCTCGTCTGAATGAGAAAGTATGGACATTAATTTTTTTTTCTTTGTTTTATCCTGAATTATGTCTAATCAACTAAATGCTGTGTCATCCTCCTCCAATTTATATGTCCAAACTTCAATCCTCATGATAATGGAATTTAGAGGTGGAACCTTTGGGAGATAAAGACTACAGACCCATGATAAGACTGGGGCCTTTATAAGAAAAGAGAAAGAGACCAGAATGGATATATGGATCTGGACGGTATGGTCTCTGTGCTTTCCTGTGTGTTCCCAACCTTCCTGTCTCTCCCCGTATCTTGTCCCCAGAGCTAAAATCCTGACTTCATACTTCCATATTCTAAAACTGAGAGAAATAAATGTTTCTTTTCTAGATCCTCAGTCTATAGGATTTAGATCTTTGCTCTTGTTCTAGTTTGGTTTCTGTTCCTATGATAAACACTATAACCAAAAGTAACTTGGAGAGGAAACGGTTTCTTTCAGCTTATCCTGCCAGATCACAATTCATCATTGAGGGAAAGTCCACCTGCTATGGGACAATTCCACTCACAGTGAGCTGGGTCCTCCTACATCAATTAGAAATGAAAGAAATGTCCTCATAGACATGCAAATAGGCTAACTTGATGAAGGTAATTCTTCAACCAAGGGTCCGTCTTCCAAGATGTGTTAACGTGACAACAGCTCCCTAAGCTTCTTTGTCAACGGATCTGATAAATGAGAATTAAAGAAATTTAGAAATGTCCATATAAACTTTCATTTTCATTTTCATATATGTATGAAACCTACCCCTACCTTTCTGACTGAACTATGATATAGCAATTGTTACAAATTATATTCTGGCCTCCCACTCTACAGAAACAGAGCTGGGAGCCAGATCTCCAGCATGATGTTCACTGATGTCTGCTACTGACAGTAGGAAGGCTTTCAAAGGCTTTCAATGCAACTCACTGCTGACTACAGAGAGTTTCAATTCTTCCTGGGCTGGCCTTGTGAACCTAAATTTAACAGCTGCCTGGCACTTCCATTGTTGTTGTTGATGATGACGATAAAGAATTTCTTTGTTGTTAATACTTTTCCCATTAGAAACATGTGATTAGTGATTATCTGGGTCCTTTGATTTATAGAAGGTCAAGGTTAATCTGACATAGAGAAGCCCTTTCTCTGCCTTGAAAATTCTTTCTCAGTCTTTAAAATGCAGGTGCAATATTCCTATTCTCTTTAGCCCTCCTGAGGACTTCCTTCCACCCAGCAAACTCAAATTCTCTTTCTGTACCACTGTGTTTTGTACATATGCCCAGTACTACATCACTTGCAGTCACTCACAGTCAATGGTCTGCCACCATGACTCTGGGTCAGTCACACTTGCCCAGAGTCTCATTATCACAGCAGGAGATCAGTCACTGTTTGTCAGCTGGGTACTGAATGAATGAATAAATGAGTGTCTCTCAGGGAGTTAGGACAAGGTTCGACAGCCAGAGAGGAAAGGATGCTAGGAATCGGCAGTGGGTCATATTGAACCTTTGCTCTATACTGTCCCACTGTGCATGGTCAGTATTCAAACCAAGGACAACTTGCGATGCAGATATGTACTTCATAAGCTTTGGGTGTTTTTCCAGCTCTTCCCCTCCATGAAGTGCAGCTTACCCAGAATTGTCACTTGGATGTAGTTTTCAGGAAAGTCATAGTAAGAGAATGTGGCAGTTAACAGCAGACTATGTCCTAAAGAATGTGGAGCAGGACAGAACTGCTTTCCTTCAAGCCTTCTTCTAAGTATGGTTTGCGTTTTTTAGGTAATTGTCCCATACTATCCTTTCCAGTTTATCCCTTGAGGTAAGTCTTATTAGTTGTTTGTCTCTCTGCTCACCCATTCACAAATGGGCAACTAACATTCATAAAACACAGTGTTCTTCTCCAACCACTTCATGGTTTTAATAATAGCAGATTTGACACCCAAATCCATTCCCGGAAATCAACCAGCAAAAGGAAGGGGAGTGGGGTAGTATTGTTGTGGCATCCACTTAAATCTAACACATGTCTAGCATCACTCAAACACCAGGTCAATGCAAAATGTATTGTTATCAAGCCACTACTGATCAATCAATCAGGGCTGAGGACAGATTCAGAAGCTGAACTACAACCCTAATGGAATGTTGCAGAGTATGTTTAAAGTATAAAACCATAGAGCAAGGAGGAACATGGTGGCCTTTAGCATTGTCCAATCATATTTTCACATAAGGGGTTGAGCAAGGGAGTTTCCATCAGTCAAGATAGGATTTGGTCTTTGGGCCTGGGAACATGAACTTGTTTGACCTTGCCAGCAAGAGGGAGAAGTTGTCCTTGAGATGTCTGGACTCAGACAACTGTTTCCTTACAACAGAAGCTCTTCAGCTCTAGGGAAGTCCCCAGCTCCCCTAGAGCCTGAACCTTGAATTAAGTTTTTCCCTGTGACTAAGTGGAGTCTGAAAATGAAATAGTAGTACTTAGATTTTCTTTTGCTTGTTCTTAACAGTTTAAATGAGAACAGCCCCCCCCCCTTAGGCTCATATGTTTGAACGTTTGATTCCTATTTGGTGATACTGTTTCAGAAGGATTAGGAGGTCTAGATGGCCTTATTGGAGGAGATATATCATCCATCTCTCTGTTGTCTGTTTCCAACTCATGAACAATGTGTAAGCTCCCAGCTACTGGTCCAGAACCTGCCTGCATGCCACCATGTTCATACAATGACGATAATGGACAAAGCCTCTGAAACAGTAAGCAAGCTCCCAATTCAATGCTTTCTTTCACAATAATAAAACATGGACTAAGACATGTACACAAACACTGACATGGACACCAATACAGTCATGCTCATGTGTGCATACACACACTCAAACATGCACACATACAAGCACTATTGTATAGCAGAACTTTTCCTGGAGAGACACAACACACACATCTATTCACCCCAGATAGGTAATGCATGACTGACCCAAGCACTAAAGTCCAATCTGGTGATCCAGTGAATTTTATTGGAGTTACTGAAAGGAATAGCCTGCAGGTAGCTCAACAGATTGGAGTCAAACAGTTAGTCTAAACATCTTCTAGGGAGCCTGACTGGTTTCTGATTCTCCTAGGCAGCTGGTCTGATCTGAGAGTCTTCTTTTCAGTTTGGGTCTTATGAACAGTCCTAATTGTTTACTCTTGGGAGGAAGGAGTCTAGTGGATCTGCTCAGTTTCAGGAACTTCCTGAAAGTGTTTTGAATTTTTTACCTTCTGGTTTAAGGAGCTTCCATGCAAGATGAACTCTTTCAGTCTAGGAGGAAATTATGACACTAAACACATACACACACACACACACACACACACACACACACACACACACGAGAGAGAGAGAGAGAGAGAGAGAGAGAGAGAGAGAGAGAGAGAGGGAGAGGGAGAGGGAGAGGGAGAGAGAGAGAGAGAATTTAAAAAATTTTAATTACTTGATCCTGACCTTGTCCAGATCATCTATCTTTTCTTTAAAGTTGTTTTAAATAATATTTAAATAAGATAGTGATAGCTCTGGGTTTGCTCCTTCAAATTTTCTATTAAATTTATTAAAGTGTATACTTATAAATTCATTGTATATGCATTGTGCATCTTTTAAAATTGGAAATTCAAAGCCATGAACTGTGCATCAAAAGTGTCCTAGTTTTCTTTCAATTGAAGCAAAAAGCAAAAAAAAAAAAAAAAAAAAAAACAAAAAACAAAAAAACCAAAACACTGTAACCAAAAGCAACTTGGATAGAAAAGGGTTTAGTTACCTGGCTACATGTCCTTGTCATAGTCCACCCCTGAATGAAATTAAGACAGGAACCCCAGCAGGGCATGGACCTCCAGGCAGTAGCTAGAGCAGAAGCTGTGGAGGACACCTCTTACTGGCTTGATCCTCTGTTCACTCCTCAGCTGGCCCCCTACACAGTGGGGCACAGTGGGCTTGGCTCTCCCAAATCAGTATTAATAAGGAAACGCCCTACAGACTTGCCTACAGGTAAATCTGACAGAGGTATTTTCTCACATGAAGCTCCCTCTTCCTACATGACTCTAGCTTGTGTCAAGTTGACAAATAAATTAACCAACCCATTATACATTTTGTAGGCTTTGAAGTTTTAAATATCAGAGGATAAAATTTTAACTTTTACCTTTATAGGTACAAAAAAATAAAAAGCAGAAGAGGGGGTTAAGAATCCACTATGCTCAAACCAGGACAGAGATCGACAGCTTTGAACGGCTTTGAAAGCATTTCCTCTCAGTCGTTTGCCCAGGGTAACCTAAGATGCCTCTGCTCTCGGGATATCGGTATCCTCATCTATTACTCTGAAGGAAGCTTGTTGTGAACTTTTCTAATCCACCGTGAGTTTCACTTGGTATCATTTCTACTCACTAAGAAAAATGAGTGGTGTTTCAATTCTTCCCACGCCTCGAGTTAAGCATCTTAACGGGGCAATATACAAAAAAAGTTTGTCACTGAATATTTTATGCCCCAGCCTGTAATTTAATATTCACATTCACAATGGTATGATATTGTTTTCCCATTCTACAGTTTAAGAAATTGAGGCATATAGGTGCTAAATATCTCAAAATGGCAGTTAGTTTTAAAAGGAAAAGACTAAAGAAGCATTTAGGCTCCGATGATGTCTGTGACATGGGTTCAAACCCTGGCTCTACAGTTTAGTACCTTTATGGTCAGAGTCCAAAGTACTGTCTCCCTCCAATCCTCCACACCAGTCATTTATTTCATGATGATGATATCAGTCGTATTTTCCTCTAAGGGTTGCTATGAGGATAACAGAAAATGTAGTAATCAGTAATTGTATCTATGCTGAAGATGACAATGACTTATACTCCTTCAGAAAGTGTTTCCTCTTTAACAGAACGCAGTATCTTAAGAAACCTAATACAAAGTCATGCACTGCACATTAGAGTTGTCTAGCAAATATTCCCCTTTCAAACTGATTAGAAAGACTAATGCAATGTGCCTGCCTAAACGAACGATACATGGTGTAAATGCATATAGACACAAATTTTGAAAAAAGAATGTCAGAGTCATGCGCATTATATTTATAGTGCATTTGCAACAGATACCCTCCCCCCCCATACACACTCATAGGAACCTTCATGTTGGTTAGTAGAGATAATTAAACTTTCTGTATTCAAGAAGGTCAGTGGAATGTGCCACATGCCCTTTCCATCCACAAGACAATACTCACATCCTTCTAACCTTCCCCCACTCCCAGTTTCACCCAGAGAACTGGCTATGCCATCAGGATTTATTAGATAATTCTTCAGTTTAATGGTGAGAAACATCTTGCTGTCTTTTGGGCTCTGCTGAGCTCATTAGGTACAGAAGGGCCCCAGGAAGATAGGAAATGTATTCAGATTTCTGTTTGTCTGCAGTTTGATGTAATATTGTTTTATTTTTGGCCCCCAATTGCTCAGCAAAAGAAAAAAAAAAAACCTTGGTTAAGCTGCTGATTTCCTCTGAATTGCTGAGCACAGGGATTGAAGCTGATGAAGTCATTTAGTGCTGAATGTTTTTATTCAAACTGTGCCAGTGGCTCTGGCTGGGGTTTTGCGTGAGGAATATTATGACATTCATTCTCATGGAGGCGAAACAACTATGATTTAACCGGAATACTACCTTATAACTACCTTGCAAGGGATTTTTTTTTCAACTTCTATTTCAAACTTTAGGGCATTGGGATATAGATTTTCAGATAGGAACACAGAACACAAGAGAAAGCATATAAACTTCGACTTAATAAAACCAGCTGCTGTCTCTGGAAATATTTCTAAGTCCTGTAAAAATTACTTTGAGCTTGAGTCTGCAAGGTAGCACATTGGGGACATTTTCTAGGAGGTCCATCTGGGGGAAAAAAACCACTACTACCACCACCAACAGCAAAACAAAGAACAAACAAACAAACAACCTGCACGGTTTTGATAGCAACACTAGAGGTAAAACAGGATCAAGATGAAAATGCTATTTGAATAATAAGTGTGCGTCATTCTCTGTTTTCTCTTCTTACTACCCTCTTCACACCTTTTCCTCTCCTACCTCTGAGGGGAAAGCAATGAGCCAAGAATGTAGGCCATACTTACCCGAGTGAGAAAAAACTGGCCACCTCAGGAAAGCCATTGGCTCTCCAATTATCCATCTGCCTGTCTATGCAGTAAGTATGTATTTGCTGAATACCTACACAGTATTTGCTGAATGTGTAAAATAAAACAGTAGTTTACTAATCAGTTATCCATGCAACAAATATTACCAATTAGCCTGTATTTGAATCTTAAAAATTAACATGCATGAGAAGACTATACAATGAGAGAGAGAAAAAATGTGAGGAAATCATTCAGACCCAGCCTGCAGCATTTATTTACAGGGCTAAGTTTCAGAGAGGAACAGAGGCTACCATAGGGTACATGGCACAACTACTTCCTCCCCTCAGCTGTCTATGGGCTCAGGATGCAGTGTGGGATAGCAGAAAAGATCTAGTCTCTGAATACACACAACCTTGGGCTCTCATCCTCACTATGGCATCCTGCTAAAAAACAAGGTCCTTTCAATATCTACCTGTCCTACAATGATGTAAGTATGGATGTACCTGGGTAAACAAACACCCAAGATAGATCATTTCCAAGTCTTCTCTTCATCTAAGCATAGCTTGAGATTAAGTTTTGGTCATTGATTGCAAGTAGAAATGGCATCTGTGTAACGTCCAAGACCTGTCTGTAAGAGAAGTAGACTTTCGGTTGCTTTCTCTTGATGCTTTGGTTTCTCAGGGCAGGTGGTTGACAACGGGAACTGGTGCTTCAGGAGCTTTGTTGGCTCACCAGATGGAAGCTTTATGTGTAGGAAGACAAGACAATGTAATCCACAGTCTAAAGCCATGAAAATTCAATTGTATTTTGTTTAATAATGCTTAGGTTCCTACCTACTACATTGAGCCTAATCTTAAGCCTATAAAAATGAAAAAAAAAACCACCCCAAACCCAATATCTACTTGCATCTATGTTACAAGTCCGAATTAAGAAAATAAATTAAATTTAATTCACCTTGAACAATGTCAAGTATGCAACAGGGTTACTATGTACACTGTTACTTTTATAATAATGGTCTCTCCCTACCTAGTGTCTCTATTCCCCAGCATTTTAATAAGATCAGTTATCCAGCTCCCTGACTGCTGATCCATCCATGGAGTTGTGATCTACTAGTGAAAGAGCACCCACTGGAGTATGTGGTGCTCTAGGGCCCAGACTTCACAGAGACTACTTGCTTCCAGTTTGGAAAAGGTCCTTCTCCCAGATGGTGCAGCCTAGAGAGAAATACATGGACTGATAGCAAACAAAGAGACTTCTTGCTAGAAAGCATGGCCAGCTCAAATGACATGGCTGAGCAGAAAGCTAATGAGATAGGAAACCATTCTCTCTAATTGTCTCGCCCTAGGCCAGCATTCCTAGCCCATTTGCGTCTCTGCTTGTCAGTCAAATGTATATATGAAAAGTAGGTTCATGATCATACATTACCATTCGTGGGAACATTCTCCTAGAGCTAGCTGAGATGAGAGGAGGCATGATAATTAGAGAGAGAATCTCTCTTCAGCAGGGTGTGTTTGGAGAAATCAGAGGGAAGTTGGCCAATATTTTTCTTTCTCTCTCATTCCTCCCCTTGATCATGGGAGCTGCTTGCTTCCATGACCTAAGGAGACTTAGACTGACTTTGGGCTCAGTATGGCCAAATGGCAGCTTTTGAGGATGCTCTTGGGAGGAAACAATATTAACCAGACAGGATCCAGTCTCTGGTTTGTCACTTAGCAGCTGTGTGTCATTGGACCACAAGTTGTTTATGTTCTCCAGAATTCAGTGTGTGCATGCACCTGCAAGTGCAAAATTAAACTAGGAATTTCTCTGGCCATGAAAATAAACAATGCATCTAGTTAGTGTTTGTGGGATGAAATAAGGCTTATAAATGAATGTTGATCTTTTGATAATCACATAGCTAGATTTACCTCAGTTCTTAGTCACTCGTAACAATGAAGGTTAAGGATCTGGTTTGGAAAATATAGATAGCAGAAGCTCAGCATCTGTTGGCTGAATCAGTCAATCATCAAACACAGGTTATTTGCTGTGTATGAAGCACTGCTCTGGGCACCAAGGAGCTGTGATTAATAAGAGGTTTTGTGTGTGTGTGTGTGTGTGTGTGTGTGTTTTCTATTGAAAAAAATCTTGCTGTAAGAAGAAGGGGAAAATAACAGAAAATCAGTGGAACAAACTAAGTTTTTATGTTAATAAACGTCTGAGAAAATAAGAAAATGCAAGTCAGGCTGCCTGGTGATGAGGGAAGGAGGGGCATTAGTTTAGACATGGTAGCTATGGAAGCAGACTGCTTAGTTAAAACCTGACTTAAGCATTATGGCCAGGCTACAGAGGAAGGGCTCTCGAGGCAGGGCAACAGATAGGTAACCCCTGGTGTAGACTGAGGTAGGCATGTGTGAGGGACAAAAGAAGTTCTGTCTGTGTCAAGCCAGAGAACAAACTAAAGGAACAAGGCAGGATTTGAGTTTGATGGGAGACAGATTGTGTATCATCTGCTCAACAGAGGGAGAGCCTGGATTTCATTCTTTTTCACAAGGGGAAGCTTTTGGAAGTTTTTAACTAGGACACAGATATGATCTAATCTCCCCTTTAAAATGCTTTATCTTTCTGCCTCCTAGGGAAGCTATTCTCAAGAGGACAAGACAGGGTGACATAAAGATAAGACACTGTTGCCGTGGACCAGGTAAGAGTTAACAGTGGCTTCCATGCCAGTTGCAGTAGTGGGAAGGAGCCAGCCAAGAGAGGCTCAGAATATGGTTTTGACAGAGACAAATGATCTCCTGAGTGAAGGAAAGAGGTTAAACGTAGTTCCTAAGCAGTGGGGGATGATGTTGGGGTAGGACGTGAAGAAAGACGAGAGTTGAGTGGGGAGAAATCAATAGTTCTTCTCTCACATATGCTAAGTTTGAGATGTTTATCAGATAGTCCAGCACAAGTAAATGCTAAGCAAGCAGCTGGCTGTGGAATACTGACTCTGTAACTAATAAGCAATGTACCGAAGGAGCCACAGAGCTGAGACTTGTCAGCATGAGGATGCTATTAAAAGCCGTGGGATAGAGTGAAATGACCTGCCACGGTGGATACGGAAAGGAACAAGGTCAGAGGCTTGAAGAGTTCCAGCATTTAGAGGTCACTAGAAAATGAGTTCTTGTGAAAAAAGACAGACCAACACGCTGACTCAGAAACCTAGTGGCACACTAATTTGAATAGAAAATGCCTAATTAGACCAAATGCCAATGGGACGCCAAGCAACAGAGGGGCAGAAAATCACCCATTAGCGTAGGTGAGATATAGGTCAGCGGCAACTTGTGTATTGTAGGCTTCAGAGATACACTCCAACCACTGTTGCTCCTCCTTATTCATGCCTTTGTACAGCCTATTTATCTTAACTATGAGCTGGATCTAGACACCTGCTTGCAATAGAACATAGTGGTCATTGTGCAATGTAATCTCTGAGACTCGTTCAGAAAGGACTGACTCCTTGGTGACACTCTCCAATATTATTTGGCATGGATTTTGTCATAGTGTAAACAGGTAGTAAGACAACTGTGCCTGGGGTGGTGGTGGTGATGAGATTGCTCACTGGGTAAGGATGCTTGCTACCAAGCCTGAATATTTGAATTCAATCCCTTGGACCCATGTGATGGGAGGAAAGAATCAACTCCTGCAAGTTTTTCTCTGACCTCTACACATGTGCCATGGCATAAGCATACAAACATAATGCACTGTGTGCACACACACAAATGAAAATGTAAATTTTATAAAGCTGTGTTGCCACTGCATCCTGGGCAATTGTGATAGAGTAAGAAATAAATGTATGACTAAAGACAGTATTGACAGAGCATAAGCTCTAACCTGGTTAAGAAAGAAAGAGAGTGATGATAGGAAGTGCGTGGGAGAAGGGAAAGCAGTTGGTCAGGGATTTAGAAACACAGTGGGAGGGACTCAGTGGAATGGAAGGATACCTAAGAAATAAAAGAGTTGGGG
The DNA here is from genome assembly GCF_978045245.1 of Mus caroli. Lineage (NCBI taxonomy): Eukaryota > Metazoa > Chordata > Mammalia > Rodentia > Muridae > Mus > Mus caroli. The sequence continues at coordinate 68,226,167 of NW_028227261.1, forward strand.
GGAGAACAATACTTTAACCCAGCCTTGGTGAATGTAAGGACTAATGTGCAACCCTAGAAGTAAATAGAGACGAAGAGAAGGAAGGCACATAGGAAGATATCAATGGCATGAAACAAGCTCCTTGTGGAGGTGTGACACTCATCTATATGAAAACTTAATAGTAAAATAGATGCCAGTGCCACTAAATGCACGTTAGATGTCAGTAGCAAATTGGTGATTGATAATAATGAATGGAGGTCGATATATGGTTTTCAAACTACTGAGGACAGGAGTTACCTTTCTCTTCGAGTAATGGCTAATGGCTGAAGTAAGTTAGTCCTCAAATGCTGCTTCTATATCATCATCCTCATCCTCATCATCATCCTCATCATCACTTACAAACCATCAACCAAATGCTAAGACTTCGTTGCTTTGTTTTCATTTTCTGTAGGTACTGGGTGTCAAGCCTGAAATCATGTGTACAAGTAAGGCAAGCACTTTACCACTGATCTGTATCTCCAGACTGTGCAACAAAGATTTCTTCCCTGACATAACCCTGCAATACAGACTATAAACTGTAGCCCAGACAGATTAATGACACCCCAGGGTAGAGGGTTTTTCCCAGAGTTCTCTCATCAGTCTGAATTCCCATTCATTGAGGGTATTCTAGGTAGGCATCAGTGCTGAATGTGAATGGCAGAAGTGAAGCTGGCATCAGTGTACTGTGAGGACTGATACAGGGGCACAAGCTATTGCTTCTTGACTCATCTTCATGGTCCAGGTCATCAGATCTACTCTTTCAACTTCTTCAGCTCCTGAAGGTGGTGTGTGTGCAGTTCTGTCAGGTCATCAGGTTCTCTGGTGGAACCCTGGAGGGTTGGATGTGACAAGAAACAGAACAGATCTTAACTTGGGTTTGTGGATGATGGATTTTTCTTATGTATTCAAAACTTCCTTGTGCCTGGCAGTGGTGGTGCATGTCTTTAGTCCCACCACTTGGGAGGCAGAGGCAGAGGCAGGCGGATTTCTGAGTTCAAGGCCAGCCTGGTCTACAGAGTTCCATGACAGCAATGGCTATACAGAGAAACCCTGTCTTGAAAAAAAAGGAATAAAACTTCCTTGTTTCTCTTGCCCAACTCTACTGAGATGGTTAATCTTGGTTGTCAACTTGACTACATATAAAATTAACTAAAATCTAAAAATGGAGATCATATTTGTGAGGGATTTTGCTTAATTTGAAGTAATAAGATATATGTCTTTAATCTAGACCTTGAGACATAAAGACATTTAATATAAACCACACCTTCTTCTGGAGGCCCTAAAGACATGGAGGAAAGAAAATTTTATTCTTTGCCTGCTTGCTCTTGCCTTGACACCAAGTCTATTTTTCTCACTGGCATTGAGGCCTATGTCTTTGGGATTCTAGTGTCTACTCAAGACCAGCTTCAGACATCCAGTTTCATGGAATGAGCAACTTCTGGATTCTTAGACTTTCTATTCATAGCCAGTCATTGTTGGATTAGCTGGACTTCAGCGTGTAAGTCATCCTAATAAACTGCCATCACACACATACACATACACACACACACACACACACATACACATCACACACATACACACATTCATTCTATAAGCTCTGTTTCCATTGAGAGCCCTGACTATACACCTGCCATCAACATCAAATTCTTCCCACCTGTCTTCTCAGTGGACCTGTAGCAAATCAGATCAGCATCATATACAGAAGCAGAAGGTTCCTAGACTTAGGGTAAATCATTGTCCATGTCAACTAAAATGAGTCTTCTTCCTTCACACTCTTGGATTATAAATCAAAAGGTAGATAAAGTCATATTAGAGCCATACTTTTGCTGAATACATCTCATTTCTACTGCTCCAAGATACATCTTATGCCTGACAGTAACTCATATATTTAATGAAATACTATAGAATCAAAATGACAGTGCTCACAGATACTATCAGTGATGCCTTGAAGATGGAGTAAGTATACAACAGGGCCTGTCACACTGCACACCTGAGGTTAGAGGTTCTGAATGAAAGAGATGAAAACAATGGGCAGGTTTCTGTGTGTTCCTCATCATTTATTTTTGTCTGTGAGCAATAAAGGCGATCCAAGATGAATAACAAATTTTGGCAAATGAAATGAAACGTAGTTTATGAGCAGATCTTTCAGGTCATTTGTACCTGATTAGAAACATGTTTAAGAAGTGGCACCAGTTTTTGTTGTTGTTGTTGTTTTGTTGTTGTTGTTGTTGTTGTTTGTTTGTTTGTTTTTCGAGCAGAGTTTCTCTGTATAGCCCTGGTTGTCCTGGAACTCACTTTGTAGACCAGGCTAGCCTTGAACTCGCGCCTCTGCCTACCAAGTGCTGGGATTAAAGGCGTGTGCCACCACCACCCAGTACCAGTTCTTATAAAACCATTTCTGAGAAAAATATTAAAAGTTAGTTTAAACACATTGTTTACAGAATGAGAATGGGGGAAGGATCTCCTTAAGGTGAGAGGCTACTTTTAAGTTACCTTCAAGCTTGAGTGCTTAATTAGCACAAGAAGACAAGATCACCTAAGGACTCTGCACTCATTTCTCCATCAGTGCCATGAGAGTCATTTGAGGGCCATGGGAAACTGGGAGAAAGAACATATATCAGGTAGGTAAAAGTGTAAGTTGTGAAGTCCTCTATGTTACTGCAGCAGCATCCATATTAAGCCAACTAAGATCCTTTCATGACCATCAGATGCCTGTCTAGGCCCATGGCCACCTTCCAACAATGGTGTGTTCCTTCTCCTTTGGAAAACTGTTCTCTCCTCTGTGCTTCCTACCCACTGGTTGAACAATCATCTATGCCCCATAGACCTGGCCATAGTGGTGCAGCAGGAATGGTCATGTCATCTAATGTCTTCCTGCTCTTCCCAAGGACTTTGAGTATATGTCTCCAGAGAAGCTGAAGGCCAGCTCTCCTGCAAGGTAGACTCACAAATGAAGGTGCTGAGAAGAGAAAATTGAGAAGAATTGAATTAGAATTGAGAATCCCTTTAGCAATTTCTCTTTCAAGGCAATGGTTTTTTAACTAATCTTTGGAGCTAAGATAACCCTGACATGAATTAGGTCCAAGGTGCCTCTTTGGAACTGCTTTTTCACTTAATGTAACACTACTTAGCACAAGAAAGCTCAAAGATAGAATCTTTCAGATATTCTATGTTGTTTGTTGCTTGCTTTTTGATCACGTATATCAGTTGGCTTTTACATCTCCTTACAAAGCATTTTCCCAGTAAAGATAATGTGGAAACAGTTTATTTTTCATTCAAGTAACTCCTATCCCTGGTCCCTTTAGATCTTCAGAAAACGGCTATGGGAGGAGCAAAGCTCAGGAAGTTACAGCTGACAGTTGGAAATGAGGAGCTCTCTCTTAGACTCAGGCCTGTCAATGATTTTATCCTTGTATCAAGGGGATGCTGATTCATGTGGGACCAGAGGAGATGCCCCAGAAGTCCCTATCAAACACCAAAGACCCAGATGCTCTCTTGAGAGGAACTGGTATTCAGTCATCACTGGAAGGTCAAAGAAGCAAGAGTCTGACATCAGGGATGGACAATGCTAGCAATGAAAACCCAGGAAGAATCAGGAGCCGCAGGCAGGCAGTTCTGTTTTTACCTCTGTCCTCTTCATATCTGGGAGTTGCTGCCAGGTTCATTTTCCCCTCTCAGTTAACCCTTTCTGGAAATGTCATCAGTCAGTCCTAAAGATGTCTCCTAAGTGATTTTAAATCCCTTCAAATTGATAGGCCAATTAACACAGACTACCTCTTGACAGCTTGAAACCCAACCACGTCTCTTTATTCCATTATTTCTTTTCAAATTAAGGTAATAATAAGTTCATAATCCTACCAAATGTGATATAGATGAGCAATACACAACCAATCAAACACTATTTCTCTCATAGTCAATAGCTGAGTTCCTTGAAAAATCCTTATCTTTCATAATTTAAACATGGTAATAGGGATTTAACAACACATAAGTACTGATATTAATCAATAGTACATAGTAAATGAATAGTAGAAATAAAATATTGATATCAGCATATCACAGATATGCACAAATATATCCTTTGCAAAATGGGACAGAAGTACCCATACTAACTACAACCTTTGTTTCTATAGCTTGTTATGTGGCTGTAGCTAATATTTTTAAATACTTTCCTCTATGATCAATTTTCGATATATAAGTTCCTATATTATCAACACTCAGCAAGCACCTTAGCAAATCTTTGTTCTTTACCAGAGGTGAGCCACACCACCCCACCTAGGTTGTGTTGCTGGAGTTTCCCATTGATGATAATCACAGGACACGGTAACTGCAGCTCTAAAGTCCCTCACACTCCAGACATTCTTTCTTACCTCCATTGAGGACATCTGGTGCAATTTCTCCTTGGTACTATAGATCATTTGCTCCTTTTAACATTGTAACTCTGCTTTAACCTGTTGACTCTGTGTATCCTAAGTAGTCAGGAGAAAGTCTTATCTTCTAATTTAGTGAAATGGTTGTGTAGTGTCTTGGTCAAAGCACTTTCCCATCTGGAACCAAGACTTCTAAGACAGTATTAGGTCACATGAATTAGAACAACAAAAAATGGCCGTGGTCACTGGGAGTGATGGTGAGTAATAACATTTCCATTTCTATGCCTTGATACCTAGATTCATGAATCCTGGTTATGAGAGAAACAACACCTATTTTGGATGCTGATTCATAGCATGTACAACCTTCTGGCGAACTCTGCCCTAGCCTTTCTTGCTATTGCAATATAATTGACAGTGTAATGGCATCTTTAAAAGTCCATTCCACTGTTCTATCAATCTGTCTGTTTCACAATAGTGGGAAGCATTCTAAAACTAGTGAGTTCCCTGACATCAGCTTCATGCCATACTTCTTTGTTTGTGACATGAGTTCCTTGGTCAGGAGCAATGTTGTTTATAGTACCATGATGATGGGTATTCTGTAAGGCTATAGATGGTAATTTTAAAAGGAGCATCATGTGCTAGAAGGGCAAACTGATACCTAGAAAACATGATCAGTAGTAGGAACCAGAGGTATTTGGGCTATTTTGTGTAAATACTCATACCTTCAAGTTCTGGTTGGACTCAATCACATTCATACCACTTTGGTTTGATAATGGATTGCTATGGTGCATGCCCAACTCTATGGCTTGATGGATCACATGAAATCCAGCTCACGAGGGGTGTCTCAAGTTACATGCTAACTTGGTAACCCATTACCCATCCATGTTTGAACTTCCATTATGACCCAGTAGCAAGCCAAGAGTATCTCTCAAAGGGAGAGTAGTTGTCTGTAGGTGGGTAAATGTCTATGCTCCAATATCCTAAGGGCTGTGACTCACTTTTCAGAGTATCCCAACACTCTAGGGACCATCCCTATTTGCCATTGAAACACACCTCAAGGATCATCAGGTCTGCTCTATCATCAGGTTCAAGTGGCAGAGCACTTTGCCCAGAAGTCTGGACCTGATGATGAGTCTTCTATTGCCCTGAACCTCCTTCAAAACTAGCATCCTTTAAAGTCACATGATATATGGACCAAACTAACACACTCAAGTGAGAAATGTGCTACGTCCAGAATGTTAAAATGCCCACTAAGCTCTGAGTCTCTTTCTTTGTGGTAGGAAGCCCTGAGTGCAATAACTTAACCTTTACCTCAACAGGAGATTCTCAGCATGCTCCACCCCAGTAGAAATTTTACTAAAGTAGAAGACCATTAAATTTGCTTGGATTTATTTTTCATATTCTGGGACATAAACACTTTACCAAAAGCTCCATATTGTCTGCTACCTCCCACTTACTCAATATAACACAATAGATCAATGTCGTATTCTGTGGAAGAGACAGTCAATCAAGATCCCTGTGAACTAAGTTATGACATGGGGCTGAAGAGTTAATATACTCTTTAGGTAAAGGTATGCTACTGGCCTTGATGGTTGAAAGCAAATTGCTTCTAGTTGTCCTGTGGGTATATATATGGGGAACAAACATTTACAAGATATGTAGTAAGTAGCTACATACTAGGTACCAGGAGATACATTAATCTGCTCAAGCAGGAAAACCATAACCGGTATAGCAACTCCAACTGATATCACCATTTGATTAGGTTATGATAATCATTTGTTACTCTCCACAATGTAATCATCTTCTGCACAGGACAAATAGGAGAACTAAACTGGGATGTAGCAGGACTCCTTTACCTCTGCATCTTTCAATCTCTGAAACCCCTCCAGGGATGTGATATTGTTTCTGATTCCCTATTCTCTTTGGCAGTGGCAGCTCTAATGGCTTCCATTTAGGCTTTCCAACCACAACTTCCCTCATTTCACAGTTAGGAAACCAGTGTGGGCTTACTGCCAACTTCTAAGTATACCTATTTTACATCTAGATTCTGGAACTGGAAAAATAACAACAGGAGGACTTCAGGAGCTCAGTGGACCAGCTGGGAGTCATTCTTTGACGAAAGAACCATTGATCACTTGACCTACATAAGCTTCTACTTTAACTAAAGAGCCACATGCTGACAAAGATTTCTAGGAATCAATATCAATTCCAGTCCAGCATTTAGTGGGCCCTGAAGGTTTGATTATTTCCTTCACTTGGACGAACAGTTACCTTGGTAATAGGCCAAGGTCTCTTTGGCAAAGCACTGGAGCAAGACTGACAATAAAATGTTTTAGTAGTTTAGTAGTTTCCCACTCCAGGGGATCTGGCCTGCCCTTCACTCAAGGATTCTTATTCCCTAAACCAGTTTATGACCCGGAATAGGTTGCAGAGCTACTGGTCTCTGTTGCTATGATTCAAGAGAATATTTTGTTAATTTGTTCTAGAAGTTTCTGATTCCAAAGCCTGAGCAAGAGTTTAGTAGGCTGCCTATCACTTCTGGAAACAACACAGTTAGTTAATTCCATAGGTCATAAGTCAGACCATTGTTGTGCCTCTGCTATCCATTGTATTAAGTATGCTCACTATGTCTTCAGTGACTGAGTGCTGGCATTTGGCCCTTTCCACCCTGGGATCCAAATATATTCATTTAAATTGAGTGCTTGGGTCAGATTCTGGTGCTCCTCTCACATATTTGTTTCTTACAGTAATAGTGAAGGGTATGTCTTAGTGATCTTCCCATTTTGGAGGAGTAGGTTTTACATAGCAAATCCCATCCAGCATTCCAGTTTCCCTGAGCCTCCAAATCCTCCCACCAACACTAAACCAAGGGATAGCAGACATCTTCAGCTCATTCACAGCAGGCTGTCTTTTGACCATCCTTTGGCCAACCAATCAGATAAGCTGTTAATATCTTGCTTTATCTAAGGTCCTTCCCTTTGAGTCCTGAGAATCTCTCACCTCCCAGGTCTCTAGTGCATTCTAGTGGGTCCCCCAAACCTTCTATAGTTCAAGGTTTCCTGTTACCATTCTTTCTGCTGGCCCTCAGGGCTTCAGTCCTTTTCCCTCACCCAATACCAGATCAAATTCCCCTCTCCTCTCACCAGCTCCCACCTACTTTCCCTCCCAGATCCCTCCCTTCCAGGTCCCTTCCTCCCACACTTCCAATTTGTGATTGCTTTCTTCTTCTCCCTCCCAAGTAGGACTGCAGTGTCCTCACTTGGGCACTTCAGCTTGTTGACCTTTTTTAGTTGTGTGGACTGTATTTTTTTTTGGGGGGGGGCTAACATCCACTGACTAGTGAGTATATATAATGAATGTCCTTTTGGGTCTGAGTTACCTCACTCAGGATGATATTTTCTAGTTCCATCCATTTGCCTGCAAAACACAGCATATCCTCATTTTTAATAGCTAAGTAGTATTCCATTGTGTAAATGAACCACATTTTCTATATCCATTCTTCAGTCATGGGATATCTAGGTGTTTTCAGCTTATGGCTATCTATAAGGCCACTATGAACATAGTGGAACACGTGTCCCTGTGGCATGGTGGGGCATCTTTTGGGTATATTCCCAAGAATGGTATAGCTAGGTCTTCAGGTAGATCTATTCTAGCAGGAAGACAGGACATCAAGTGAGGGATGGGGTTACCACAACTCTGACCCATAATTGTTCCTGTCTGAAAGAATCACAGAGATGGAAACGGAGAGGAGCCTGAGGAAAAGAAGGACCAGCAACAGACCCAAAGTGGAATCCCACTCAAGGGGAGGTCCCAAGGCCTGATACTACTACTGAGGATATGGAGAGCTCACAAAAAGGGACCTAGCATGATCACACTCTGGAAGACCTAACAAGCAGCTGAGAGAGTCAGAGACAGTTGCACCCAACCAATGGACAGAAGCGACTGACCCCTGTTGTTGAATTAGGGAAGGCTGAGAGAAGCTGAGGAAGAGGACAATCCTGTAGGAGGACCAGCAGTCTCAATTAATATGGACCTTTGAGATCTCTCAAACACTGGATCACCAAACAAGCTGCATAGGCCAGCTGATATGAGGCCCCCAACACACATACAGTAGAAGACTGCAGTGCCTATGTTCATTCAGAGATGATGCATTTAACTCTCAAGAGACTGGAGGCCCCAGGGTGTTTAGAGGTCAGGTGGGGTGGGGGGTAGTGGCATCCACGTGGAGACACAGGGTGGGGAGGAGGTATGGGATGTGGAACAGTTGGAGGGTGGAAGGGGGGAGTAAAATATGAAGTGTAAAAAATAAATTAAAAGAGGAATATTACAGTTTTCCACTTTTCCATGCATCTGATATTTTGCTTACCTATAGAATTTTAATGAACTCCATCTTCTTCTGGGAGGGAAGAGTCAAATCAGAGGAATATCTCAAATAACACTTGGAAGGATACATGCTAGATTATGTGTTCTTTTCCAGAAAATAAAACCAATGTTGCAGTAAAAAAAAAAAAATCAAATGAGACACTGGTTTTGAGGTAACATTTCATTTGGATGTTCAGAAGCTAAACAAAAACTTTCTTCACTTACTTAGCAAGAGTGAACTTGAATTATTTTGGGATGATGTGTTTAAAAAAATTAGTTAAGGTATTCACATAAAAATGAGGCCAATTTGCTTCAATTATTATATAATTCAGGAAATAACTTTACAAGACTGTTTTCTCTGTTATCCAAAGGCCTCTCTCCCAGTGTGTGTGTGTGTGTGCCTGTGTGTGAATATTTGTAAATATACTTAATTATAGGTTTGTGTATATATGTGATTGTATTTCATGTACTGTTATGTTTTGCCTCAGAATGAATAAAACTATTATCTCATTGGTCTTAAAAAATAGCTTGTTTTAGGTAGAAGTCCTTACAGAAAAACAGGAAAACACATCCAAACAGATGATGGAAATGAACAAAACCATACTAGACCTAAAAAGGGAAGTAGACACAATAAAGAAAACCCAAAATGAGGCAACACTGGAGATAGAAACCCTAGGAAAGAAATCTGGAACCATAGATACCAGCATCAGCAACAGAATACAAGAGATGGAAGAGAGAATCTCAGGTGCAGAAGATTCCATAGAGAACATCGGCACAACAATCAAGGAAAATGTAAAATGCAAAAAGATCCTAACTCAAAACATCCAAGAAATACAGGACACAATGAGAAGACCAAACCTACGGATAATAGGAGTGGATGAGAATGAAGATTTTCAACTCAAAGGACCAGCAAACATCTTCAACAAAATTATAGAAGAAAACTTCCCAAATCTAAAGAAAGAGATGCCCATGAACATACAAGAAGCCTACAGAACTCCAAATAGACTGGACCAGAAAAGAAATACCTCCCGACACATAATAATCAGAACAACAAATGCTCTAAATAAAGATAGAATACTAAAAGCAGTAAGAGAAAAAGGCCAAGTAACATATAAAGGCAAGCCTATCAGAATTACACCAGATTTTTCACCAGAGACTATGAAAGCCAGAAGATCCTGGACGGATCTTATACAGACACTAAAAGAACACAAATTCCAGCCCAGGCTACTATACCCAGCCAAACTCTCAATTAACATAGATGGAGAAACCAAAGTATTCCACGACAAAACCAAATTCACATATTATCTCTCCACGAATCCAGCCCTTCAAAGGATAATAAGAGAAAAAAACCAATACAAGGACAGGAACTACGCCCTAGAAACAACAAGAAGGTAATCCCTCAACAAACCTAAAAGAAGACAGCCACAAGAACAGAATGCCAACTTTAACAACAAAAATAACAGGAAACAACAATTACTTTTCCTTAATATCTCTTAATATCAATGGACTCAACTCCCCGATAAAAAGACATAGACTAACAAACTGGCTACACAAACAAGACCCAACATTTTGCTGCTTACAGGAAACTCATCTCAGAGAAAAAGATAGACACTACCTCAGAATGAAAGGCTGGAAAACAATTTTCCAAGCAAATGGTATGAAGAAACAAGCTGGAGTAGCCATTCTAATATCTGATAAGATTGACTTCCAACCCAAAGTCATTAAAAAAGACAGGGAGGGACACTTCATACTCATCAAAGGTAAAATCCTCCAAGAGGAACTATCAATCCTGAATATCTATGCTCCAAATACAAAGGCAGCCACATTCATTAAAGAAACTTTAGTAAATCTCAAAGCACACATTGCACCTCATACAATAATAGTGGGAGACTTCAACACACCACTTTCACCAATGGACAGATCGTGAAAACAGAAACTAAACAGGGACACAGTGAAACTAACAGAAGTTATGAATCAAATGGATCTGGCAGATATCTACAGAACATTCTATCCTAAAACAAAAGGATATACCTTCTTCTCAGCACCTCATGGTACTTTCTCCAAAATTGACCACATAATTGGTCACAAAACAGGCCTCAACAGATACAAAAATATTGAAATCGTCCCATGCATCCTGTCAGATCACCATGGACTAAGGCTGAGCTTCAATAACAAAATAAATAATAGAAAGCCAACCTGCACGTGGAAATTGAACAACACTCTTCTCAATGATACCTTGGTCAAGGAAGGAATAAAGAAAGAAATTAAGGACTTTTTAGAGTTCAATGAAAATGAAGCCACAACATACCCAAACTTATGGGACGCAATGAAAGCATTTCTAACAGGAAAACTCATAGCTCTGAGTGCCTCCAAAAGGAAACTAGAGAGAGCACACATTAGCAGCTTGACAACATACCTAAAAGCACTAGAACAAAAGGAAGCAAATTCACCCAAGAGGAGTAGACGGCAGGAAATAATCAAACTCAGGGGCGAAATCAAACAAGTGGAAACAAGAAGAACTATTCAAAGAATCAACCAATCAAGGAGCTGGTTCTTTGAGAAAATCAACAAGATAGATAAACCCTTAGCCAGACTCACTAGAGGGCACAGGGAAAGCATCCTAATTAACAAAATCAGAAATGAAAAAGGAGACATAACAACAGATCCTGAAGACATCCAAAACACCATCAGATCCTTCTACCAAAGGCTATACTCAACAAAACTGGAGAACCTGGATGAAATGGAGAAGTTCCTAGACAGATACCAGGTACCAAAGTTGAATCAAGATCAGGTTAATGATCTAAACAGCCCTATATCCCCCAAAGAAATAGAAGCAGTCATTAATAGTCTCCCAACTAAAAAAAGCCCAGGACCAGATGGGTTTAGTGCAGAGTTCTATCAGACCTTCAAAGAAGATCTAATCCCAGTTCTTCACAAACTATTCCACAAAATAGAAACAGAAGGTACTCTACCCAACTCATTCTATGAAGCCACAATTACTCTGATACCTAAACCACAAAAAGACCCAACAAAGATAGAAAACTTCAGACCAATATCCCTTATGAATATTGATGCAAAAATCCTCAATAAAGTTCTTGCTAACCGAATCCAAGAACACATCAAAACAATCATCCATCCTGACCAAGTAGGTTTCATCCCAGGGTTGCAGGGATGGTTCAATATACGGAAATCCATCAACGTAATCCAGTATATAAACAAACTCAAAGACAAAAACCACATGGTCATCTCATTAGATGCGGAAAAAGCATTTGACAAGGTCCAACACCCATTCATGATAAAAGTCTTGGAAAGATCAGGAATTCAAGGCCCATACCTAAACATGATAAAAGCAATCTACAGCAAACCAGTAGCCAACATCAAAGTAAATGGTGAGAAGCTTGAAGCAATCCCTCTAAAATCAGGGACTAGACAAGGCTGTCCACTTTCTCCATACCTATTCAACATTGTACTTGAAGTCCTAGCCAGAGCAATTCGACAACAAAAGGAGATCAAGGGGATATAAATTGGAAAAGATGAAGTCAAAATATCACTTTTTGCAGATGATATGATAGTATATATAAGTGACCCTAAAAATTCCACCAGAGAACTCCTAAGCCTGATAAACAGCTTCGGTGAAGTAGCTGGATATAAAATTAACTCAAACAAATCAATGGCCTTTCTCTACACAAAGAATAAACAGGCTGAGAAAGAAATTAGGGAAACAACACCCTTCTCAATAGTCACAAATAATATAAAATATCTTGGCGTGACTCTAACTAAGGATGTGAAAGATCTGTATAATAAAAACTTCAAGTCTCTGAAGAAAGAAATTATAGAAGATCTCAGAAGATGGAAAGATCTCCCATGCTCATGGATTGGCAGGATCAACATTGTAAAAATGGCTATCTTGCCAAAAGCAATCTACAGATTCAATGCAATCCCCATCAAAATTCCAACTCAATTCTTCAACGAATTAGAAAGTGCAATCTGCAAATTCATCTGGAATAACAAAAAACCTAGGATAGCAAAAACTCTTCTCAAGGATAAAAGAACCTCTGGTGGAATCACCATGCCGGACCTAAAGCTTTACTACAGAGCAATTGTGATAAAAACTGCATGGTACTGGTATAGTGACAGACAAATAGACCAATGGAATAGAATTGAAGACCCAGAAATGAACCCACACACCTACGGTCACTTGATCTTCGACAAGGGAGCTAAAAACATCCAGTGGAAGAAAGACAGCATTTTCAACAAATGGTGCTGGCACAACTTCTTGTTAACATGTAGAAGAATGCGAATCGATCCATTCCTATCTCCTTGTACTAAGGTCAAGTCTAAGTGGATCAAGGAACTTCACATAAAACCAGAGACACTGAAACTTATAGAGGAGAAAGTGGGGGAAAGCCTTGAAGATATGGGCACAGGGGAAAAATTCCTGAATAGAACAGTAATGGCTTGTGCTGTAAGATCGAGAATTGACAAGTGGGACCTCATGAAACTGCAAAGCTTCTGCAAGGCTAAAGACACCATCAATAAGACAAAAAAACCACCAACAGATTGGGAAAGGATCTTCACCTATCCTAAATCAGATAAGGGACTAATATCCAATATATATAAAGAACTCAAGAAGGTGGACTCCAGAAAGTCAAATAACCCCATTAAAAATGGGGCTCAGAACTGAACAAAGAATTCTCACCTGAGGAATACCGAATGGCAGAGAAGCACCTGAAAAAATGTTCAACATCCTTAATCATCAGGGAAATGCAAATCAAAACAACCCTGAGATTCCACCTCACACCAGTCAGAATGGCTAAGATCAAAAATTCAGGTGACAGCAGATGCTGGCGAGGATGTGGAGAAAGAGGAACACTCCTCCATTGTTGGTGGGATTGCAAGCTTGTACAACCACTCTGGAAATCAGTCTGGCGGTTCCTCAGAAAATTGGACATAGTACTACCGGAGGATCCAGCAATACCTCTCCTGGGCATATATCCAGAAGATGTCCCAACCGGTAAAAAGGACACATGCTCCACTATGTTCATAGCAGCCCTATTTATAATAGCCAGAAGCTGGAAAGAACCCAGATGTCCCTCAACAGAGGAATGGATACAGAAATTATGGTACATTTACACAATGGAGTACTACTCAGCTATTAAAAAGAATGAATTTATGAAATTCCTAGCCAAATGGATGGACCTGGAGGGCATCATCTTGAGTGAGGTAACACAATCACAAAGGAACTCACACAATATGTATTCACTGATAAGTGGATATTAACCCAAAACTTAGGATACCCAAGATATGAGATACAATTTGCTAAACGCATGAAACTCAAGAAGAATGAAGACCAAAGTGTGGACACTGTGCACCTTCTTAGAATTGGGAACAAAACACCCAGGGAAGGAGTTACAGAGACAAAGTTCGTAGCTGTGATGAAAGGATGGACCATTTAGAGACTGCCGTATCCAGGGATCCATCCCATAAGCAGCTTCTAAACGCTGACACCATTGCATACACTAGCAAGATTTTGCTGAAAGGACCCAAATATAGCTGTCTCTTGTGAGACGATGCCGGGGCCTAGCAAACACAGGAGTGGATGTTCACAGTCAGCTATTGGATGTATCACAGGGCTCCCAATGGAGAAGCTAGAGAAAGTACCCAAGGAGCTAAAGGGATCTGCAACCCTATTGTTGGAACAACATGATGTACTAACCAGAACCCCGGAGCTCTTGTCTCTAGCTGCATATGTATCGAAAGATGGTCTAGTAGGCCATCAATGGAAAGAGAGGCCCATTGGACTTGCAAACTTTATATGCCCCAATATAGGGGAATGCCAGGGCCAAAAGAATGGGAATGGGTGGGTAGGGAAGTGGGGGGCGCTATGGGGGACTTTTGGGATAACATTGGAAATGTAATTGAGGAAAATATGTAATAAAAATATTAAAAATTAAAAAAATAGCTTGTTTTAACTGTGAGCTGCATTATTAAACTTAAGAATTTCTACTTAGTCCACCTGTATCGATAAACTCAAAAGATCTAGGTTAATATTCCTTCTATCATTATCACACACTTATCCCCATGCAGGAATTTCTAGCAGTATAGTGTACCTACTCAAGGGTCAAACTGTATATGTCACCTCTAAGGATCTGACAAAACCTGAGTTGGATTGCAGGTGATAATATATCCTGAGGAGCTAGGCATTTTCTTCCTTAGTGGCTCTATTAACTGTTGTTTTCATAGACAATGCAAAATAAATTATCAACAATACAAAATGGAATAGATTTCCTCATATTGAATCATCCCTGCATCCCTGGGATTAAGCCTACTTGGTTGTGGTGAATGATCGTTTTTGATGTGTTCTTGGATTTGGTTTGTGAGAATTTTATTGAGTATTTTTGCATCTATATTCATAAGGGAAATTGGTCTGCAGTTCTCTTTCTTGGCTGGGTCTTTGTGTGGTTTTGGTATCAGTGTAATTGTGGCTTCATAGAATGAATTGACTAATGTTCCTTCTGTTTCTATTTTGTGGAATAGTTTGAATAGTATCGGTATTGGGTCTTCTTTGAAGGTCTGGTAGAATTCTGCACTAAATCCATCTGGTCCTGGGTTTTTTTTAGGTTGGAAGACTTTTAATGGCTGCTTCTATTTCTTTAGGGGTTATAGGACAGTTTAGATGGTTTATCTGATCCTGATTTAACTTTGGTTTTGGTAACTGTCTAGAAAATTGTCCTTTTCATCCAGATTTTCCAGTTTTGTTGAATATAACCTTTTGCAGTAGAATCTGATGATTTTTTTTGGATTTCCTTAGTTGCTGTTGTTATGTCTCCATTTTCATTGCTGATTTTGTTGATTTGGATACTGTCTCTGTGCCCTCTGGTTAATCTGGCTAAGGGTTTATCTATCTTGTTGACTTTTTCAAAGAACCAGCTTCAAGTTTTGTTGATTTTTTGTAGTTCTTTTTGTTTATACTTGGTTGATTTCAGCCCTGAGTTTGATTATTTCCTACTGTCTACTCCTCTGTGTGTATTTGTTTCTTTTTGTTCTAGAGCTTTCAGGTGTGCTGTTAAGCTGCTAGTGTATGCTCTCTCCAGTTTCTTTTTGGAGGCACTCAGAGCTATGACTTTTTCTTTTAGCAGTGCTTTCATTGTGTCCCATAAGTTTGGGTATGTAGTGGCTTCATTTTCATTAAAGTCATATAAAGTTTTTAATTTCTTTCTTTATTTCTTCCTTGACCAAGTTATCATTGAGTAGAGCAGTGTTCACCTTCCATGTGTGCTTTCTGTTGTTTTTGTTGTTATTTAAGACCAGCCTTAGTCCATGGTGATCTGATAGGATGGATTGAATTATTTCAATCTTTTTGTATCTGTTAAGGTCTGTTTTGTGACTGATTATATGGCCAGTTTTGGAGAAGGTACCATGAGGTGCTGAAAAGAAGGTATATTCTTTTGTTTTAGGATAAAATGTTCTATAGATATATGTTAAATCCATTTGGTTCATCACTGTTAGTTTCACTGTGTCTCTGTTTACTTTGTTTGCACGATCTATCCATTGCTGAGAGTGGGAAGTTGATGTCTCCCACTATTATTGTGTGAGGTGCAATGAGTGCTTTGATCTTTAGTAGAGTTTCTTTTATGAATGTTGATGCCTTTGCATTTGGATCATAGATGTTCATAATTGAGACTTATTCTTGGTAGATTTTTCCTTTGATGAGTATGAAGTATCCTTCCTTATCCTTTTTGAAAACTTTTGGAATGTTGATTTTATTCAATATTAAAATAGCTACTCCAGCTTGTTTCTTGAGACCATTCGCTTGGAAAATTGTTTTCCAGCCTTTTACTGTGAGGTGTTGTCTTGTTTTGACACTGAGGTGTATTTCCTGTATGCAGCAAAATGCTGGGTCCTGTTTACATATCAAGTCTGTTAGTCTATCTGTTTTTATTGGGGAATTGAGCCCATTGATGTCAAGAGATATTAAGGAATAGTGATTGTTGCTTCCTGTTATGTTTGATGTTACTTTTATGTTTGTGTGACTCTTTTCTTTTGGGTTTGTTGAAAGAAGAGTACTTTCTTGCTTTTGCTGGGGTGTAGTTTCCTTCCTTGTGTTGGTGTTTTCCACCTATTATCCTTTGTAGGGCTAGATTTGTGGAAAGATATTGTGTGAATTTGGTTTTGTCCTGGAATATCTTGGTTTCTCCATGTATGGTAATTGATAGTTTGGCTGGGTATAGTAGCCTGGGCTGGCATTTGTCAGGCTGGCATCTGCCAGGATCTTCTAGCTTTCATAGTCTCTGTTGAGAAATCTGGTGTAATTCTGATAGATCTGCCTTTATATGTTACTTAACCTTTTTCCCTTACTGCTTTTAATAGTCTTTCTTTGTTTTGTGCATTTGGTGTTTTGACTTATTATGTGATAGGAGAAATTTCTTTTCTGGTCAAATCTATTTGGATTTCTGTAGGCTTCTTTTATGTTTTTGGGAAAATCTTTTTTTTTTTTTGATGCCCCAGTGTAGGGGAATGCCAGGGCAGAAGGCAGGAGAGGGTAGGTGGGTGGTGGAGAGGCAGGGGGAGGGGGAATGGGATAGGGGGTTCCAGAGGGGAGACCTGGAAATGGGATAACATTTTAAATGTAACTAATGAAAATATCCAATAGAAGAAAAAAAAAGAAAATGGAATAGAATAGAAGGTGGCAGTCAGGGTTGGGTTAGGGGATCTATCTATCTATCTGCCACTTAGGGTAGGAAGACTAGTTTCTCAGGCAAGATAAACACCCCAGAATCTGAGAATTCAGTGTCCTTAGCCTTATCAAATTCCTCTTGTACATTTAATTCCAAAATCCTCTCTATTCCCATCGGTGCTTTCATTGTAACTGCACACTTTTTATAACTGAGGCTCAAATTTAAGCTGTAATTCAACCAATCATATGATGGGGGTTATCTTTGGTTTTCAGCAGCTTCAGCTCTATGATTGCTAGAAAGAAGATTCTCAGAATACATTAAGATGCATTGAGATTATGTACATCTACAGCTAGGAAATTATATTTCTTAACTTTTTTCCCCTTCATTATTTTACCTAGAAGAACAAGCAGCCAGCATCTTCACATTCCTTAGTTTTCCAGAAATGTTCAAAGGCCTTCTACCCAATCACTAATTCCTTACCTCTCACAATGGTAAATCAGGAGTGTCCAAGGCATTTGTCATGTATATTTTTTTAAACAGTTGACATCATAAATTATCAGTACTCTTCACTCCATCTCACTTAGTTTCCTTTCCTGCTGCTGTGATCAAATAATCTAGCAAAATCAACTCATGAGAAAGGGGCTTGTGTCAGCTCACAGTCCAAAGGTACAGCCCATCAAATGAATGTGTATCTCAGAGAGGCAGAACTTTTAGTGGGTGGGCTTTGCTCTCAAGACTCCTTTCCTAAAATAGCAGTGCACCACAGATTTCTCTTCAACAATTACACATGCTCTCTAAGAACGAGCCTGAATGCCTCCAGTCTTGAAAGTTCTTGCCAAACAAATTAGTCCACCATTTTTCGATTCAAAACACATTATCAAGACAGTGGCTGAATGAAACCAGCTTATTAGTCAATCACACAAATAACTCCTATTCCAGCTCCTTATAGAATCCTTGTTCCTCTCATATGTCTCCCGAGGTGAACTGCCACAATCCACATTTCTCTTGACATTTTGTCTTTTGAGCTCCCAAAGAATGGTCCATTGTACTCTACTTGCTGCACTTAAGTGGTTTTCTAGCCTTATATTCCAAACTCTTCCTCATTCCTCCCACAAAGTTGCAAAGGCCTAAAAAGCTCATGACCAGGTTTATCAAACCATCAGTCCCAGTTATGGGTACCTATTTTCCATATTAATTTTTCTGTTGCTGTAATAAAATACCCAAGAAAATCAATACAAGAAAGAAATTGTAAGAAAGTCAAAGCAGCATGAACACATGAAACAGCATGAAGCAGTTGATGCACAGAAATCAGGAATTGGGCAACAGGGAATGCGTGCTTTTTCTCAGTTCACTGTTTCCATTAAGTACTTTCTTCATTTACATTTCCAATGCTATCCCAAAAGTCCCCCACTCCCCTACCCACCCACTCCCACTTCTTGGCCCTGGTGTTCCCCTGTTCTGAGGCATATAAAGTTTGCAAGACCAAGGGGTTTCTCTTTCCAATGATGGCCGACTAGGCCATCTTCTGCTACATATGCAGCTAGAGACAGGAGCTCTGGGGGGTACTGGTTAGCTCATATTGTTGTTCCACCTATAGGGTTGCAGACCCCTTTAGCTCCTTGGGTACTTTCTCTACTTCCTCCATTGGGGACCCTGTGATCCATCCAATAGCTGACTGTGAGCATCCACTTCTGTGTTTGCTAGGCCCCAGCATAGCCTCACAAGAGACAGCTATATCAGGGTCCTTTCAGCAAAATCTTGCTAGTGTATGCAATGGTGTCAGTGTTTGGAGGCTGATTATGGGATGGATCCCCCAGTAAGGCAGTCTCTAGATGGTCCATCCTTTCATCTCAGCTCCAAACTTTGTCTCTGTAACTCCTTCCATGAGTGTTTTGTTCCCAATTCTAAGAAGGGGCACAGCAGTGGACTGATCTTCCAGCCTCAACTACCTTAACCAGGACAATCCTACCAGAAGCTAACCAACCCAGAAATCTCCTCAAAGATGAGTTAGAAGCTTGTCTCCTAGGTGATTCTAAATTATGTCAAGTTTACAATTAACCTTAACTGTTACTGCCAGAATGTATTTAGGTGCAGTAGAATTTGAAAGTCAGCTCCAGATTCCATGAGAACTTTTACAGAAGTCCATCCCAACAGTCCTAACAGTTGTTTCTCTACCACACTCATGATGTCAAGGTCTGTATTAGGCATGTTTCTCTAAGAGAAAAATGGAGAGAGTGGGAGCAGGATCGGAAGTGGGAGTGGGAGTTAGATGAAAGGGGATTTATTAGATTGGCATATACAATACCAGCAGGAGAGATAAGCCCATCATCTTTAATTAAATGTTGAACAATAGCCATTTATAAACTTCAGAGACTTGGGACTGAGCACATGATAACTGATAAATCCATGAAACTGGATGCCACAGAAGTACCAGTGTGGCACTGAAGTCCTAGACAGTCACTGCTCATCAGTCCACATTGGATAGCAAAGAAGCTGGTGCCTGATGTCAGTGAAAAATGCCAGCAATGGTAGTAGAAACACTTGTGTAGGAAGAAAAAACAAAGGCAGGCAGGAGACACTACGTTTTCCTTGAATCTCATCATATCTTGGCTACCCATTAGAAGTTGCCACTCACTTTGAGGAAGAGGCTCCACTCCTCATTTAATCTCTTCTGGAAATACTCAGATACACCCAAGTGGCTTTGGTCATTCTAAATCTACAAGCTGACAATCAAGATCATCACAATCACAGGCAGAAAAGCCAAAGGGTCAAAATAATGAGAACATAAAAGCTACAGAAGAAAACAATGGAATTCCTTTTAAGTAAATAAAGGCCTAACCATTTAATAACAGTGATGTAGTTTTTTCATAAGGAAAACCACAGCAACTGTGAAATAAGTGCTCTTTTTGTTGGCATATCCCGTATCCCTACAATATTTTAGGAAAGCCATTTAACAAGATAAATCAAGCATCTTCAAAATATTTGTACTTTACTCCACTTTTGAGAACCGTGGTCCCTGAAATAAGAGATAAAGGCAAAAATTAACATGTGACAAATTTAAATGGAATTGCTTCTATTAAAAATTATAAACACCATCAATGTACAAAAGAAGAATAGTCAAATGAATTATAGAACATTCACAGGTTGAATTATTCAACAGCTATTAAAAATAATGTTTTTGAGAAGTTGCAATAACATGGAGAAATATTCATCATTTAACACTCCGAAGAAAGCAGGACAAAAGACAAACGTACTGAGGAGTCCCTGATATTGAAAGCGCCTGTCTGCTGCAGCTCCATTTTGAGGAAACCACCCTGAACGGCTAGCTGTTCATGCCTAATGTTGCTTGAATTTGTGGTGAGATGCTGTTATGTATAAATATAACTATATACCTTCTATAAAAATAAATTACAAAATGAGGGAAGTGGCTGCTCCTAAATTAGTGTTGTCAATGTTGCCTGCGATTCCACTCAGTAATTTTGTTTCCCCTCCTGGGCCTCAGATAAAAAAATGAGTGGAGTGAAAGACACTGTCAAGTGGAAAAAAGATACTTTTCCCCCTACCGGTGACAAATTATTTTGAGGGTGGTTTTGTTTTGAATTGTGGTGTATTGCTGTGTCATTTGTTAGCTGAGCCTATTCTGAAGATAATATTCTTTTAGTCATGTAAGTTGAGGGTTAGGGGGAGAAAATATTTCTAGTTTCACAATGCTATTATTTGAGCTTTAATTAATTATTTATAGACCACTTTTGTTCCCCCGAGAAGCAATTTAAGGTGATTTCCAGAGATGATGTGGAGTTTTGAACAAGAATATTTTGAACCTAAGAATATAGCTCATAACTGAGTATGTGTTTGCATGTATAATGCTCTGGGTTCAATTCTCAGCAGTACTCTTCCTCAGCCTCCCAAAATCCAAATGCTCATTTTGGATCACCTAATGGTAAGCTGAATGAGGATGCCCGAGTCTCTCCTCCATTGGGAAACTGGTACCCAAGCCTGGCTTCCCCTAGCATCTTGGGCTCTCATTTCCCACTCAGGGTCTCCAGGTGCTGGATAGCTATTTCCCCAGGTTCTTGCAGACACCGGGCACCTCAGATTTGACTGATTTGCAACAAGGACTCTCCCTATCAATAAAGTACTCTTATGTTCCATTCATAATTACAGGAAAACAATGAGCATTAGAGCTCTCTGGATCTGCAATACCCAAGTGTCTCTGCACAGGATGACCGCATGCCCGTAGCACAGAAAGCTGTGAGTCTTTCTCAAATGCAACTGCTCCCTCTAGTCAAAACTGGTGTCTCTAGTGTCACCCCTCAAGCCATATGATAGAAAAAAAGATCAGTGAGTGCACAGGTCACTGGATAGGAATGGTAACAAAACTATATGGTCAAGAAAATGAGATGGAACCAAGTTTGGTCTAAATCAAATGCACGGGAAGCTATGCATGCCTGTAACCTGGAAGTCCAGCTACATTAGTTCCAGTGTACCACTCACTCTTTTATTATCTAAAATAAGACTCCAAGGACCAGTCTGAGAAAGCACAAACAAGCCAGTCTCTCCACATTTCTTTTCCTGCTTTCAGAACTTTCCAGAAGACTTCAGTTTCTAAAATATTCACATATAAGGCTTTACTGAAAGTAAGAGAACTACCATAAGAATGTTCCACCAACAAAAATTATTTTTCTATAAAAGGTAGATATTAAAATGGTCACTGCCCATTTTAGGTCAAATCCAATGGTGTCTGCTTCACCAGTCACCTCTGTGTTCTCAGGATCTATTATTCTGATCTCCCTTCTGGACACAAGTCCAACTGTCACTGGGGCCCAATACAGAGGGAAAAGCACTTCTTTTTCCTCCTTCCCAACCTCAAGTACTGCTAGACTATAGCATGGCAATCTGTACTGATGTGAGTTGTTTTTTTTTTTTTAAAAAAAAAAAAAAACAAAAACAAAAACAGAATTTTTGATTAATATTCCAAGCAATGTAGCATTCATGCTGCCCAAACTTGTCCATTCTGAAATGGTTTTTACTTTATCTTTTCAAAAGATATATAAAAATAATTCTTCCAGTATAACAAGTAATCTTCCTTGAAAATTAATATAAAACAGGTGACAGCTTATGGCCTGGAGCACCTTAGATCAACATTTCGAAAGCATTGGCTCAAGTATTGTTTGTTTTTGTCTTTTGTTTGGGTCATAAATGAAGTCCTCAATCTTCAAGAAGCAGCTGAGGAGGAAAACACAGTTCACTTTGGGTTTTAAGGTGCCCATAAGTCTGTATATTAAAAATAAAGCTGCCTGATGGCAGAGGTGGGAGGGGAGAAGCAGACAGAGGAACACTGCCTAGTTATCACAGCATCAAGCTTCATGAAGCCATTTCTTAGTGGTCCTCACTAAATTGGAAACCCCTTCATCCATGGAATCAAGTCTTTGGAGAACCAATTGCAACTGGGTTATGAGCATAGCTTAACTTAGCCCAGAGGTGGGTTTTAAAGAATTCAGCCAGAGATTTTTTTGACACAACCCCTTACACATGGCTTCATTCTGTGAACACACATGCACACACAAACACTCATGCAGACATACACATGAGCACGCACACAGCTGCAATCAGTTCTCTCATTTCAAGTTTATTCCTATTTCACAAATGTCTCTCAAAAACTACAGTAAATGTCAACACATAAATTGAGTTATTCACTGTAAATAAATGTGGCTCACAAGGATGCCATTTCACATGCTTAGATTCTTAGTGTGATAATGATGTCTCCTGATTTCCTACTGAGCTTACCCTGACACTTATGGTGACAAACACCTATCCATGTATGTGAGATCTAATAAAAATTGAAAAATACGAAAGTACAATGACAATGATGTATCATTAGATTTAACTTTGGTAATCAAATTTGTTGACAGAAACCAATAATAAAGATCATACATGATGAAAGTATATCAAATAGTCAGGGTTTGTTTTATTTATTTTCAAATTAGGATTCTATGAAATTTTGAAGTTTTGATAAGCACTACGCTTTGTTTTAAAGCACCATAAAGGCTTCCTGCCATATTATCAGGTACAGTTGGAAAAGCCTTAGGTAATGCTCATGTTTGAATAGAGTGAAATTCATGCTGGGACTTGAGTCAGGAAAAAAAAATCTAAGCCACCATCTCATTCCCATGATGAACACACTCCTCAACCCTTCTCCTATTTTGAAGCCCATTTGTGGGAGAATGGCTGTACCCATCCTCCCTTCAAGAAGCCAAGACATTAAATCTCTGCAGCCATAACCGACATTGAACAGATGGGTATAGGCCGATGCTACAAAGAAGAACCCTTTTTGTCCTGAGCCCTGATTTAAAACTTCAAAGGCCCTCACTGTGTTCAAAATGGTGACGAGGTTCTTTGCCAAGAAAACTTCCCCAGGCAGATTATCTTGCTATTCCATGCACAGATGGATCCCCTGCAGGACTTGATAACACATCTGGGTTGTCCCTTTGATGAACAAAGAGGCTCTGTATGTCATCATGACTCATTACAGCCCTCATCGGTATGCGTGTCAGCCAGAGATTGCCAACTAGCTGGAAAGAAGTTTTTCACCATCCACTTACAAGTAAGTTCTCAGTTTCATCAGAGCGAGAGCTTTATTCCCCTCACTTTCAAATGATTTTGTGAAGAAATGAGAGCAAAATATAAATGATTTTGCTAGGCAGAGAATCACTGGTTTTCTTAAGGATGAGTTCCAAAGGCATTGATTGAATGGAGTATCAGGAGAAAGTTTAGGTCTCTTGGGGAGAAAAGAAAGCTTGTTCTGTGGACCCTGGTAAGAAAGTTGTGGTAGTTTGAATATGCTTGGTCTGAGGAGTGGCACTATTTGGAGGTGTGGCCTTGTTGGAGGAAGTGTGTCATTGTGGGCCTGGGCAATGAGACCCTCCTCCTAACTACATGGGAGCCAGTATTCTCCTAGTGGCCTTCATATGAAGGTGTAGAACTCTCAGCTCCACCTGAATCATGCTTGCCTGGATAATGCTCCTGCCTTGATGATAATGGACTTAATCTCTGAACCTGTAAGCCTTCCCCAGTTAAATGTTGTCCTTGTAAGAGTTGAATGAGGACATCCTGTGTTTTGCCAGCAAATACATGGAACTAAAAAATATTATCCTGAGTGAGGTAACTTAGACCTAAAAGGACATGGATAGTATGTACTCACTAATAAGTGGATATTAGCCAACAAAAAAGTACAAAATACCGGGGATAAATTCCATAGAACTCAAGAAGGTTAACAAGCCAAAGGGCCCAGGTGAGGATGCCTTAATCCCACTTGGGAGGAAGAAGAAAGCAATCACAGGACAGGGGAAGGAGGGAGGGACCTGGGTGGGAAAGGGGACAGGGAGAGGAAGAGGGAAACATGGTCATGGAGTAGGGAAAGAAGTTGCAGGTGGTGGTAGTGGTGAGGTATAGGATGTAGAACAGTCAGAGGGTGGACCTGGAGGGGGAAAAAAACCTAGATTGTTTTGATTTGCATTTCCCTGATGATTAAGGATGATGAACATTTTTTCAGGTGCTTCTCAGTCATCCAGTATTCTCAGTTGAGAATTCTTTGTTTAGCTCTGTACCCCATTTTTAAGAGGGTTATTTGATTTTCTAGAGTCCATCTTCTTGATTTCTTTATATATATGTTGGATATTAGTCCCTATCTGATTTAGGATTGGTAAAGATCCTTTCTCAATCTGTTGGTGGCTTTTTGTCTTATTGACAGTATGGTTTGCCTTACAGAAGCTTTGCAATTTTATGAGGTCCCATTTGTCAATTCTAGATCTTACAGCATAAGCCATTGCTGTTCTGTTCAGGAATTTTTCCCCCTGTGCCCATATCTTTAAGGCTTTTCCCCACTTTCTCCTCTATAAGTTTCAGTGTCTCTGGTTAAACATATGAAACTCAAGAAGAAGGAAGATCAAAGTGTGGATACTTCGCTCCTTCTTAGAATGGGGAACAAAATACTCATGAAAGGAGTTACAAAGTTCGGTGCTGAGACGGAAGGAAAGACCATCCAGAGACTGCCCCACCTGGGGATCCATCTCATATACAACCACCAAACCCAGACACTATTGCATATGCCAGAATGATTTTGCTGACAGGACCCTGGCATAGCTCTCCCTTGTGAGGCTATGCTAATGCCTGGCATAAAGTGGATGCTCACAATCATCTATTGGATGGAATACAGGGCCCCTAATGAAGGAGGTAGAGAAAGTACCCAAGGAGCTAAAGGGGTCTGCAACCCTATAGGAGGAACAACAATATGAAATAACCAGTACCCCTCCAGAGCTGTGTCTCTAGTTGCATATGTAGCAGAGGATGGCCTAGTCAGCCATCAATGGGATGAGAGGCCCTTGGTATTGCGAAGATCACATGCCCCAGTACAGGGGAATGCCAGGGCCAGGAAGCGAGAGTGGGTGGGTTGAGGAGCAGGGTGCAGAGAGGGTATAGGGGGCTTTGGAGATAGCATTTGAAATGTAAATAAAGAAAATATCTAATAAAAATGCCATAAAATCTAGATCATAAAAAAATTAATTAAAAACAAAAAAAGAGTTGCCTTGGTCATAGTGTCTGTTCACAGCAGTGAAACCCTAACTCAGAAGTGTTCCTTTGGGATTCATATTTCTCTGTAAGGACCTTCCACTCAAGACATACTCACCGTTATGGATGTGAGTTACATACAAAAAGAAAAACTATGTTGACTGAGGTAAATGCTTTGTTATCCTAGAAGATGAAATTAGACATGGAAATGTTAACTGAGTTAACAAAATCAACCTCTTGAAGCTAGAATCAGTTTTGTAAATCAGATAGGACAACATTTTCGCAATTTAATTATAGAAGGAACTGTGAAGACAATCAAACATGGAGGAGAAACACATTTCACATTATTGTCTTGAAATAAAAAATGCAGAGCCCTCATATTGGTTCGATGCACAGCACCATCCATGCTGGCAGACAGTGACTTTAGGCATCAGGACTAAGAAATGAAGCAGTGGAAAGAAATTCAACATGATGAATCTTGAGATCTTGTGGGAATTGGAGTGTCTGGAAATAAGTTTGTCCTTGTCTGGCAATGGAAGACAAGGTACCAAATACACTTTTAAATTTCTTAGTCACTGAGATGAATATTTGTAAAATTATCTGGGTCAAAGACATACATATTGCCACATCCAAGATCAACACAAACTTTCCAACGACCTTCTCTGCCCCAAACTAGACCTTCAGAATTAAGTTCTACTCTTAATGTTGTTTGAGTGTTTGGACCTTTTCATCTAAGTGCTCAATGTATTTAGGTGAAAACTAAGAAAAAGGCAAAATTCTTTCTTAGAATATTTTTCAGTATTCATACACATATATGGTACAGTGTTTAGACTATTCCCTCATATTCTTCTGCCCCCTTCTTGTGCAGACATCATTATTATATTTATACAAAGGAGAGAACTCTCCAGTGCAACAAATTGCATGAATTGAAAAATGATTTATACATAAATTTGCAAAATGTTTGGCCATGAGTTCGAATTGATAATTTTCAAAAAATGTCCAAAAGGGTCCAAGACTCCAAAACTTGTAAGAATGTCTGATCTAGAAACACAAGTGTCATGGTTGTCCTTAAAACAAGCAGTGAGTACTGTTTCTCTGAACAGAGGCTTTGATAGACATGGAAAGTGTGATTTGTGGTTCAGAGAAAATCAATGGACCATTCTATAGTTTGAGGGCTGAGTCAGATGCCATACCCATCATTATTAGGGACCGAGTCAAAAGTCTTATAATACAACTTTGTATTGTCTCCAGGAGTTTAAACCTAACAGGAGCCAATCCTTCCTAGAGGGTCAATATTATCTTCTCAATATAATAAAAAAAGATACAAAAGAATGATATAGCATCATCAGCCAAATGGATCTAGCTGGCTTTTATACATTCATGAACTGCAGAACGAATGATCTTTGCAAGCTTCTGTGGAACGCTGTGATGGCTGATCTCAGCTCTCAACTCCATTAGATTAAGAAGCTGATGATATATTAGTAAAGCTGTTTATGAGCATGTCTGTAAGAATGTTTCCAGCAATGACTGAATGTGAGCAATATCATCCCATGGGCTAAGGGCCAGACAAAGAGAAGGAAAGCAGCTGGTGCAGGCTTCTTTCTCTCTGCCCTGGATGACAGAAGAGCCTACCGCCATAATGTGCCATCTCACTATAGGATTAGATACATGCAGCCAAGTGACCCTGGGATGAAGCCAAAATAAATCCGTCCCCTTTTAAGTTTTTTATATTAGGTATAATATATAGTGGTATATTGATGAAGATGTAGAACATTCAGGTCTTCCTGCACCATGCCTGCCTGGGTGCCTTAATGATAATGGACTGAACCTCTGAACCTGTAAGCCATCCCCAATTAAATGTTGTCCTTTGTAAGACTTGCCTTGGTCATGGTGTCTGTTCACAGCAGTAAAACCCTAACTAAGACAGAGGGGAAAGGGACACTGGCAAGCCTGATGTTATAGCTAAGGCTTGTGTTAGAAGAAAGGCTGTAACTGTTAAGAAGTCTAGTGTTATTAAGGAATAAGGAGAGGGATACTCTCAGGCAAAGATCTCACCCAGCTAAGATGTGTGAAAGGAAAGTCTAAAGAATTAACAAAATGGCTAAAATATGGTTTGGGGGCCTGGGGTTCATCCTAAGTGGGCAGCCAAACTTGGCAATGTTCTCCATGTGGTTCTGGCTTAGAGTCATACCAGGTACATGAATAAAGAGGTTGTGAAATCTTTATGGTTAAGGAAAGATGCTGAAGTCAGACACTATATGGCAGGGAAGTCTCTGTATAGAGGCTCCCAGAGGATAGTCTCTGATGGGCCATTGAGTAAAGTTGTGAGAGTGATGCCTGGATTTCCCTGGAGACTTCAAGATGCCAGACATGCCAGAATTGTGAGATACCTTCTGAAGGTAAGGGTACACGAGAGAGAGAGAGACAGAGACAGAGACAGAGAGACAGAGACAGAGAGAGACAGAGAGAGAGACAGAGAGAGACAGACAGACAGAGAGAGACAAACAGAGAGAGAGAGCGAGAGAGAGAGAGAGAGAGAGAGAGAGAGAGAGAGAGAGAGAGAGAGAGAGAGAGAGAGAGAGAGAGAGAGAGAGATTACAGACAACAAAGTTAGAGGGACAGAGCCAGCTAAAGCATTTCACATTAGACATAGAGCTATAGGATTTGGTATTTACCCTGCTTATTTTTTACTTGCTTTGGTCCAGTATTTCCTCAGTATGCGCCCTTTCTTCCCATTTGCATATTCTGTACCATTATACATAATTTGTTTTTTATTTTATATGGGAGTTATGATTAATAATTTCCCTTGAGTCTCAGAAAACACTTTGAATTTTGGACATTTAAATGGTGCTGTGACTGTCAAAGAAAATGGGGACTTTTGAAATTATACTACATTTTATATTATGATATGACCATAAGACTATGGGAGCCAGAGAGTGGAATGTGGTAGATTTAATGAGGTATTACCCATGAGACTTGGATGTTTGGGTACTTGGTCACCAGCTGGTGGATATTTAGAGAGAATTCCAAGGTGTAACCTTGCTTGGGAACTATGTCACTAGTGGGTGGGCTTTCCAGTGTGCTCTCTGCATCTTTACACTTTAAGGTGTAAGTTCTCAGCTATTCTTGTCTCCACATCTATTCTCTGCCATCATGGACTCTAATTTTCTGGAACCATAAACCCAATTTTATATAAGTTGCCCTGGCCATGGTGTCTTATCACAGCAACAGAAAATAGTAATAGGTACATAGACCTAGAGTAACTGTGACAGGGAAGATGATACAAATGACACGAACTAAATGAAAGAAAAGTACTAACCATTTCACAGAGAAAAAAATGGAATGTTCAACATTATGTGCCAACAAATTAAACAATTTAGGAAGCACAAATTCCTGATGGGCACAAATTACTAAAACTGATTCCAAAACAGATAGAATTTCTGGAAAGTAAATTGACTTCATAGTCAAAATCTTCCCATAAAGCCAAACCCAGACATAGACTACTTCCTTAACAAAGTCTATCAAATATTAAAGGATAAATTATACCAATCTTCTAAAAACGCTCTTAGAATATAGGTCTCCCAGCTCACTGAATCCAGTATCACCTTTACACCAAAGTAAGACAAAGACATAACAAGAACAGAAAATCACATATTAACACAGCTCACAAGCAACCCAGTAGCTAAACAAATTCAGCAATGTATTCAAGGAATGAAAATCATGGCCTAATCCTAAGAATGAAAAATCAGCTTAATGTTCCCAAGTAAATCATACTATGTCACATTAATAGAATAAAGGAAAACAAATGATCACCAAAGATTATGCACAGAGGTCTTATGATGTAATCCTTCAGGCACTCCTGAAAAAAGCTTTCACGAGATGAAGATCAGAAGGAAAAAGTTGCAACTTGATCAACAATGCAAGCCAGTGTAGGAGAGAGAAAGGACAAGCAAGGAAGGAGTAAGAGTTTGGGAGAAGGCTGCGTGTGTGTGTGTGTGTGTGTGTGTGTGTGTGTGTGTGTGTGTGTGTGTGTGTGGTATGCACATGTGCATGTAAGTGTTGGGGGGACACAAATGTCATAATGGAATGCTGCAGACCCTCTGGGCCCCTTTGTCTGCGTGGAACGGTCTCTAGTCGCGGGTGGGCAAAGCGTCAGATGAATTGACAGACAGATGCACACAGGAGAGGTTGTGTAAAATCTGAATGTAATTTGTCAAACCAAGCATCAAACTTTTTATACAGAAGACAATAAGGAAGTTGGGTGACATACCCGCAAGGTACAAATGAGGTTACTGGATGCTTAATGACTCTTACACAAAACAGAGGAATGAAAACACAAAGACCGGAAGGAACTGGGCAATAAAAATAACCGAGACAAAGTCAGCCCTATCTAAGGTCAGCTATAGTCTTAGAAGCCAGGTGTGAGGTCTTTACTCTCCTAAGGCAAGGGCTTTCACACCCAAGTCATGGTTCTAACTAGGGAGTTCCGTTCTAGCTAACCATCTCATGAATAATGCAATACTCTAAAACCACAGCCCGATCTACTTCCTAAACCATTGTAAATTCCTGTATATGGGAGTGACTTGGCTTTTATTCTAAGTGATAGTGTAGTACCAGAGGCTATTCTGAAAGTCAGTGAATAGCAACATTCTTACTGAAATTCAAGCCCATGGTCTTGCTCAAGGACGTTCTAGGACTGTTGGAACACTGGCTTTAGCTATGTCAGAATTCAATCTTAAAAGGCACTTATAATAGGATAATACTAAAAGAGAGCACGTGGATCCATACACTAGACTAACTCGGGAATGGAAAATTAATGTATGGGTTAGAGAGAACGCCAGACTCCAGGAGCAAGTTTCCATGAAACTCTTTTGCCTCATGAGTAGCTTCCAAGCCTCAGCCTGTCAAGCTGACTCAACCAGAGCACGTGGCAATGGAACCCATTAATTTCTATGATGACTTTAAAAATAACTTTAAAAAAAAGGAAAACAATGATTGTATTGCTCGTGGCTCAAGTCAGTAAGAAGGAGAATATTTGCCCCATTAAGTGTGCTCACCATTATATTAGAGGCTTATCCAGTGTAACAAAGGAAATAACAATGATGGAGGGGCCTAGATTGGGATGAAAGGCTGTCCCTGTCTTCATTTGAAGGTGGCATAATTCTGTGTATGGAGAATTGTCGCGTATGAGCATAGCCTAGCAGAGAAAGTCCTGGAGAGTAAAGTTCTAAGTTCCTCAGCAGATGTGTGCTGTTGACATGGCCATTACCATGCCAAGGACCACAGCCTCAGACTCATGGGAAAATGGCAAAGATTGAAACAAACACCCAGTCCTCCAATACACAGATGTTATAACAAGAAGCATCAAGAATGTTAGGTAGTTATCACCTTACTTAATATACAAAAGCTAAAAAAAAAACCATAAGGCATTATTATGTACAGATTCACAGAAAGGATTAAAGTGATTTTTATAAAGAAACTCAATGCCTTTAAAGAAAATACAAAGAAACTACTCAGTGATTTGTCAGAGAAACTTAACCGACAAATAATTTTTAAAATGTATCAATAGCAAAACAGACCATATAGAGATAAGAAGCAATGGGCCTTTTGAAAACATGCAGTTAAAGAAAATGTAAGACCAATGTTAGAGTTCAAATTTCAAAGTATCTGGAAGAAAATACAATTCAAATTCTTTGTGGTCTTTGATTAAGTATATCATTTAGTGTGAAAACAAAAGCACAAATCATAAAAGAAAAAAGATAGATTGTTCTGGGATAAAACTAAAATTTTCTATGCTTCAAAGGGTATCACAAAAAAAATTGTTCACACATTAAAGAAAACATTTGCAAATTGTAACTTAAAGATTTTCATCCAAATTATATAGAGAACTCTTTATAACTCAACAAGAAGAAAAGAAACTTTAAAATGGCAAAACCAAAATGTCTTTTTCACCTAAAAAGGCATGTGAAAACATATTCAGCACCATTGCTTATTAGCAAAATGAAAGTTAAAACTATCATGACATATCGTATTGTACTCCACTCATAGACTTAGAAGACTTCAGTCCAAGTGCATCAGCCCTGAATCCCTCTCACATTGGCAAAAGGCATTTAAAATAGAGTTGACACTTTGGAAGGCAGCTCAACAATTTGAAGTACTAGGAACAATACAAGTGCCTATTAAGTACTTACTGGGTAAACATAAGTTGGCACATAATATTCAGCAATAGAAGAATGACTATCAGGATGGAGAGTTGGCCCAGTTAAGTGCCTCTGTGCAAGCAAATAAAGAACTGAGTTTGGAGCCCCAAAACCTAAGTAAAAAGCTGGTCGTGGGAGTGTGTGTCTATATAATCAGTCCTATGGTGGCAGAGACACACAGATCCCTGAAGCTCATAGGCCAGTGAGCCTAGCCAAGGAGGTTAGCTTTGGGTTCCATAAGAGACCCTGTCTCAAAAGTTAAAAGGTAAAGAATCATCAAGGAAACACACTCGATGTCTACATATGCATGTGCACACATTTACAAGTACAAATACCACACACACACAATATCACACACATACACACATGTATGAAGAACGAAATACCACTGATGCTTCAATATAGATAAGTTCAAGTTTACTTTGATTAAAATAAAATGCAAAATATGATATCATATATATGACTCCATCCACATGAATTATCCAGATCAAATACAGATTAAGTTTATGGAAATTCAGTTGTTAAATTAATTTTATTATCAATTATCCAGATCAAATTTATGGAAAAAAATAATCTGTGCTTGTGTATAGCCAGGGTGGGGTGGAATATCAGCTGCAAATGGCTCTAGAAAATTTTAGGGAGTTTAGCGAATTATGTTCCAAAACTTACAACTATATATAAACAGCTAACAACTATTCTCTCTTGTGTTTAAAATGGATAAATCTTAAGGCATATAAATTATACATCTATCAAGATAAGTTAAAAGTATGTATACTCATAAGGAGTGATAATCGTTTATGTATAATGATATCCATGTTTAAAATCTTTAAAGGCTGATGGTTATTGTACAATCCAGATGGTTTTTGTTTTTTAACTTTTCCTTATACAAGAAAATGCTCAAGATACATATTAGAGAAAAGACCTTTGGAACGTCTCACTTGTCCTGATAGAAGCTATAAATTACAAAGAGAGAGAGAGTGAGACCATTCAACTGTTAAGCAAAGTGTCATTTCAAATCAGTAACCCTTTTGAACACTACTTAACGGATTTTCTTTTCAAGGTCATTAGTGTGTGCAGGTATTTGTATACTTCCATGAAGGATGCTTAGAAAGAGTTGAACCTTCATCTGGGAGCACAACCTTCTTTGGTCACAACTGCCCATAAAGAAGGCACCTTTTGTTCTTATGAGTTAGATACCGAGCCCCTTTCCTGGGCTAAGGGTTCTCTGGGTGTATGAAAACAAAGTGCATTAGGAACCTTATTCATATAAATAACTTTTTTCTTTTATTTTTAAAGGAATGCCTTAAAAACTTTCCTGTCCAAATCTATTATAGAGATATTTGCTTTAAATATTGTCGATCCCTAATGGATCTCATTTCTGTGTCTTGATCTTTACAACTATTTATGTCAGCTACATTTAGGTGTTTGTAGAGTCATAAGATACCAGACAGAGGAATAAAGATGTTTGCCTTGTTACTTGACAGGAAGTCTATAGTGTAAAAATAGATTTGTTTATAAGCTATAGCCTACAAATCAGTGACTAAATTTCCCTCATATTCATAGCTAATTTATAATGAATTCCTTTCTCTCTGAGACAGGGTCTTCTGTATGGCCTAGGATGTCCTTGAATCCATGGTCCTCATGTAACTTTCTCATGAGATCTGACATTACAGGGACACACCCCCCACAAGCATAAATTCTAAAGAACCCATGAAATCACGATGGGGAGGGGAGCAGTTCAGTGGAGATCAATGTAGGCTGAGCAGGGGAGAAAGAAAGGAAATGGAGGAGGGCAACTCTAGGACTTTCCAGACCTGGGATTGGGATTTGGGAAGGCCCCATGGTGTTTAAGAGGGTGGCTCTAGCAGAGACTCCTAGCCATGGGGGATATGAATCCTGAAGTGTTCACCTTTCTGTAGCCAGGCAGAACTCCCAGTGGAGGGATAAAGACAGTAACCCACCCAAAAAACCTTTGACCCAAAATGTGTCCTATCTACAGATGTGCAGGAGCAAAGATAGAGAAGAGACAGAGGGAACAGCCAACACTCATTACTGGCCCAACCCATTCCACGGGCAAGAACCAATCCCTAACACTATCAATGATACATTGTTATGCTTGCAGACAGGAGCCTAGTGTAACTGTCTTCCTAGAGGTTCCACCCAGCAGCCAGTGGGAAAAGATGCAGAGACACACAGCCAAACATTAGTGGAGCTCTTAAGAGTCTTATGGAAGAGTTGGAGGAAGGATTGAGGGACCTGAAGAGGACAGGGACTCCACAGGAAGACCAACAGAGTCAACTAACCTGGACCCTTGGGAGCTTCCAGAGAATGAACCACCAACCAAAGAGCAAGCATGGGTTGGACCTAACCCTGCCCCTCCCCAACACACACATATGAAGAAGATGCCCCCTACACACATATGAAGCAGATGTGCAGCTTGGCCTTCATTCGGGTCCCCCAACAACTGGAGTGTGAACTGTCCTTGAATCTGTTGCTAGACTTTGAATCCCATCCCCCTAGCTGGGGCCCCATGTTTGGTCTCAGTGGGAAAGGATGTGTCTAGTCCTTCAGTGCCTTGATGTGATGGGGGATGGGTGGAGGAGAGGGGGTAGGTGAAGAAGGGTGTGGGAGGATAAAGGGAAAGATACCTAAGAAGGAGGCTCCCCTTCTCAGAGGAGAAAAGGAGGAGACAAGGGGGAAGGATCTGTGTGAGAGGGTACTGGGAAGAGAGGAGAGATTGATATTGGGATGTAAAGTGCATAAGTAAATAAATTTAAATAAAAGGATCCATAGAAACAGTATTCATTATTGGTTTAATTATATAGTGAGACATTAATAAACAAAGGACATAAATAGTACTAACTTTCCATTGGCCAATACAGTTAAAATATAGTCCTTAGTGTCTATTTTCAGTCTATCCAACTTATGTTGAATGATACCACCAAAAACCCCTAATAACTGTAAAATATTAGCTCCTCATTAGATGCTCTACATCATTAGACATATATCACATGTATAAATTAGAGGTGTATTTTAAATTATTATGTGTATTCTTTCTTGATGGGCAATTGATTTTTCAAGGGTAATTTGACCCTAAATGTACTGGGATCTTTGTTGCCATGGTAACTAAATTTATTGTTGACCCTGAAGCTCAGAGAAATAGGAAGGTTAAGTTTCAAGGCCACACTAGCAGAAAGCCTGCACCCAGCATCCCTTTTCCTGCATCTTCTCTGCCCATCTTATGATTACCAACCCTCTGCCACAGGTACCACTTCATTGGGAGTCATTTCTCTTTTCTCACGTCCATCTCCTGTCTAGGACGTACTTACCTTAAAGCAGAACCACGTTCTATTTACATCTGTATGCCCAGTGTCTGAGTCATCCATGGAGCCCAATAAACAGAG
The DNA here is from genome assembly GCF_978045245.1 of Mus caroli. Classification (NCBI taxonomy): domain Eukaryota; kingdom Metazoa; phylum Chordata; class Mammalia; order Rodentia; family Muridae; genus Mus; species Mus caroli. The sequence goes on from NW_028227261.1 coordinate 68,261,764, forward strand.
CCACTGAGTAACAGCTGGCCAGATTGCAGACTATCCCACATCAGCATTTATTGAACGTCTTCTATTCAATAGATGCTCAGGTTAAGTGAGGAGCACCAAAAATAAGTAGATAGAACTCTATTCCCTGCAAGGAACTTGTAGTACAATTATAATAACAGAAAAGAATTATTTTTAAAGGGTTTTATATGTTTTATCATGTATACTACCCTGTAACTGAGAAAGTATATAACATATCTAGAAAGCAAATTTTAAAATATCCATATTCTAGAACTGGCAAGATGGCACTTGCTTTCGGACCCCAGGTTAATCTATGGAAGCAATGTAAAGGGAAAAGGGTAAAATCAACTCCTCAAAGTTGTCTTTTGCCTTGCCCTGGTGTGCCATGGAATGAGCTATGTATACACACACTAATAAATAAAAATTTAAAAATAAAATATCTATTTTAATGCCCAATATCTAAATAATTTCAATAGTTCTAAAATTTTAATAGTAGCTAACACTTGAGTGAGGCCAGCATAACACCATACTGGATAGAGCTTACACAAAAAACACTATATATTACATTATAGGCACTACATGCATCGTTATGTGTATACGGACAAAGATGTACATTGCCTACACTCTCCACATTGGTGTGACTGTTTTGATCATCTTATAGATGAGGCAACAAGCTTATAGATGAGGAAACAAGTCATTTATATAAGAAACGCACAGAGACAAAGTGTGAGCCCACAGGTGTACTTCCTGAGTTTTAACATAAAAATTTCAACAAATCTACAGCTTAAACCTCCTCTTTTGTATAAGGTTAATGTTATCAAGAGTTACCATGTATCTAAATTCAGGAAAACATGTTGTAACGGAAAGGATTACAACACACTCTGGTCTTGCATAATCAATTTGGTCACAAGAGAGTTATTGAAAGTTTTGAGGTTCACTTTGTGCCTTTCTATTGAAGTCAAGCCCTGCAATAGACGATCAGATTTGAAGCTGGGATCAAGATCTGCAGCCAGCTTTCTTTATCCAAAGATAGAATGACCAAGTCACAACTGTTATTCCCATATGAGTTCATCATACATTTGTTCTGAGCAAATTAGGCCGCTGTTTAAAAGTGTGAAAAAAGTGGAATCTGTCAAATTTATTTAGGATGGTGAGCAAGCCCAAGCATGAAGCTATCAAAATATATATCCTTTGCCTTCCATTTAAGTTCCAGAGAGAGGATTGTTTTTATCTAAAAGGAAGAGAAAAGCAGAGATTTGTATCAACAATCAGTGAGAAGATAAGTTAATGTAATTGAGGTTACATTTAGCATTGAACTTGGCAGTAGAAACCAAAATAGAAACATTATAAATTATGTAGTTTACATCATCTGATAAAATGATACAATTTATCTTTTAGAACATACAAACATTGTGCTACTGTTAAATTCTAAAAAAGAACTTCTCCCTAGAATATATCACCAGTGAGCAATGCTCAAATAATAGATATAAGTTTTACAAGAAGGTGCAGAAACTTGTACTTTTTAACCTCTCCCCTACATAGTTCTTTGCACCCATGTAGCATCAAGACCATCTTGCTGCAAATAACCCAGTATAATTCTGTGCTACCAAAGAGTTACAGAAGCTTTTCCTCCTATTGAATTATCTCAAAAGTGTAGAACCAGGACCAGTCGTTATATTTTGTTCCAACATTTTACTGTAAATAGAAATTATTGAATAAGGAAAAAAGAGTGCCATGTAGTCATCAAAAAAAAAAACCCAAACAAACAAAAAACCAAAACTTGGCAATTAATGAATGAACTCCTAAATAAAAAAATAAATGTTGAACAATTTTCACAAAGTATTGAAGGCGCTGATGTAGAATCTATATATAAATTTTAGAGTTTTATGAACAAATGCAGTTCTTATAACTGGAGATGAACTTTCAACCCCCTAACGACTTCAGAAAGCTCTGCCATTTGTGCCATTTTAATTTCAAAGGAGAAGCAGAATGATGGCCCAGAGAAAGCTTAAGGGAACAACTTCAAAATAAAGATAACCCCTCTGCCTTGAATATCGTTGCTTTTTAAAGGCCCTCTCCATCATCCTTTGCTGTGGATTGGTGACAGGATTGCTCACTGTCTGCAAGGCTTGAGAAATAATACAATAGAGAGTGTGCAAAAGGGCAAACAAGCAACTCCTCATCATCTATGGGAAGTAAGACAGAATCTGGACAAATAATAATAATGATAAGATATAATACAATATCATAAGAGATGCCATAAAGTAAAACATTATTTATTATAGGAGAGGAGGGTCAGTCGGAGCGAGAGAGTTAATGGAAAGCCTTTGGAAGTTTGGGGGTCTGGACGGTGTTTTCACTTTGATTATTATTAAGTTTGAGTTAACACACAAAATAATAGGTTTCATTATAATGTTTTCAATGTATATCGTTGCACCTTTTGAGCAGTGTACCTTTTGAATCAGAGACACCAGAAATTTTAAAGGGGGACTATCAGAAAGAAGTTTGTATGGGGTAGATGCAAAGACAACTGCAATCACGTTATAAGTGGCATAAAGCATGTTTCTAAGTCATGGTTTCATATTTTAATTCAGTGGGACCACAGTCCTATCCAACGATTGGGATCATTCTCTCTTTGGGCACTAAGAGCTTTAAGCCAATATTTGCGCTTTAAGCTCAAATTCAGAAGAATCATAATTCTTTGTGATGCTGGGTGTAATTGTGAGAGTAGTTGCTTTGACTCATATCCCTTTACTCTTGGGCGTGTACATTCCACACGGGGACAGCAGCGTGTAATCATCTCCTATTCTGTGTCCTATAGAATAGAATCCTTTCATTTTTATATGTTTCTTGTGAAGGGCAATTCTCATGTTTTTATTTTCTCCAGATCAAAGCCCTTGAAACATAGTGGAAAGCAGCATATGACCCAAACCCATGAGGCTATAAAAAAAAATGGTGGTACTGCATCCCAGTGCTGTGGGGAAGCAGAGATATGGTGCAGCTAAGTGTGTCTGGAGATGCTAGGATGGAGACCAACAACATCTCGCTAAATCTAAATGCCCAGAAGTCATCCTCCAGCACTTATAAGCATCTTAGGCATTTTAGAGGACAGCAAGATTTCTCAGTAAAACAACGTGAATTTTCTATGTAAATATTGTGGCAAAACAGGTGTGTTGGCTAGTGATGAGACAGTTTGCCAAGCAAAAACTACTACATTAACAATGGACTCTTTGGTACTGTATTCTACTTATCAGTTAAGGTAGCTAGCTGCCTCTGGACAAGGGGGTAGGATAGGATGATAAGAGCAGTTACTCAGTAGTATTGATCCTCTGTACTTCTTTGAAGTAACGGAGTACTCAATCTAACTGAAACTGTACCAAAAGTCATGATGGTGGATAAGGCATTCTGAACATCCCTGAGAATTATTCTGCCCCAAAACATCTTAAACCAAGACAAGTTCATAAGCCAACACATATGACTCCATGAAGAAGCATCTCATCCATCTCCTTTATGGAAAAGGAACATAAGAAGCCTGCCACTGGGGAGCTGCAATGTTCTCTAGGGGAATGCTGACGTATCTAAGACTCCACCTGGGATCTCCAGTTAGCAGATTAAGTAAGTAGTCAGCAGTCACACTGAATAGGTCATTCTGCATAAGCGAGAGTTTGGCTTTCTAAGTCAATGGATAGCCTTGATCCCAGCCACCATAACCACCTTAATCATAGGACCATTAAAAACACAGCTGTGGCTACAATAGTTGGCATCCACAGAGGGAAATTTTTATCCTTATTATTATAAAGAATATCTCCTTTTCCTATATTTCCCATCTGCCTTACCATTTTCCATCACCTCAGACTTACTATTTCTACCATCTATCTTATTTTTAAATTTTATATCATACTACACATTAGTTTCTGTTTTATAGTCATTGGTTATATATGAGTGGGCTTTAATCAATTTTGAGTATTTTATTTATTGTACAGTTTGATGTTATTTCTGTTACAACAGAATCTACTCTGGGGATTGAGCCTTCAAAAGTAGACTGCTTAATAAGATTCCCAAATAAAACCAGAAGAGATTTCCAAACCCCAAACTAGCATGCCCAGAATGCAAAACCAAATTATGAAAATGCAAGGCAATAAAGCTTCCCATAAGCTTATAACATGTCAACTACTGAATTCAAGTATACTAAATAGACACCAGGGTGTATAAAGATTTCAAATATTTAATATTAAAAATGATCTATAACCTCAGTTACAGACAAGCATATATAAAATCTAGCCAGGCCCTGGGGTCAGAAGCAGAGGGCAAGATCAGCAACATGAACGAGTTTCAGAAAGAAATAATTCAGTGAATTAAATGAAAACAGTGTGAACAGTGCAAATGAATCCAACCAACCCAAAGAAAAGACAACGGGAATAGAGATGATAGTAGGTAAAAAGCGACATAGAAACATCAAAACTAACTAACAAAATAAATACATGAGTATTGCCTCAGTGTTAGGTACTCTGGGATACAATCAAAAGACCAGACCTCAGAATCTGGGAGACAGAAGGAGCTGAGAGAGTAAAAACTAAATGTATAAAGGATCTACTCATTGATCTTACAGCACAAATTTTCCAAACAAGGAATATATGTATATCCTAACACAGAAGACATTTAGGACCTCAGATAGACATAGCCATAGAATAACGTCAATGTTGTAGTTAAAATGTCTAAAAGAATAAAGAATAATACAATATTAAGAGCAGGGTGACAAGAAATCACCAAGACACCTACAAAAGCAAATACATCAGATTAGTAGTAGATATCTCTTCAGCATCCCCAAAAGTCATGAAAGCATGGTATGATATATTTCAACTTCAGAAAATACAAAGTTGTCAACTGAGTTTTCTATATACATCAAAGCTATCTTTTAAAAATTGATAGAGAAATAAGGATGATTCAAGAGAAGCATAAACTAAGGTAGTTCTTTCCCACCAATCCAGTACCTCATATATATTTGTCTTAGTTAGGGTTTCATTGCTATGAAGAGACACCATGACCAAGGCAACTTTTATAAAGGAAAACATTTGATTGGGTCTGGCTTACTGTTTCAGAGATTTTAAGCAGAAATAGTGCTGAAGAAAGAGCTGAGAGGTCTACATCTTGATCTGCAGACAGCCAGGATGAGACTGTGTCACACTGACCAAACTTGAGCATGTGTAACCTGAAAGCCCACTTCCACAGTGACACATTTACTTCAACAAGACTACACCTATTCCAACAAGGGCATACCTCCTAATAGTGCCACTCTCTATGGCCAATCATTCAAACACATGAAACTATGAGGGCCATACCTGTTTAAACCATGACCATGAGCACATAAGACAGAGTAAATCTCATCAGGGAAAAGAAATAACAGGAGAGGTAGAAAGGAATCTATCATGTCTGGCACAGTAAACCAACAAATTCCTAACACTACAGGTGAGAAAAAAATTGATAGACACAACCAACTAGTAAAACGACCAATAAAATTACAGGAATTAATAAATATATCTCAATAAAAACATAACAATAGCTTTAAGTGAAAATTACTTCAGCTCACTAATAAAGAGATAGACTAGTTGGCTAGTTTAAAAGACAAGACCCAACTATTTGTTGTCACCAAGAAACATATCATCACATGGACAAAGGCACTCACAGATTGAGAACAAGGAATGAAAGTCACCTTCACAGCAAGTAGAAGCCAAAGCTAAACTGGCATAACTCTCTTAATATCTGATTTTACATATGTCAAAGCAAAATAGGTTACAGCAGACCAAGAAAGCATACTTAAAGGGATAATCATTTGTCACAAGGATATAACGATTATTAATATGTAACGAAGGTTGAGGCTCCTAATTTCATAAAAATACAAATACTGATATGTATAAGACATTGGATAGGACCTGACACTGGATTTTAGAGACTTCAGCATCCCACTCAAATCTTAAGATACTTACTTCAAACTAAAAATGAAAAGAAAACATCAAAGCCAACCTACACCATAGAATAATTGAATTTAATGAATATCCTCAGTGTGCTCCAACCAACAAATAGAGAATGCACATTCTTCACAGCAATCTATATGCCCTTGTCAAAAATTGATCAGATTATACGACCCTAAGAAAGCCTTAAAAACAAGCCTTGAGTTTTAGCAAGCAGATACAACTTATCTTATGAAATCTTGGTTGTTCTACTCAGAAGTTAGTTTGCTACAACAGAATTCCATCTCTTGACTGAGGTGGAGGTTCCACAGTTATGCACATTCATCTAAGCACACATTTTACCATATGCAAATTTGATTTCAATATAAAACTTGAAATAATCTGAATATAAGATAAAGCAATCTGTAATTCCAATTTGATTATAGTTTGTTCTTTAAGGTAGGACACAAGACTCTTGACTTTCTCATTTATCAAAAAGGTTCAGGTCACAACACATTTTGACCATATTGATTGAAGACAAGATTTAAGTTCATTTCCCCAAGTAGTTGAGGGCACAAGACGAGCTCATGCATGGTAAAGCTTCCCAAGGGAAGCTCAACTATGAAGTATGAAGAAGCTTGGCAAAAGCTCGGAGATGTCTTTTTCTTTTCCAATACTGTTCTGTTCAAGGCTGAATTCCAATTTAATTATAGGAAGATTTATGAAGGTGTAATATAATGAGAATCCACCTACAAAATGACAGCTTTTTCATTACTTCTTTGTATGTCAGAGGCAGGGTCTAGACTTCACTATGCAACATAAAGGCACTGGGTGATCCTTTTGCCCCAGTTTCTCAAGTGCCGGGATTGCAGGTGGATACCACCATGCCTAGCAATTCCTCCATTACTTATAAAGAATGCACTAGATAGGTGGCAGCAGGTGCAAGCATAGGTAACTGCAGCTCATCTGTCTGTACAGGTTCTTAGAACTACACATCCAGTTGTCCTTTAGGTGTCTAGCTTAGACTGTTTCTTATTCTACTTAGTCACTTTGAAGTTGACATACTACAGTTTGTAGAATTTTCTATATTTAATATGTGCTTTGAAGGCTGAGGCAAAACTCTCCACCAAATGTAGTTAATGATCTTTCTTCACACATCTTAACCAATTTATACTTTAACTTGTATTTTTTCAAACAGTTGCAATTGTTTCTCTTTTAAAGAGTGTGTCTACCATTGCTTGTGTTATTTTTGACAATACTACAATTTCATAAATTAATGCTAAAAGAATAAAAACAATCTAATCCCTACAAGACTGGCCTAATGACATTATTCAGGTGTAGTAAGAATGCAGAAAACACTTGCCATCACATCAAGTGGAAATGTCTCTGTTTGAATATGATATAAAAGCAAAAATAGCAACAAGAAAATAGAAAATTAAGAGGCCTGGTTCTCAGGTAATTGAAGATGAAATAAATAGATCAGGCTTTTAAAATCAGTAAGAACTCTGTATTTATTTGAACTACTTTAAATTAAGACAATTATTGAGTCTGATTTTGACTTTTCAGTTTTATCTGTTTTTTTTTTCAATTTTATCTTCACATAGAAAAGGATTATATTTGACCAGCGTCAAAGACCTAACACATCCTGCTTACTTTCATTTTACTCTTTGTTTCAAAGGACAGTGGAACACTGATATGTTTGTTGTTGTTTCTTCTTAAAGTATCATCTTTTGATACCCTAATGAGTTAATATCACACTGGGCTTGTTCTGAAAATTTCCAGTCAGCATAACATGACTTGGTTGACCAATAACTGAATCATTATTAGATAATTATTTGCATGACTCATGCTGAGTCTGTAACAAAATTTTAAAAGTTCTGGGTGTAAAATGAAATGTTCTCTTATACAAATTGGAGTAGTTAATGACAGTTTAGCCTCTGCAAAATGACTCTGAAACCATAGGTTGTGGGATCCCTGTTTAATTTCTAAATGTTAGAAATGGTTCCAGGCACAGCTGGAATTCTTTGTTGGTGAGACCAGCATCCAGCATGTTGTCTCATTCGCAGGCAATGGGGTTCTGCATGTTCTGAAAGCAACATGTCTGATCTTGCTTGTCAGGCTGTGAGAGATGACTAGATAAGACAGGAAGCAAGAATAGGTATGTGTAATCTAAGTTCACTCTGTTGCTACTTCAAAAGTGAACTCAAATATCAGGCTGGTGATAAGCAACCAATACTATCTTTTCCATGCGGCTACAATCGCAGGCAAACTGTTTGCTTCTGGAATTGCTAATATTCTTATTGTGTACATTCTACTACAGCCTTTGCAAAAGAAAAAAACCACAATTATGACTTGAATAAAATGCTTTGGCCCAAAATGGTTTATTTAGAAATCAATAACTTTGTTTTAGAGGAAACATAAATATTTGGCATATTGGTGGTTTGAGTCTTTTCCCCTTTAACAGAAGTCTTTGTCCCTTACTTTTTGTCTCTCTCTTTAAAATGTTTGTCTTCTATACTATTGGATAGATCTGAAGACAATATTATCTTTTCCTAGATAAATATGATTTTTAAAATTCAGTTAGAAAAATGAAAAACATTGAATCAAATGCAATTGTGAATCTAATGGCATTTGCACCACGATTGTTTGAACTGATTTCAAGTTTATGTGAGGACATGTTTGAATAAGTCATGCTCATTTTCTTCTTTCAATATTCCCTGCAACAAGCTTTCCTTTATTTAAAGGTGTAACAGACAAGAGGCATTTCAGATACTGCTCTGGGGCTAAAAGACATTCAAAAGAGGTCATAAAATTAATGGACTTGAATTAGATTCAGACTGGAAGGATGCAAGAGAATGATGGCCTTAAATAGGCCCTCGTCTGTGGGATAAGGGATAAAACCTCCCTCCAAATTCTTGGTCAATATTCATCACTTGATCTTTGGCTCATGGCCACTGAAAAAAATCTTTAGTCTTTAAAGTTCAATAGGAAAAGGATGCATCTGACGTTCATTGGATCCGGATGATTGCACACTCAGAGCTGGCCAAATGCATGCCCTGGGTCTCTTTGTCTCCTAGAGTAAATGAGTCCTGGAAGAAGCCAATGAGCTTCCTTTTCTCCAGGGATATTCTAATAACTAATTAAACACCGAGTTCTCAAATGGATGTACAACAGTCCCAATGCACTTGTAATTTGGGGTAAGTTCTCTTTTTCTAAGAGTCAGCTTCCTGGTTTGTGAAATATAACAATAATACTTTTTATTGGTTTGGTTTTCTTTTTTGAGACAGAGTCTCACTGTGTAGCACTGGCTGTCTTGGAATTCACTATGTAGACCAGGATGGTTTTGGGCTCACAGAGATCTGCCTGCCTTTGCATTCCAAGCAATGGTACAAAAGGCATGTGCCATAACAAGTGGCTTTTTATTCTTGCACTAATGATACTTCACACTGTTTTGAAAATAGAATGCACTAATATATATCCAAATTCAGCACAATGGTTCACAGCAAAAACAAACTAACAAACAAAACAGGAAAACCCCCTCATAGAACATGATATTAAAAAAAAAAAGAATCATTAAAAAGGCCTCTTTTGCCCAAGGAATTTATGAAAACAACTTACTCTTTTTTAAGGCAAACAAAACAGAAGGTGAATACTTCCTTTAGCCATAAAATCCAATACTTAGAAAACATTACATCTGTTGACTCTGCTGAGTATGACCTCAAGTCCTCCACAGAAGCCCTAGAACGAGCTTTGTAACTGTTGGTATTTTCTTAAAAAGCTGTTCTACTTAAGACTTGCTTCCTTACCACCAACCCCTTCTCCCCATGTGTGGCCATAGGAGCCTAATATTCTAGGTTTTATTTATTTGCTTTTGACTATAGTTTAGACCTTAATGTTCCTACCTGGCCAATACTCCAAATAGGTGTTCATGGACTTGTAGCTATTGGGAGGGGGTTGACCATCTTGGAGGTAAGGCCTAAAAGAAGTAAGTTAGAACACTTGGCACATGCTCTCGAAGGACCTTGTGATTATTAGATCCTAGTTCTCTCTCTATTGCCTACATTCCTCTCTCATACTCTCAGTGTCGTGATGTTCTGCCTTACCATACCCCCAAAGATACTGGAGCCACCTGACTGTGAACTGAAATTTTGAGTCAAAATGAACCTGTCCTTCTTTTAAGTTGACTTTTCAGTTATTCTGTCAGCAACCAGAAACTGATTAGTATACTCTGTCTCCCATATAAAAAGGAGGAGCTAAAAGGGGCAGCAGATGAGAAGAAGAAAAGGAAGAAAGACCAGTCCCTTCCAGTCGGTGCCAGCACTGGGTCACCTTGGGGGCAGAGTCTGCGGACACACCCCCAAGGTCCCTAGAGGACAGGTTCTGAGGCAGACCCCATTTCGGGCTCCAGACATCCGAGCACCTTCCCTGCCAGATGACAGGTGTCCTCCCCGCCCGGGAGGGCTTTGCTGGAGCACCTGGGGAAGCCATCCTGGTTCCCAGATCCCTCTGAGACTAGTCTGCACAGGTGAGAGTGTGGATTACAGAAGCTAACAGCTTCCGGGTCAGGCCCTGTTTCAGGCCTTCATCATCTGCCAGGAGGCAGGTCCAAATGCCAGATATCTGTGCACCTTCCCTGCAAGAGGAGAGCTTGCCAGCAGAGAGTGCTCAAACCACTGAAACTCAGGAGAGAGCTAGTCTCCCAGGTCTGCTGATAGAGGCTAACAGAACCAGGGGAGGAACAAGCTCCAACCAGAGAAAACTATAACAACTAACTCCAAAGATTACCAGATGTTAAAAGGCAAACATAAGAATCTTACTAACAGAATCCAAGACCAGTCACCATCATCAAAACGCAGCACTACCACCTCACCCAGTCGTGGGCACCCTAACACACCTAAAAACCTAACCCAGAGATAAAAGCATATCTCATGATGATGGTAGAGGACATCAAGAAGGACTTTAATAACTCACTTAAAGAAATAAAGGAGAACACTGCTAAAGAGTTACAAGTCCTTAAAGAAAAAACAGGAAAACAAAGCCAAACAGGTAGAAGTCCTTAAAGAAAAACAGAAAAGCACATCGAAACAGGCAATGGAAATGAACAGAAAAATACTAGACCTAAAAAGGGAAGTAGACACAATAAGGAAAACCCAAAGTGAGGCAACGCTGGAGATATAAAACCTAGGAAAGAAATCAGAAAACATAGATGCCAGCATCAGGAACAGAATACAAGAGATGGAGGAGAGAATCTCAGGTGCAGAAGATTCCATAGAGAACATCAGCACAACAATCAAGAAAATGCAAAATTCAAAAAGATCCTAACTCAAAACATCCAGAAAATCCAGGACTCAATGAGAAGACCAAACCAAGGATAATAGGAGTAGATGAGAATGAAGATTTTCAACTTAAAGGGCCAGCAAATATCTTCAACAAAATTATAGAAGAAAACTTCCCAAACCTAAAGAATGAGATACCCATGAACATAAAAGAAGCCTACAGAACTCCAAATAGACTGGACCAGAAAAGAAATTCCTACCGACACATAATAATCAGAACGACAAATGCACTAAATAAAGATAGAATATAAAAAAAGCAGTAAGGGAAAAAGGTCAAGTAACATATAAAGACAGGCCTATCAGAATTACACCAGACTTTTCACCAGAGACTATGAAAGCCAGAAGTTCCTGGAAAGATGTTATACAGACACTAAGAGAACACAAATGCCAGCCCAGGCTACTATACCCAGCCAAACTCTCAATTAACATAGATGGAGAAACCAAAGTATTCCATGACAAAACCAAATTCACACAATATCTTTCCACGAATCCAGAATATGAGGATGGAAACCACACCCTAGAAAAAGCAAGAAAGTAATCCTTCAACAAACCTAAACAGAGACAGCCACAAGAACAGAATGCCAACTCTAACAACAAAAATAACAGGAAGCAACGATTACTTTTCCTTAATATCTCTTAATATCAATGGATTCAAGTCCCCAATAAAAAGACATAGACTAACAGACTGGCTACACAAACAGGACCCAACATTTTGCTGCTTACAGGAAACCCATCACAGGGAAAAAGACAGACACTACCTCAGAATGAAAGGCTGGAAAAGAATTTTCCAAGCAAATGGTCTGAAGAAACAAGCTGGAGTAGCCATTCTAATATCGAATAAAATCGACTTCCAACCCAAAGTTTTCAAAAAAGACAAGGAGGGACACTTCATACTCATCAAAGGCAAAATCCTACAAGAGTAACTCTGAATTCTGAATATCAATGCTCCAAATACAAGGGCAGCCACATTCATTAAAGAAACTTTAGTAAAGCTCAAAGCACACATTGCACCTCACACAATAATAGTGGGAGACATCAACACACCACTTTCATCAATGGACAGATAGTGGAAACAGAAACTAAACAGGGACAAAGTGACACTAACAAATGTATTTAACAGATATCTACAGAAATTTTTATCCTAAAACAAAAGGATATACCTTCTTCTCAGCACCTCATGGTACCTTCTCCAAAATTGACAATATAATTGGTCACAAAACAGGCCTCAACAGATACAAAAATATTGAAATTGTCCCATGCATCCTATCAGACCACCATGAACTAAGGCTGATCTTCAATAACGACATAAATGATGGAAAACCAACGTTCACGTGGAAACTGGACAACACTCTTCTCAATGATACCTTGGTCAAGGAAGGAATAAAGAAAGAAATTAAAGACTTTTTAGAGTTTAATGAAAAGGAAGCTACAACATACCCAAACCTATGGGACACATTGAAAGCATTTCTAAGAGGGAAACTCATAGCTCTGAGTGCCTCCAAAAAGAAACTAGAGAGAGCACACTCTAGCAGCTTGATAACATATCTAAATGCTCTAGAAAAAAAGGAAGCAAATTCACCCAAGAGGAGCAGACAACAGGAAATAATCAAACTCAGGGGCGAAACCAACCAAGTGGAAACAAGAAGAACTATTCAAAGAATCAACCAAACCAGCATCTGGTTCTTTGAGAATATCAACAAGATAGATAAACCCTTAACCAGACTCACTAGAGGGCACAGGGACAGAATCCTAATTAACAAAATCAGAAATTAAAAGGGAGACATAACAACAGATCCTGAAGAAATCCAAAACACCATCAGATCCTTCTACAAAAGGCTATACTCAACAAAACTGGAAAACCTGGATGAAATGGACAAATTTCTAAACAGATTCCAGGTACCAAAGTTATATCAGGATCAGATCAATGATTTAAACAGTCCTATATCCCCTAAAGAAATAGAAGCATTCATTAATAGTCTCCCAACCAAAAGAGCCCAGGACCAGATGGGTTTAGTGCAGAGTTCTATCAGACCTTCAAAGATCTACTTCCAGTTCTTCACAAACTATTCCACAAAATAGAAGCAGAGGGTACTCTACCCAATTCATTCTATGAAGCCACAATTACTCTGATACGTAAACCACAGAAAGATCCAAAAAAGATACAGACCTTCAGACCAATTTCCCTTATGAATATCAATGCAAAAATTCTCAATAAAATTCTCGCTAACCGAATCCAAGAACACATCAAAACAATCATCCATCCTAACCAAGTAGATTTCGTTCCAGGGATGCAGGGATGGTTTAATATAGGGAAATCCATCAATGTAATCCACTATAAAAACAAACTCAAAGACAAAAACCACATGATCATCTCGTTAGATGCTGAGAAAGCATTTGATAAAATCTAACACCCATTCAGGATAAAAGTCTTGGATATATCAGAAATTCGAGGCCCATACATAAATATGATAAAAGCAACCTACAGCAAACCAGTAGACAACATCAAAGTAAATGGTGAGAAGATGGAAGCATTCCCACTAAAATCAGGGATTAGACAAGGCTGCCCACTTTCTCCCTACTTATTCAACATTGTACTTGAAGTCCTAGCCAGAGCAATTCGACAACAAAAGGAAATCAAGGGGATACAAATTGGAAAGGAGGAAATCAAAATATCACTTTTTGCAGATGATGTGATAGTATATATAAGTGACCCTAAAAATTCCACCAGAGAACTTCTAAACCTGATAAACAGCTTTGATGAAGTAGCTGGATATAAAATTAAATCAAACAAGTCAATGGCCTTTCTCTACTCAAAGGATAAACAGGCTGAGAAAGAAATTAGGGAAACAACACCCTTCACAATAGTCACAAATAATATAAAATACCTTGGTGTGACTCTAACTAAGGAAGTTAAAGGTCTGTATGATAAGAACTTCAAGTCTCTGAAGAAGAAATTAAAGAAGATCTCAGAAGATGGAAAGATCTCCCATGCTCATGGATTGGCAGGATCAATATAGTAAAAGTGGCTATCTCGCCAAAAGCAATCTACAGATTCAATACAATCCCCATCAAAATTCCAACTCAATTCTTCAATGAATTAGAAAGGGTAATTTGCAAATTCATCTGGAATAAGAAAAAACCTAGGATAGCAAAAACTCTTCTCCAGGATAAAAGAACCTCTGGTGGAATCACCATGCCTGACCTAAAGCTGTACTACAGAGCAATTGTGATAAAAACTGCATGGTACTGGTATAGTGACAGACAAATAGACCAATGGAATAGAATTGAAGACCCAGAAATGAACCCACACACCTATGGTCACTTGATCTTTGACAAGGGAGCTAAAACCATTCAGTGGAAAAAAAGACGGCATTTTCAACAAATGGTGCTGGCACAACTGGCGGTTAACACGTAGAAGCGAATTGATCTATTCCTATCTCCTTGTACTAAGGTCAAATCTAAGTGGATCAAGGAACTCCACATAAAACCAGAGATACTGAAATGTATAGAGGAGAAAGTGGGGGAAAGTCTCAAAGATATGGGCACAGGGGAAAAATTCCTGAACAGAAAAGCAATGGCTTGTGCTATAAGATCGAGAATTGACAAATGGGACCTCATAATATTACAAAGCTTCTGTAAGGCAAAAAACATTGTCAATGAGACAAAAAAGGCCACCAACAGATTGGGAAAGGATCTTTACCAATCCTAAATCAGATAGGAGACTAATATCCAATATATATAAAGAACTCAAGAAGGTGGACTCCAGAAAATCAAATAACCCCATTTAAAAATGAGGCTCAGAGCTAAACAAATAATTCTCACCTGAGGAATACCGAATGGCTGAGAAGCACATGAGAAAATTTTCAGCATCCTTAATCATCAGGGAAATGCAAATCAAAACAACCCTGAGATTCCACCTCACACCAGTCAGAATGGCTAAGATCAAAAATTCAGGTGACAGCAGATGCTGGCGAGGATGTGGAGAAAGAGGAACACGCATCCATTGTTGGTGGGATTGCAAGCATGTACAACAACTCTGGAAATCAGTCTGGTGGTTCCTCAGAAAATTGGACATAGTACTACTGAGGATCCCACAATACCTCTCCTGGGCATATATTCAGAAGATGTTCCAACTGGTAAGAAGGACACATACTCCCCTATGTTTATAGTAGCCTTATTTCTAATAGCCAGAAGCTGGAAAGATCCCTAATGCCGCTCAACAGTGGAATGGATACAGAAAAAGTGGTACATTTCCACAACAGAGTACTACTCAGCTATTAAAAACTATGAATTTATGAAATTCTTAAGCAAATGAATGGACCTGGAGGGCATCATCCTGAGTGAGATAACCCAATCACAAAAGAACTCACATTATATGTACTCACTGATAAGTGGATATTAGCCCAGAAACTTAGAATACCCAAGATATAGGATACAAGTTGTGAAACACATGAAACTCAAGAAGAACAACGACACTTTGTTAATATTGATGTCCTTTTTGTGGACACTTTGCCCCTTCTTAGAATTGGGAACAAAACACCCATGGAAGGAGTTAGAGACAAAGTTTTGAGCTGAAACAAAACGATGGACCATCTAGAGACTGCCATATCCGGGGAATCCTTCCCATAATCAGCTACCAAACACTGACACCATTCCATACACCAGCAAGATTTTGCTGAAAGGACCCTGATATAGCTGTCTCTTGTGAGACTATGCCCAGGCCTAGCAAACACAAGTGGATGCTCACAGTCAGCTATTGTATGAGACACAGGGCCCCCAATGGAGGAACTGGAGGAAGTACCCAGGGAGTTGGGGGGATCAGCAACCCTATAGGTGGAACAACAATATGAACTAGCCAGTACCCCCCCCAGCTTGTGTCTCTAGCTGCATATGTATCAGAAGATGGCCTGGTCTGCCATCAGTGGTAAGAGAGGCCCATTGGTCGTGCAAACTTTATATGCCTCAGTACAGGGGAACTCCAGGGCCAAGAAGTGGGAGTGGGTGGGTAGGAGAGTGGGGGTGGGAGGGTATGGGGGGCTTTGGGATAGCACGGGAAATGTAAATGTAGAAAATACCTAATAAAAATTAAAAAAGAAAAAGGAGAGAAAGAAAAAAGGGAGAATGATAAGGATAGAGGGGAAAATGAAATTTTAAGTCTGTAGAAAGCCAAATTTCTGAAAAACCTCAAACTTGAAGTGATCAAAAAATGTGGAGAAAAAAAAAAACATTCATCCTAGAAGAAATAAAGTAAGAAAAAAAACCATAAATTCCTTTTTAAATATGAAAGAAAAGTAAGGTCCTGAGTTTTTTAAGTAGTAAAAATTTTAGCCTGGCAGTGGTGGCGCATGCCTTTAATCCCAGCTCTTGGGAGGCAGAGGCAGGCGGATTTCTGAGTTCAAGGCCAGCCTGGTCTACAGAGTGAGTTCCAGGATAGCCATGGCAATACAGAGAAACCCTGTCTCGAAAAACCAAAAAAAAAAAAAAATTAAACTTCTCTGCTTACAAAATGTTGATCAATCATCAGAGACTAGCACTTTTCTGGATTTATGCTGGAAAGTTATGTAATATATGTCCAAGTTAGGCATAAAAATACTGTCAAGTTGATACAAAACGACATATCTGGGAAGACAGGAACTCCATCACCTTGGTCTCTAGGCAAGTGGGTCATTTTCTTGATTAAATATTAATGTGGGAGAGCCCATCTTACTGTGCATAGTGACACTCCTGTTTCCTAGGGTGTTAGGGTGTATAAGGAAGCAGGCTGAGCAAGCCATGGAGAGCAAGCCAGTGAGCAGCATTCTTCCATGTCTTTGTTTCAGTTCCTGATTCCAGGATCCTACCCTCAGTTCCCGCCCCATCTTCCTTTCGTGATAGAATGTAAGCTATTAGATAAAATAAACCTTTTACTTCTCCAAAGTGACTTGTAGTCTTGGTGTTTATCACAATAGAAACTGAAATAAAACAGGACATCAATATCAAGTTCCATCTTTCTCTTTTTAATTAAAATTATGTTCTGCATTGCACATAGGGCCTTTTATTTTTTCCTACTCAGTCCTCATTAAAAGAAAAAGACCACATCATAAGTTTTAATTGTATGAAATTAATATTGTGCAAAAAACATCTCAGGACCAGATGCAGATAGTCAAACAAAAAGCTGGAGTTCATGGTCTTCTCAGAAATCATTCGAGCTGAAGCTATTCAGGATGAAAGTAATTAAAACGGAGGCCATCAATAATTGTGGGGCTAAAGAATTGGAAGTGCCATCAATTTGGCTGTTAAAATAATTTACCCAGTTTGTGAATCCTTGCAATATGCCAGACCCTCTGTTAGATGTGCTTGAACAGTGAATCACTTAACCTCCTTAGCCACTCAGGATGGTCTTATCAACTCTCATTCCTCCTGCTCACTCTTCTGTGATGGCCTTTAAGCTTTGCAAGGGATGGCAGATTTTAATATGGATAGGAGTGGGGAGAATAGGAGAACTGAGGGAGAAGGTGGGCTGATTATGGAGATGTGAGGTGTTGGTCAGGAGGTTTAGCCAAAACTAAGGAGATATAAAAAAAAGCCACATGAGATCATTTTGTAAGTTACTTAAAAATATAGTTTTAAAACACTTTAAAGAGAGGTGCCCTGGATGAATAGATTATAGTACTCCAAGAAACTTTAGATTATTAAATCCAGAGCCAGGTCTTGGACACCTAGTTATGAGATGTTGGTCAGGAGAAGACCCCCAAAGAGGCTCCCAAAACAAAAAAGAAAAAAAAAAGCATTGCAACTTATTTTGGTTGCTACCAGAGCTAGTGGGTGAATCCCTGCTTCTAAAGATACCCCTAGAGATTGTGTGATGTAGAGAAATCAAGCTGGAACTGAAATAAAACCTTTTCCCTGTTGGCTAGCTTTCATGATATGAGAAGATGCTATACAGCCTTCTTGGGGAGAGAGGAGTCAACAGAAGCTATAAGCCCTGTGGGCTACATTACCAAACTGTTATATATACTCACTGGAGTAATAGCAGTCTGTAGGAGAGTAACCAGACACTCTCCGGTTGGATTTAAGACCCACTCCAGAGGAGGAGTTTATGGTTTGAACTGTAAAGCCTCCTGCTGGGATAATCCTAGGTCCTAGGGGAGAACACTATTGTTTTGCTATATGAACAAGAATCAGACTGTCTTCTAAATATTTATATTTGTACCCATAGATTAGTGCTGCCACCAGCCTTGGTCCTAGGACATCTGCTTGAAGTGTGCAATGATTAATGAAGAGGCTCTAATTAGTGAAAGTGCTTAGAATAAGTGAGTACTAAGTGCTCAGCCTTGAATGGAAAGAGATTTGAGAGAGGGCATTGAACTAGAGAGAATAGCAGAAAGGACAAAACATTATGAAAACCATCATTTTCTAAGGGTTTCAAGGACATGTAGAAGACAGTTATTACAATGAGCATTTTCACAGTAAGTCAGGTTTCAGTTCTTGTGAAGGGACCAAAATAAGTTGAGGGAAGGGTTAATAATCAAAGGAAGAGGCAAGGGAAAGAGATTAGTCAGAGGTGACTGGGCAGGTGGACATTCATCAGCAGATAAGAAGGCTGTTGGTCATCCATCAGTGATCTGGAGAGACAACTGCGATATTTGTTACATAAACCCAGAAAGCAATTAGAGAACATGGTGCTGAGGCATCCCTAGCCCTGAGCAGCAGACCCTCCTTCCCCTTGTCTCATTTTCCTCCTTCACACTTTCAGCTCAGAGGCTGACGATGCAATTGAACAACAACCCTCCCTCCACATATATGCCCACCACAGACAGCATGACTTTTTATCATCTCTTTGTTCTAAAAATCCTTCTTCACATCCACCTGACCTGTACATTTCAACCAGATTTCAGCCAGTTTCTTAAGCATGGCAGGAAAACTTAAGGGGAGAGATAGGATCTGATTTATCTACTTCTAATGTGAATTGAGACAAAAGACCCTCTCCATCATGATTTCACATTCAAATTGCCATGAAAACAACCTCCTTTCCTACTTTTTAAAAAAAGCTGCATATTCAGGATAAATATAGCAATCAACCCAACACAGCACCATAATTTCTACTTGTAATTGAATCATCAAGAAACAGTTTTGTATTAAATAATAATAAAATCCAGGCTTTAGTTGCTTGTTTGTTTTTAATCTATCCCTGCTTCTGTGTTAAAGGCTGTAAGAAGGCAGGTGAGCGACAGAAGGGGTGATCACATGCGGATTATTTGGATGAGGCTCGGTAGAGAACAAAAAAAATCAGCTGGTGGAAATAGTTTGGGCATGTCTTCCACATCGATAATTCTGGAGTTTGTCACACATCCTTGAAAGGATGCTTAACCCTCCACGGGCCATTTTTAAATAGATGACTTTTCCTCATTCTGTTAATAAGCACAAAGTGTATCTCTAGGGGACAGAGGTGAGGAACCAAAAAAAAAAAATCCTATTCCATTGCCTTAAAGAAGCAGCGTAATGAGAACTTCTGCCTTGTGTGTTTGATATTGGAGGCAGGGAAGACAGGTAGAGGGCAAAGAAGACAGATTAAATACGCATGTTCAATGAAAGCCTCCACTGCACTCCGGACACTGCAAAATGTATGAACATGAACACTTACAATTGGGTGAATACAAAAATAATGCAAACAAGCCCTTTTCAGTGTTAGGGCTGGTCACTTGTATATGCCCTACAAAAAACCGAAAATTAGAATAACTCTTCAGTCACTTTGGATTAGTGTCTGCCGGAAAGCACCCCTGTGAACTCAGCTGGTCACTTTCATCCACCACACCCTATTTTCAAAACTATAGTACAGTGGTGATAAGGAACAAATTAGATTAGAATTTTGAAGTTGGTAATAACTTCCTTGATACCTTGGTGACAACTAATGGAGGTGAAAAGCCTCTCCCATGTACCCCATAGAGCAGGACAGGACAGAGTGTGGGAAGTGAGAGGGTGAGAATTCATTGTCCAATCTGGAAAAGGACTATTTGTAGAGTAGGACTCTGGATGCCAAGAGGAGAGCACAGGCAAGAGTGATCAGTGAGGAAGGAATTGTGTGAAGGAAGGGATCACGCTGCACCCAGGCTGCATGTGTGAAGCCTGGAGGAGGTGTGCTGAACACCACACACTGAGGTCCCACCATCTGCTCCAAATCTCCTCTTCTTGCTAGGATTTGAAGATTTGTGTTGGTATCACATTCAGAGAAAATACTTCATCTCCGTAACTTTCCATTCTCTGAAACATGTAAAAAAGCATTAAAAAAAACCATACCATTCAAGTATCTAGTAAATATTAGTTTGATGAAAAAGAGTAAGAAAGATGTCATTTAAACAAGGGGTGCTACGAAGACTTCAATGATCAGGTATACAGGGTGGTCTCAGGTCACGCCAGTCACCTTCACCTTTAGGAGAAGCCTATATGCTTCTCGTTGGGTGAGCTTCTCAGCAGAAGAAATTTGTTTCTGGGGATTTTAGAACATTTGTTTTTCAGACTATGTAATCTTTATAAGAAATAATACTTCATCAAGTGTCTAACTAAAGAAATGATCTGGCATGGTGTAAGGCACACTTGGCATATTAAGAGGTAATGATGAGAGATATGAGAGATTTCTACTTTCTGCTTTGAACTCAGGCTCCACACCTATCTGATAAGACTCCACTAAGGCTCCATATGTGTCAATTTATACCTAACCTTGACCTTACTTAACATGTCTATGGCCCTGGAGTCAAAATGAGCTCACATTCAACAGGAACCACTAGCTCCCTGCTTGGATCTTGATAGTTCCTGCCTGGCACTTAGTTGGTTGGTCATTACTAATTATTTATAGGGTTTTATTCCAGGAAAAAAACTGTGTCTCTGAAACCTAATCTTAGATTTATAATGCTACAAAAGACATTGTTGAGACAATGGACAAGAAGTGTTAGTTTATAGATGGGATTTGATGATCTTTTTTTTCCCCCCGCTGAAAATTGTAGTGGAGCTATGTAAGAAAGTTCTTTATTCTTAGAAACACACACTGAAGTATTTAGGGGTAAAGGATATGGTGACTGTAACCATATTGTTAGAAAGATTGTTAGAAAATATGCACATGAAGATGGGCAGACACATAAAGCCCTAGCACATGGGCATTCTGCATAAAGGTATGCAGATATTTCTCTGGACCATTCCTATAACTTTTGTAGTAAATCTAAAAGTATTGGAAAAGAAAAATATAGAAGAACCTCTTTTGAAATGAGAAGAAAAGTCTCTGGAGTTCCTAGTTGTACTGGTTAGTTTCATGTCAACCTGACACAATAGACCTATTTGCCAAGAGGAACTGTTAATTACGAAAATGCATCCATAAGACTAGCATGTAGGAAAGCATTTTATTAATTAGTGACTGATGTGGGAGGGTCCATCCCATTGTACGTGATGTTAACCCTAGGCTGGTGGTCCTGGGTGCTATAAGAAAGCAAGCTAAGTAAGCTAAGGAGGAGAAAGTAGCACTTTTTCATGCCTCTTCATCAGCTCCTGTCTCCAGGTTTCTTCCCTGTCTGAGCTCATGTCCTGATTTCCCTCACTGATGCATACTGTGCTGTGGAACTATAAGCTGAACTCCCTTTCTTCCCCAAGTTGCTTTTGGTCATGTTTTTTTATCACAGTAATAGAAGCCCTAACAAAGATACCAGGTCACCAATTCTTTAGGTTAGGTAGGTAAAAAAGTTTTCAGTGGCCCTCCTCCTCCTCCTCCTCCTCCTCCTCCTTCTTCTTCTTCTTCTTCCTCTTCTTCTTCCTCTTCTTCCTCCTCTTCTTCTTCTTCTTCTTCTTCTTCCTCTTCTTCTTCCTCTTCTTCTTCCTCTTCTTCTTCTTCTTCTCCTTCCAAGCCAAAATGTTTTTTCAAATGTAAAAAAATGCTTTTAAATGCTAGTGAATCAGCAGAAGAGTGCAGTGCTGTCCTGACAAGCCTGCTTGGCTCTTTCACAGTAGTGAGTGCAGTAAGACCATCTGTAGTTTGGTAATGAAGATTCTCTGTAGTACTTACTGAGTTTGCACCATTACTGAGCATTAACAAGCCCCCTCCTCCTTGACCAGAGCCAAATCCCGCAGACCTCACATGTATTTCCACCACCCCAGACAGGCATTCTGTGTTCTGCAGTGTTCATGGATGTAAGAGGCATCTGATGGAGAGTCCCTCACAAGACCTGAGTGGGAGGCAGGAGCATGCAGTGGACCAAGCTAGCGAAGTTGGGAAAGAAGAAAGCTAGGGCCAGATTGGGAGCTTCAGTGGCCCTTCTTTGCATTGGATCTTATTCCAGGAGGTTGAGGTAAGCAGTTCACAAATTTGAGACCATCCTGGATGGTGACCAAGAGAATTCCTCCTCAGCTTCTACTTAGGTTCCTGCCTCCAGGTTCCTGTCTTTGAGTTCCTGCTCTGACTTCCTTTGATGATAGACTATGAAGCCCTTTCCTCCCCAAATTGCTTTTGGCCATGGTGTTTTATTACAGTAATAGAAACATAACTAAAACACACACTATTTCAGAGATACTGCAAAGTGGGTTGTATGTCAGTAAATAATTGAATTAATTCATGTGCCTTGATTTGTTCTAATCAATTTCTTGGCACGGCAGAATATCAGTATTGATCATATCATTATCTGTCAGTGCTAAAGCTTCTCTAGAGGGGTTAGCAGAGGCCATCTCCATTAAGAAAAGACCAGGAATTATAAGGAAGAAGTAAGACTAGGATCAGTAATAGTCCTCAAGGAAATTAATTTTACTTAAATATCTCAAGCCTCATTAAAAGTAATTTTCACAAAGACTCAAAGATGGCTATCATCAACCCTGTGCTTTTAATCTCAGCTAGCACTCTCTAGTATATGAGTGATAAGTCCTTGGAAGGTCCAGTAGTTTATTTGCAGGTCCCTCAAATAATATGCTACACAAATATTCTGGTCCAATATAAATAAATCTCATGAAAATCTAGTTAAGGTACTGTCAAGTTCATAACAAGTGTGATCATTAGGTTATTTCCCAATCAATAGATTATGAAAGCCCAACTTCTAGAATGAAGCAGCTACCATACCAATATATGTCTGTTTTTCGAAGTGGGCCTTTCATTTTAAAACATGGAAACCTTTAGAAATGACCTGGATCACAAAATACACCACTGTGGATCTACTGTGCCACCTGGGTCCTTGAATTGGTGTTTCCCTAAAACTGATCTCATAGTCTCAACAGGGTTCTTTTTGTACTTCCAAGTCCATCCCCCAATGACATAAAGTGTGTCCATGTGATTTGAAAGCTGATTGGCAATATGGAGCGTCACTAACAGAAGTGACTGTATTTATGTGTGCTTTTTAAGTGCAGAGTCCAGTTAAAAGTTTCAGAGATCAAATTCAATTTTGGGTGTCAAAATTGATCTGTCCTTCTATATCAGATCAGTACCACTGGAATCTGCGTTCAGTTCTCACAGTTCAGAGGGGGAAATTGTATCACACTAAGGGGTGCAGAGAAGTGTGGGAATACATTTCTTCCACACCTGAATGTAAAGTTCTCCTACATGGCAATCGTTCAGAAATCATCTAGCAAAAAAAGTAAGAAATGATTTTCAAAGTAAAGCCCAAGCCAGTGAGAGGACATTGAGTTTTTTAAATAAAGTCATTTTCCCAAAAATATAACATCTCAGGAAAAACACTGACTAAACCATAAAGACTTCTTTATGTAAAAATGAAAATGGTTTAAAACTTCCAGGCTTCCTGCAGGGATATAGTGAGAACAGGTAGATTTATAAACAAAGGCGGCCAATTCTAGCATGATTTGCAAGTTCTTCTGTATCAAACACACGTGCGCGCGCACACACACACACACACACACACACACACACACACACGCACGCACCACCTATGTCTTAAGTCAGAAACTAATCTCTTCCACACATATGGAAAAGAACAGTGAGAGAGAAATGGGAGTGGGAGGGGAAGATAGAGGCGACTCACTTGTACACTGAAACTTGACAAATTTATCTGTACTCGCTTAGTCAAGCTTTTAGTGAATCTTCGGCAGTTAAATATCATTTATGGAATCTTCATCTATCAATCTGAATAACATTACCAGGTGACAGAGCAGTCCCACACCACTGAGGGTGAAGTCCTTTCCAGGCTACAGGTCTGCCTTCTCCAGCCAGACAAATGGTGACTGGAGGGAAGGTGGAGCTCACTGCAGGAGACTGAAGTTAAAAGTGTGCACTGGGGAAACGGTACAGGAAAATAAGGAGTGAGATTCTACCATGTGCTAGGTAGCACAACAAAAGTTATACTAGCCCTTGTGAATTTCATAAGCTCTTTCATAAAGGTACATATGTAATTAGACTTAAGTTCAGAGATTTTGTATAAACAAATTTATTACATAATTAAACTCTCATACTTTCTAGTGAACTCTAGACTATAATATGAAATATGCCAGAGTTAAATTAAATATACAAACAACACAATTACAATTACCTGATATGCTCTTTAGATTTCTAAGTCCATGTATTAAATCCTTCATATGACCTATATAAGAATTCTTACATGACAACATAAATGAAAGCTGTACAGTTATGACATGAAATGTGATTTGTAAGTTGGAGTATAGCCTAAAATAACAGAAGTACAATTCAGTAAGTATATCACTGATGTTTAGGGCAATTAAGGCAAGGTTGCAGACAGCAGGTGCTAAACAATATCTAAACACTCAGGTAAGGATCTATGACTCCCTCCACACTTCTATGAAGGGACAAACAGTCAACCAGCCCAGCCAGGGTCCTTAAGAATGGTTCACTACTGTCGTTTCCTTCATCTGTGTTGATGCATTTGTGGAACGACCTATGTCAGCACACTGAAGCAGAGATGCAGGAGTCATGGTGTTCATCCTGCCTAGTGATATTGAATTTGAGAAAGCACAGTATCCTCCTGAATGACTGTTTTGTGCCTATGTGAATTAGATATCTACTACATGATGGGGTTTCTGCTTCTACACACTGTGCACACCAGACATGAAACACTCCTAATAATCTTCATCATAAACTGCTTTGAACCACTGCATTTAGTTGCTTATTCTACAAATATGACTGGGAACCAGGCTAGTCTTCTACTATGATGGTGAGAAGTAGCTGATACCAAAAAGCATTCTTCTCTTTCCTCAGTAGTGAAAAGTCCTAGAAAGGAGCTGCTCAGCCAGCAATTACACTTCCCAATGTTGTGTTTTGACTGTCCTCTAAGGGAGGAAATAACTCTCGGGGACATTTAACTGTGTCCCCTTGCATAATCCAGCTGGGCTGGTTGACTGTTTGTCCCTTCATAGAAGTGTGGAGGGAGTCATAGATCCTTACCTGAGTGTTTAGATATTGTTTAGCACCTGCTGTCTGCAACCTTGCCTTAATTGCCCTAAACATCAGAGAGGGGATACAATATTTAAGCCAGAGAATGCTAGTGGAGAGAGGACTCCATAAGAATGGCTATAGTAAGCCCCTCACCCCTGATGCAGAAAGACTTTCTGGTTTGGCCTTTTAGAGGAGGAGCAGCCACACCTCTGCTTTGAAATTAAACCAAATAAAGTCATTGTCTTCCTCAGAATGAACTTGGGGGGACTCATGCCTCTGTTTGTTGTTGAAACCTGGGGAAGAAGATTAGACTTTGTCTATTTCTCCCCCTGTAGAGGAATTTTATAAATATCAATCCACTTTGCAGCTTAGGTGGGGCTGCCCGAGTAATTTTTAATCATCAGAAAGCGACACGATCCACTTCCAGGTCATGGTGATGTGAGTGGGCGATTTCTATCTTTTTTCCCCTTCCTTTTTGTGGTTTGTGGGATCAGAAGTCTGGTGGAACAGAAAAGTCACAAAACCTTAAGCACTGCCCTGGTCAACCATGTAGGAAAAAAACACTGGCCAAGCAAGGAGAATTTGAGTAGCAGTATGGTTTTTCAGGGTGATTGTACATTATTGGCTGGTGCCAAGGTGCTGGGAATGCTTAATTTGCATGAAGAGAAATTCCAGGTGCTTGCTGGACTCATCCTTATAGGGAGAAGGCACTTTAACCTGTAATTTGGCCATCAAGCTACGTGACTCCCTTAAGAATGGTGGAGATGGGGGTTGTAAGGTTTATGTGCCCTGGGACATACAGACACAGAGCAAAAAGGGGACAGTCTTACTCCTGCTGGTCTCAGGACAAGATATTTCTGTGTTTTGGATACATCTTGACCTCAGTCTTGCTCTGAATTGGCTTCCCCAGTCACATGCCTTTCCAGCCCCACACAGTATGATTTCATGAACTTGACATGTTAAGAAGCAAAACGTTCAATAGTAGTCATGTACCCATAGGGATGCAACAGATCATGATTTTTTTATTTATAGTATCTTAGTATCTTCAACATATCGTGTGTGTGTGTGTGTGTGTGTGTGTGTGTCCTAACATAAACTTTGGGATGTGTTATAACTCTTTTAACTTAGGATTCTGTGATGATCCTGATGCTGAAGGCATAGGTTTGCAGTTTTATACAAGGGAATAGTTTTCTAGGTTCTACATCATATATCTGATTCTATAACATTAAAAACCACATGAATTAGTGCCTAGAAACATTTGAAATGGCATGAAACAGAAGGGGGAAAGAGTATAATACTCCCCTAATGACTCAAAAACATTAATAAGGTGCTGAATTTGAAATGTGCTGGTAATTGAGCAAGAACGGGTTTTAGGGAAGGCATCCCCAAAGCTTAGCCAGTGAATTCAAACTCCTTCCGGTGATATATTCCATGAGTGCTGGCAACATGTCCTGAGAGGCCAGATTTTATTTTCCATAACAGATTGGAAAAAGAGGAATTGAGGGTTTTTTTTTTTTTTATGAAGTGTTACACTCTCAGTTTGCAGAGGAATCCCAAGGACCTCTTGAGACGATTTTTACACTCTTAATCATCTGATTATTCCCTTAAATTTTAAATGTGCTCCAAGAGAGTCCTTATCCTCAGAACATATTTCCCCTCTGTGAGTCAGGGCACAGTGTCTACAGTGATTAACTTAACGGGGACTCCTTTCAGACCAGCTCCAGTCTACAACTTTGCTTTCCATTTTAAAGGAGTCAATAGTTTCCCTTGTCCCCAAACTGCAAACCACTTATGCTGAAGCACAGTGTTCTGGAACTTTATTTGTTTTATCTTTACCACGTTTCAGGTCCATATTTTCCAACTGCACGTTGAGCACAGGAGAAAGCAGTCATCACACACGGTCTTTGAACTGTCACTTGCTTTCTTTCACCTTTCTGTTAGAAACTGAGACATCCAAATGCTGACACCATTGCATACACCAACAAGATTTTGCTGAAAGGACCCTAATATAGCTGTCTCTTGTGAGGTTATGCCAGGGCCTAGCAAACACAGAAGTGGATGGTCACAGTCAGCTATTGGATGGAACACAAGGCCCCCAATGGAGGAGCTAGAGAAAGTACCCAAGGAGCTAAAGGTGTCTGAAACCCTATAGGTGGAACAACAATATGAACTACCCAGTACCCCCAGAGCTCATGTCTCTAGCTGCATATGTATCAGAAGTTGGCCTAGTCAATCATCATTGGGAAGAGAGGCCCCTTGGTCTAGCAAAC
The DNA here is from genome assembly GCF_978045245.1 of Mus caroli. Taxonomy (NCBI): domain Eukaryota; kingdom Metazoa; phylum Chordata; class Mammalia; order Rodentia; family Muridae; genus Mus; species Mus caroli. The sequence continues at coordinate 68,289,659 of NW_028227261.1, forward strand.
TTTATATGCCTCAGTAAAGGGGAACTCCAGGGCCAAGAAGTGGGAGTGGGTGGGTAGGGGAGTGTGTGTGGGGGGGAGTCTGGGGGACTTTTGGGATAGCATTTGAAATATAAATGAAGAAAATGCCTAATTAAAAAATTAATTAAAAAAATAAATAAAAAGCCAAAAAAGTAAAAAAAAGAAAAAAGAAAAAAAAAAAAGAAACTGAGACATCAGTTCTAAACAGAGACTTCATATATATTTTTAATCCCACAGAAAGAAATGTGTTAGTAAATTTACAAAAAGGTAGCTATTAACTAAATAATGACAGCACTTTAGAATAAAAGCCCTAGCAATAAGGAAGTCATTTTCTCGAGAGCAAAGAGGGCTCAGTGGAGACTAGCTCATTGTGAAGGTTGGCATTTGTTCTGACCATCTACCTGAATCAACGTAACTGAGAGATGAGCTGATAGGTTCCTGTCTGCTGTTCAGCACTCTCCTCAAGTCTCCCAGGAAAGCGAAACATTGACCTGAAGGTTGTTTGTGTCCTGCCATTGCCTCATTCATTCTTTCAGTAAATATGTTAAATCCACCCCAAAGAAAAGATTTTTAAATTGGAGAACAGAAGTGTGTCTCCCATGTGTGACAGATGGTATATAGCCCTCCTGAGCCACTGCAGAACCCCTGAGAACATAGGCTTTGCATATACAGAGTCTTCTTTTTAGGTCAGGGGAGGTGGAGACAGAAAGTTCAGCAGAAATTTGATGTCTTTATGGAGCTGAAGTTTTCAAAATTACAGATCACTTAGATTAAGACTCTGATGGGGTCAAGGACAGAGTACTATCTATGAATATCTGACTAGATTTTTCTTCAACCATTTAGCAAATTCTGAAACTACACAGAACAGGAAGCTAAACGGATAAGCAGAAATCCTCTAAGAAGCACTACTTCAGAACTTTGCAGACAAGGCGGCACAGAGAACCCATCATTCTCATAGTTAAAAGCTGTTATTAATGATACACTCCAGGAGCTGAGGAGAATTGAGGCATGCAAAGTCCTGTATGTATAAGTATGTATAAATCTATATAGGTATAAACCTATATAGCTATGTCCCTATATAGAGTAAGATAATCATAGCCATTACTTCTGTTTAACAAAATGATGAATAGTTTTGAAAGAGATAAAACATTTGTAGGTTTTGGCAATAAACAAAGCAATACATCCAGTCAAAACAACTACATCCAATTACAATCATCACACGTACCAAAGGATACTATATAACGTAAAATATAGAACATATAGGACTACTTATGGTTCCTATGATGGTGAAAAGTTTTCCAATGAACAATTATTAATACATTAAAGAAAGCAGATATAATGATTAAAAAATTTCATAGAATCTATAAATCTATGAAAAATGGAAGTTCTTAGACTAAAAAATGGTAATACATGAAATTAAGAACACAACACATGAGTTAACAGATTAAAGCCAGCAATGGAGGGAATTGGTAAAGTAGAAGCAGATAGCTAGGAAATACCTACACGAAAGCCTTAAAGAAAAAAAGAGAAAATTTGGAAATTCTAAAAGAAACATATTTTAAAGTTCTAGAGTAAGCTTAATTACATTACAAAAAGAAAGAAGAGGAGGAGATGATGAAACGGTTGAAAATAATTACTTCATGGAGCATCTGCAAGAAGCATACATTGTAGTTAAAAATATTAGCAAGAACAATTAAATATACAGTAACTTCTTGACAGAATTTCTAGAAACCAGAGGATGAAATGATAGATTACAAATACTGAAAGAAAACAGATTTTAATTTAAAACACTATGTGTGGTAAATTTATTCTTCAAAATGAGAGGTGAAGTAAGACTGTTTCAAGTTAAGTGGAATTTTTATGAGTTAATCTGCTGCAGGAGAAATGCCATAGAAAGTCGTTCAAAGAGACAGCTTTTAGGTAGAAGAAAATCCAGAAATAAAATAAGGACTATGCCAGTGATACAAAACTGGGATACTGAACATAAAAACAATGGTAATAATGCCCTTTGGGGCTTTGAGTATGTATATAAATGAATACAAAAGTTATCACATGAATTTTAGCTATCAGAAAGGTGGGTAAAAAAGATAATTCATATCAGAATGTAATCACGTCTGGGTGCTGAAATCTCCATGACAACCTCTAACAACATAGTAACATAATAAACAATCACTAAAAGCTAATGGAAAATGAAGAATAAATTCATTTTAAATTTTAAGTCAAAGATGACAGTACAAAGGAAAAAAAGGAGTGAGTCCAAGAAAATTGACCACACCTACATAGAGAAACCACTGGAATCTTAGGCTTAGAATTATAATTAATTTATAATTTATATAAATGAATAAATATTCCTAAAACTTTATCTTTGTCAATACTAATCTACAGAGCATTGTAGATTAGGTGGCTCATAAACAACATTAATTCACTTGCCACAGCTCTGCTGGCTGGAAGCCCAGGCTAGGGAGCCTGCATGGCCAGGTTCTGCTGGGTTGAGACTTTGCACTGTATCCACAGTGGCAGAAGAGGAACTAGCTTTCGGCCCTCCTTGCACAAAGCACTAATTTTATTAATGAGGACCCCAGCCTTATGGCCCAGTTACTTGCCATAACCCCAACCTCCTGACACTATCATGTTGCAGTGTACATTTTAACATGTAAATTTTAGGGGAATGCAAGCATTCAGCTTACAACATACCCGCAAAGATATACAGCAACCTGGTAAATGTGTCGCCTCTGGCAAGTGAGAGAGGTTGGGAGAAAAATGAGAAGGATTCTGTCCTGAAATTGTATTCCCAAAAAGTATATTTTATTTGTAACTGACTAATGGATGGATTGACTGGAGGTCTATATGCTTTGTGTGGAGAGTACAACAGTGTGTACAAGTGCACATGTATTTGTGTAGAGGCCAGGTGTCAACTTTGGATGTCTGTCCTCTGGAAGCATCCATCCTGTTCTTTTGAGACAGGTTTTGACTGGGACCTGATGCTCACTGATCAGTCCAGGCTGGCTAGCCCTGGGATGCTGTTGTTTTACTCTCTCCAGCATTTGGATTACTTTTATGTGGATTCTGAAGATCAAGCTCAGGTCTGTGTGGCAAATACTTTATCTACTAAGCTATCTCCACAGCTCCTAACTAATAATTTAAAAGAAGTAAAATATAATATGTTGTGTACTTCTTTATTGAAGTAAGTTTTACATAAACAGTATTTCATGATTCGGGCACCTTCCCTGCCAGAGGAGAGGTGTCTGACCCACCTGGGAGGGCTTTCCCAGAGCACCTGGGGGAGCCATCTTGGTTCCCGGATCCCTCAGAGACTAATCTGCACAGATGAGAGTGTGGACTACAGAAGCTAACAGCTTCTGGGACAGGCAGAAACCACACAGTTTCTGGGGCAGACTCCGGTTCGGGCTCCAGAAATCTGGGCACCTTCCCTGCCAGAGGAGAAGTGTCTGCCCCACTAGAGGGCTTTGCCAGAGCACCTGGGGGAGCCATCTCTGGTCCAGGATCTCTCAGAGACTAGACTGTGTAGGTGAGAGTGCCGACTACAGAAGCTACACAGCTTCTGGTACAGGCCCTGTTTCAGGTCTTCATCTTCTGCCAGGAGGCAGGTCTGAACGCCAGATATCTGTGCACCTTCCCTGCAAGAGGAGAGCTTGCCTGCAGAGAGTACTCTGACCACTGAAACTCAGGAGAGAGCAAGTCTCCCAGGTCTGCTGATAGAGGCTAACAGAATCACGGGAGGAACAAGCTCTAACCAGAGACAACTATAACAACTAACTCCAGAGATTACCAGATGGCAAAAGGCAAACATAAGAATCTTATTAACAGAAATCAAGACCAGTCACCATCTTCAGAACCCAGCACTCCCACCTCAGCCAGTCCTGGGCACCCCAACACACCCGAAAAGCTAGACCCGGATTTAAAAGCATATCTCATGATGATGGTAGAGTATATCAAGAAGGACTTTAATAACTAAAAGAAATACTGGAGAACACAGCTAAGGAGGTACAAGTCCTTAAAGAAAAAGAGGAAAACACAACCAAACAGGTGATGGAATTAAACAAAACCATACAAGACCTAAAAAGGGAAGTAGACACAATAAAGAAGAACCAAAGTGAAGCAACACTGGAGATAGAAACCCTAGGAAAGAAATCTGGAACCTTGGATGCCAGCATCAGCAACAAAATCAAGAGATGGAAGAGAGAATCTCAGGTGCAGAAGATTCCATAAAGAATATCGGCACAACAATCAAAGAAAATGCAAAATGCAAAAAGATTCTAAGTCAAAACATCCAGGAAATCCAGGACACAATGAGAAGACCAAACCTACGAATAATAGGAGTAGATGAAAATGAAGACTTTCAACTTAAAGGGCAAGCAAATATCTTCAACAAAATTATAGAAGAAAACTTTCAAAACCTAAAGAAAGAGATGCCCATGAACATACAAGAAGCCTACAGAACTCCGAATAGACAGGACCAGAAAAGAAATTCTTCTCGACTCATAATAATCAGAACAACAAAGGCACTAAATAAAGATAGAATACTAAAAGCAGTAAGGGAAAAAGGTCAAGTAACATATAAAGACAGGCCTATCAGAATTACACCAGACTTTTCACCAGAGACTATGAAAGCCACAAGAGCCTAGACAGATGTTATACAGACACTAAGAGAACACAAATGCCAGCACAGGCTACTATACCCGGCCAAACTCTCAATTGCCATAGATGGAGAAACCAAAGTATTCCACGACAAAACCAAATCCACATATTATCTTTCCACGAATCCAGCCCTTCAAAGGATAATAACAGAAAAAAAAAATACAAGGACAGGAACTACACCCTAGAAAAAGGAAGAAAGTAATCCTTCAACAAACCTAAACGAAGATAGCCAGCCACAAGAACAGAATCCCAACTCTAACAACAAAAATAACAGGAAGCAACAATTACTTTTCCTTAATATCTCTTAATATCAATGGACTCAATTCCCCAATAAAAAGACATAGACTAACAGACTGGCTACACAAACAGGACCCATCATTCTGCTGCTTACAGGAAACCCATCTCAGGGAAAAAGACAGACACTACCTAAGAGTGAAAGGCTGGAAAACAATTTTCCAAGCAAATGGTCTGAAGAAAAAAGCTGGAGTAGCAATTCTAATATCAAATAAAATCAACTTCCAACCCAAAGTTATCAAAAAAGACAAGGAGGGATACTTCATACCCATCAAAGGTAAAATCTTCCAAGAAGAATTCTCAGTTCTAAATATCTATTCTCCAAATGCAAGGGCAGCCACATTAATTAAAGAAACTTTAGTAAAGCTCAAAGCACACATTGCACCTCACACAATAATAGTGGGAAACCTCAACACACCACTTTCATCAATGGACAGATCCTGGAAACAGAAACTAAACAGGGACACAGTGACACTAACAGAAGTTATGAAAACAATGGATTTAACAGATATCTACAGAACATTTTATCTTAAAACAAAAGGATATGTCTCCTTCACAGCACCTCATAGTACTGTCTCCAAAACTGACCATATAATTGGCCAAAAAACAGGCCACAAGAGATACAAAAATATTGAAATTGTCCCATGCATCCTATCAGATCACCATGGACTAAGGCTGATCTTCGAAACAACATAAATAATAGAAAGCCAACATCCACGTGGAAACTGAACAACACTCTACTCAATGATATCTTTGTCAAGGAAGGAATAAAAAAGAAATTAAAGACTTTTTAGAGTTTAATGAAAATGAAGCCAAAACATACCCAAACTTATGGGACTCAATAAAAGCATTTCTAAGAGGAAAACTCACAGCTCTGAGTGCCTCCAAAATGAAACTAGAGAGAGCACACACTAGCAGCTTGACAACACATCTAAAACCTCTAGAACAAAAGGAAGCAAAAGGAAGTAGGTTTCAACCAGGGATGCGGGGATGGTTCAATATATGGAAATCCATCAATATAATCCATTATATAAACAAACTCAAAGACAAAAACCACATGATCATCTCGTTAGATGCTGAGAAAGCATTTTACAAAATCCAACACCCATTCATGATAAAAGTCTTAGAAAGATCAGGAATTCAAGGCCCATACCTAACCATGATAAAAGCAACCTACAGCAAACCAGTAGCCAACATCAAAGTAAATGGTGAGAAGATGAAAGCATTCCCACTAAAATCAGGGACTAGACAAGGCTGCCCACTCTCTCCCTACCTATTCAACATTGTACTTGAAGTCCTAGCCAGAGCAATTCGACAACAAAAGGAGATCAAGGGGATACAAATTGGAAAGGAAGAAGTCAAAATATCACTCTTTGCAGATGATATGATAGTATATATAAGTGACCCTAAAAATTCCACCAGAGAACTCCTAAACCTGATAAACAGCTTCAGTGAAGTAGATGGATATAAAATTAACTCAAACAAGTCAATGGCCTTTCTCTACTCAAAGTATAAACAGGCTGAGAAAGAAATATGGGAAACAACACCCTTCTCAATAGTCACAAATAATATAAAATAATATAAAATACCTTGACGTGACTCTAACTAAGGAAGTGAAAGATCTCTATGATAAGAACTTCAAGTCTCTGAAGAAAGAAATTAAAGAAGATCTCAGAAGATGGAAAGATCTCCCATGCTCTTGGATTGGAGGATCAATATAGTAAAAGTGGCTATCTTGCCAAAAGCAATCTACAGATTCAATGCAATCCCCATCAAAATTCCAACTCAATTCTTCAACGAATTAGAAAGGGCAACTTGCAAATTCATCTGGAATGAGAAAAAACCTAGGATAGCAAAAACTCTTCTCAAGGATAAAAGAACCTCTGGTGGAATCACCATGCCTGACCTAAAGCTGTACTACAGAGCAATTGTGATAAAAACTGCATGGTACTGGTACAACGACAGACAAGTAGACCAATGGAACAGAATTGAAGACCCTGAGATGAACGCACACACCTATGGTCACTTGATCTTTGACAAGGGAGCAAAAACCATCCAGTGGAAATAAGACAGCATTTTCAACAAATGGTGCTGGCACAACTGGCGGTTATCATGTAGAAGAATGCGAATTGATCCATTCTTATCTCCTTGTTCTAAGGTCAAATCTAAGTGGATTAAGGAACTCCACATAAAACCAGAGACACTGAAACTTATAGAGGAAAAAGTAGGGAAAAGCCTCGAAGATATGGGTACAGGGGAAAAATTACTGAATAGAACAGCAATGGCTTGTGCTGTAAGATCGAGAATTGATAAATGGGACCTCATAAAGCTGCAAAGCTTCTGCAAGGCAAAAGAACCATCAATAAGACAAAAAGACCACCAACAGATTGGGAAAGGATCTTTACCTATCCTAAATCTTTACCTATCCTAAATCAGATAGGGGACTAATATCCAATATATATATAAAGAACTCAAGAAGGTGGACTCCAGAAAATCAAATAACCCCATTAAAAAATGGGGCTCAGAACTGAACAAAGAATTCTCACCTGAGGAATACCGAATGGCAGAGAAGCACCTGAAAAAATGTTCAACATCCTTAATCATCAGGGAAATGCAACTCAAAACAACCCTGAATTTCCACCTCACACCAGTCAGAATGGCTAAGATCAAAAATTCAGGTGACAGCATATGCTGGTGAGGATGTGAAGAAAGAGGAACACTTCTTCATTGTTGGTGGGATTGCAAGCTTGTACAACCACTCTGGAAATCAGTCTGTCAGTTCCTCAGAAAATTGGACATAGTACTACCAGAAGATCCAGCAATACCTCTCCTGGGCATATATCCAGAAGATGTCCCAACCGGTAAGAAGGACACATGCTCCACTATGTTCATAGCAGCCTTATTTATAATAGCCAGAATCTGGAAAGAACCCAGATGCCCCTCAACAGAGGAATGGATACAGAAAATGTGGTACATTTACACAATGGAGTACTACTCAGCTATTAAAAGAAATGAATTTATGAAATTCCTCGGCAAATGGATGGACCTGGAGAACATCATCCTAAGTGAAGTAACACAATCACAAAAGAACTCACACAATATGTATTCACTGATAAGTGGATATTAGCCCAAAAACTTAGGATACCCAAGATATAAGATACAATTTGTTAAACGCATGAAACTCAAGAAGAACGAAGACCAAAGTGTGGACACTGTGTCCCTTCTTAGAATTGGGAACAAAACACCCATGGAAAGAGTTACAGAGATAAAGTTTGGAGCTGTGACGAAAGGATGGACCATCTAAAGACTGCCATATGCAGGGATCCATCCCATAATCAGCTTCCAAACGCTGACACCATTGCATACACTAGCAAGATTTTGCTGAAAGGACCCAGATACAGCTGTCTTTTGTGAGACAATGCCGGGGCCTAGCAAACACAGAAGTGGATGCTCACAGTCAGCTATTGGATGGATCACAGGGTCCCCATTGGAGGAGCTAGAGAAAGTACCCAAGGAGCTAAAGGGATCTGTAACCCTATAGGTGGAACAACATTTTGAACTAACCAGTACCCCAGAGCTCTTGACTCTAGCTGCATATGTATCAAAAGATGGCCTAGTCGGCCATCAGTGGAAAGAGAGGCCCATTGGACTTGCAAACTTTGTATACACCAGTACAGGGGAAAGCCAGAGCCAAAAAGTGGGAGTGGGTGGGTAGGGGAGTGCAGGGAGAGTGTATTGGGGACTTTTTGGAAAGCATTGGAAATGTAAATGAGGAAAATACCTAAAAAAAAAAAAGAAACCCTCTGTGCGAGACAGGAAAGAACATTGGGAACTACAATGAAAAAGAATAATACAAGAAAAATTAGTGACTATATCAAAGACATGAGGTGACTGGATGTAATTACTAGTCAAGTAGAAATTCTATGGCATTATACATTTTCATATTCATGAAGAAGAAGGCTGATCTTAGGATTCTAAGATGCTAACTTGTTGTAAGGTCTGGAAGATGAGAATTAAGTTATTAGATCCAATAAAATAGCCATCTTATAAGAAAACCCATGATAAACTCCATGTTTCCTGCATGAATAACCAATAGTTTTTTAGATAGCAAAATGAACAGTAAAATCTAATTATTATCTCATTAAAAGCCACTTAACAAACAATCTTAAATATAACATTAAAAAGAAATACATATAAAATAAGAGAAAATGTACTACTTTTTAAAAATTTATCTTAATTTATCTTAGGTCCTGTTTATCTTAGGTACATTTATCTTAGGTGCCATTTATCTTAGGTCCTGTTGACCTAAGAGCTTGAGCCATTGGTGTTCTATTTGGAAAATTGTCTCCTGTACCAAATATGCTCAAGGCTCTTTGTATTAGATTCAGTGTATCCGATTTTATGTTGAGGTCCTTGAGTTTTGTGAAGGGTGATAATTATGGATCTATTTGCATTGTTCTACATGCAAACTCCAGCAAACCAAATAACCCAATATTTTTTTTAAAAAGGGGGGGGATACAGAGCTAAACAGAATTCTCTACAGCTATATCTCGAATGGCCAAGAAGCACTTAAAAAATGGATCAACATCCTTAGTCAATAGGGAAATGCAAATCAAAACATTCCTGAGATTCCAACTCACACCAACCAAAATGGTTAAGATACAAAAAACTTCAAGCACATGCTGGCAAGGATGTGGAGAAAGGGGAACACTCTTCCATTCATTACTGCTAGGATTGCAAACTTGTACAACCACTGTGGAAATCAATCTGTGGTTTCTCAGAAAATTGGAAACAGTTCTACCTGAAGACCCAGTTATACTGCACCTGGGCATATACCCAAAAGATGCTCCACCATGCCACAAAGACACATGCTCCAGTGTGTTCATAGCAGCCTTATTTGTAATAGCCAGAAACTGGAAACAACCCAGATGTCCTTCAACAGAACAATGGATACAGAAAATGTGGTTCATTTATACAATGGAATACTTACTATTCAGTTATTAAAAACAAGGACATCATGAATTTTGTGGAACTAGAAAATATTTTCCTGAGTAAGGTAACCCAGACCCAAAAGGACATACATGGTATATAGTCACTGATAAGTGGATATTAGCCATAAAGTACAGGATACTGATTAAACACCCCCCACAGACCCAAAGAAGTTAAACAAGAAGCAAGGCCCAAGTGAGGATGCTCAACTCTCACTTAGAAGGGGAATAAAATAGACATAGGAGGCAGAGGGAGGGAAGATACTGGGTGGGAGAAGGAAGAGAAAAGGGAAAGGCAGGAGGATCAGGTGTTGGAAGAGACAGGAGAGAAGGCCAGAAAGCCAGAAGAATAAATGGAAATCTATAGCTGCTGGGGTTGGGAGGAGTGGGTGGATCTCTAGGAAGTATCAGAGACCTGGGATGTAAGACACTCACAGGAGTCAGTGTGGGTGACCTTAGTGGAGATGTCTAACAGCGGGAACATGGAACCTGGTGAGGCTACCTCCTGTAGCCAGGCAGGAACCCCAGTGGAGAGATAAGGACACCAACCCACCCACAAAACTTTCAATGCAAAGTTTGTCCTGTCTGAATGAAATGCAGAGACAAAGAAGGAGCAGAAACTAAAGCAGAGGTCAATAACCAGTCCAACTTGAGACCTATCCCACAAGCAAGCACCAATCCCAGAAACGAATGATACTCTGTTATGTTTGCAGACAGGAGCCTAACATAGCTGTCATCTGAGAGGCTCTACCCAGCAACTGATGGAAACAGATGCGGAAAACCACATCCAAACATTGGACAGAAGTCGGGGACTCTTATGGAAGAGTTAAGGGGAAGGATTGAAGACCCTGAAGAGGATAAGAGCCCCACAGGAAGACCAACAGAATCAAGTAACCTGGACCTCAGAGCTCTCAGAGACTGAGCCACTAACCGAAGAACATACACGGGCTGGATTGAGCACCCCTACATCTGCCCCCCACATACATAGCAGACATGCAGCTCAGTCTCCATTGTTGCCTTGTCTGGCCTCAGTGGGAGAAGATGATCCTAATCATGCAGAGACTTGCAGGGTTGGGGATACCCTCTCAGGGGAGAAGGGGAGGGGTGGGAAGAGGGACTCTATGACAGGGAGCAGGGAGCAGGGGGCAGCATTTGGAATGTACATACATATATATATATATATATATATATATATATACATACATACATACATACAATGTAAAAGGCAGAAGAAAGTTAATAAAAAACTTTTTTTCACTTTTGATTCCCCCCCCCATGTCTCAAAACATTTAACCTGTACCTGAGAGATTTAAAAAAAATTCAACAGGATTGGATTGTTTTACTACAGAGAGGTATAAAGAAGGAGATTATCCTATTTATGACACTGTCTCCCAGATAACGCTGTGCACAGTGTTAAAACATGAAGTACTGCATACTCCTACTTACAAATGTGTGAACTAGGGTTGGGAGATGGGTCGGTGGGTAAGACACTTGCCAAGAAAGCATAAGGACCTGAGTTAGAATTTTAGGATCCACGTGGAAATGTCATCACTAAAGATACAAAGACAGGTGGATCCCTGCAACTTACTGAGCAATGAATCTAGACTACTTGGCAAGCTCTGAGTCAATGCCAGACTCTGTCTCAAAAAAAAAAAAGCCTGACTTCCAATTTACACACACACAAACACACACACACACACACACACACAATCAAAGTTTGATGTCTCCTATGTTTAAATACAAAGAACAGTGGCTATTTCTTTTTTGTTGTTTGTGTTTTGTTGTAGTTTTTGTTGTTGTTGCTGCTGCTGCTGCTGCTGCTACTATTGTTTCAAAACAAGGTTTCTCTGTGCAACAGTCCTGTATGTCCTGGAACTAGCACCGAACTCACAGAGATCTACTTGCCTCTGCCTCTCCACTGCTGGGCTTAAAGACATGCACCATCACGACCCAGTTTTTGTTGTTTTTTGTTTTTGGTTGGGGGGAATTGTTTGTTTTGTTGGTGCAGTTGTTTTGTCTGCATGTATGTCTGTGTAACACTTGTGTTCCTGATGCCCACAGCGACCAGAAGATGGCATTGGATCCCTTGGAACTGTAGATAGAGATGCTTGTGAGCCGCCATGAGGGTATTGGGAATTGAACCTGGGAACTTTGGAAGAGCAGCAAGCAGTCTTAACTGCTGAGCCATCTCTCCAGCCCTCTCTGCTTTTTAGAGAATGAAATATACCAAAGGACTCAGGTCAATCTCAGCGTGACTCCTCATACAAGTTCTTGGACAACAGAATTGAGTCTGTCTGTCTGTCTGTCTTGGTTGTCCTTACAGTACTGTGGCTTAGCCTTGAACGTCTGTCCTAGCTCTTCAGAGGAGCCACCGATATCTTAACAGATTCTTCACATGAACAAACACGCTCTTTCTTCATCACAATAACAAGGCTCCTGAGACTCCTCACTCCAAACAAATAAATAAAGTCACATGGTAGGACTGGCACAAAATAGCATTTACAAAAAGGAACTCGAAGCATGGTCAGTCTCACGGGGTGATAGTTTTAAAACAGATTCCACTGGAAAGCCATGAAAGTACAAGGAGTAGGGGAACTATCTGCATTTTGAAATGGCAGAATTCTTCCAATTGTAATTAGCATTTAAAAGACTTTCATATCCATTCTATTCGAATACACCACCTTTGTAGCCATAGTAACTTATATTTAGCTTTGATGGCAGCCAGTACCTGGTTTCTTTCCCCTCTGTCGTTTCTAATAGAATCCATTTTCTTCTAATATATCAGTTCTTCCTAAAGGATGGGATAGAAGCAAAATTAGCCATCATAAAAAGGGTCCAGACTAGAAAGCCATTCCCTGCACTAACAGGAAAAGTTAGAAGATGCTATCTGCAGGCATCCACTTCAAACTCAGTGCCTTTCTCTTCCTCTTTGCTTCTGGTATAATAATCATGTTGCTGACTCAAATCTTGGGACTCTAAAATTCAAGATTGAAGCCAGCAAGATTTTTTTCCTTCAAAAAGGACCAGAATCTTTTAAGTGCCTGTTCTATTTCTTTTTATGTTTATGAATAAAATGTCAAATGAGATATGAGACATAATATATAATTTGCATTTCTCTGTCTCACTTTTTTGTGTCTGTATCAATATCTGATTTTGTGTTTGTAGACATATATATATGCATATATATATAATTTTATGTATATGAGTGTTTTCTTGCATATGTGTATGTGTGGTGTATGCTTGGTGCCCACACCAGCAGGTAAGAAGAGGGTGTCAGCTTTCCTGAAACTAGAGTTAAAATTGTGAACTTTCATGTTGGTGCTACAAACCAAACCCAGATCCTCTGCAAGAGCAACAAGTACTATCAGCCACTGAGTCATCTCTCCACCTCTTGGGATGTAGTTTTTAAATAAAGTTGTTCTGTCTGATAGCACTGTTGGGTAGACTTGTCACTAGACGAATAACTAAGCATTAATGTGCTGTCGATCATAGCTTGTGTCAAGGTGGAACAGATAGGAATGGCTCTAATTACACCAACAACCTAAGTGTAAAATACAAGTGTCCTTGCTAAACACACAAGTAAAGAGCACAAGCCAATATGATGAATGACAGAATCAATGCATGTCAATACTTTCTGTGATAAATAGTGGAACTTCCAGGTAAGGCTGTTCCGTCATTGACATCATTCCATCACATATCATGCTCTGCTGACAGATGTCAAGAAGAGTCTGTTGCCAAAAGCATAATCCATTAGTGTCATGTCTTCAATCAGTATGTCAAATTGCTATGTCAGCTTGAGCCATTAAGGAATTTCTTTAAAAGTTAAAGAAAGCACCGACATCTCTGATAAAATGTCATTTATTTAAAAGATATCTCCAAATACCTGAAAGTCAATTTATATATCAACAGAATGTTAAAAGAACAAATATTATAATCATCTTAAAAGATACAGAAATACTATTTGATAAAGTCAAGCATGTCTTCTTAACGCTAAAAATTATCAATAACCTAGGAATAAGAGGCCACTTAGTGATGTGATAAAGGCTGTAACACCTGTAACAGCACTGTACTGATAATGAAAGACTGTGTGTTTACACTGAAGTCATGAATAAGACAGCTCTCACTACTTCTATTCAGCATTGCAGTAGAGGTTCTAACTACTCCAATTAGGGAATAAAATTAAGTTAGTCTGAATAGAAACAAAGAATTAAACTGTGACAAATGATGGTCTTAAACCTAAGAAACCATAGAAGATCTTCAAAAAATCTATTACAATGAATAAATGGGTCCAGTAAGGTGAGGATATAATGCACATTGATGTAGAATATTGATCAATAATATCTATGGATAGATAGATAGATAGATAGATAGATAGATAGATAGATAGATAGATAGATAGATAGATAGAAGATAGATAGAGATCAATGTATCACTACATACCAACAATAACCAATCCAAAACTGAATTAAGAAAGTAATTCCATTGATAACAGCACTAAACAGCATAAACTACTTGGAATTAAATGCCGCTAAAAAGACACAACATGTATTAGAGAAGGAGTAAGTAAATAAGAATTCTAATCTACGAATTGAAAGATTTATATTGTTAAGACCGCAGTTCTCCATAAGTCAATTTATCAAATCAATATAAACCCTTTAAAACTTCCAGTTGACTTCTTGGCAGAAGCTTATCTTACAAGTCATGTGGGAATATTAGAGAAACAAGATGGAGGTGACAGAAATGATAGAGAAAGCTATGGATGGAGTCACAATCCTCACTTCTCCACTTCAGGTTTTCTAGACCACAGTCTACTGTTAACATCATTTCTTCTTTATGAAATCTAAATTTCTTTATTAAGACAACTGAATTGCTCATTATTCAAAGATGATGTGAGTTATGTCTCAATAAGGATATTTTAATGTTCAGTTCATTGAAAAAAATTTTCAAATATACAACTATCTTATTTTCTAACTTCTAATAATGGCATAATTTCCATCTGCTCTTCAGCTTTGAAACTATAAATATTCATTCAATTGAGGTGAATATACAGTGTTTCTCCAAATTTTAGAATCCCATTTCCCATATCTTTAGAAATATTTGCTTACTGTCCCATTTATTTGATGAATACATGTAAAGTTATATAAAGTAAATGAAAAATTACCAAGAAAACATCCGTTACACTGATTTATTTCATAACCCAGAGGAGATTGATGGATGACTAAACACTGCCAGGTCAAAACATGCAGGATTTTTTAAAAAACATAGTCAAATTCCAGATGTTATAGTAACATGACATTATCACATCTATATGATGATCAAAGGGTTTTATGTCAATAGGTTTGATTGAAATCATTTTTGTCAGACATCACTAACAAAGACTTGTACCGAGTTGCAGAGCCATGGAGTTGTCAGGTTCCCAGGTTTAAAGAGAAAACAAATTTCCAACTGCCTTCAAGATTACTGAAATTTTCACTTAAAGGGATTTATTCTGCACCCTTACCCAGCACAGTTAAATGTCATGAGTAATTCTTGGGATATTTCTGCTTGATTCCCTCCTCTCTAAGTACCATTCCCATTCCATAAAACATGTCTAACAAACAAAGCAGACAAGCAGACTTGTGTCCGTGTCTGCAACATTCATTTGGTAAGTTCTCATTAAATATTCATGCCCCAAACTGTGCACTGGTTTAAGAATTTTCAACTGCTTTATTTGTTTCTTTTCCCAAACTTTTGAATGTTTCTATTACTTCCTTCAGGCTGTGAGTGCATGTGTGTTTGTGTGTGGTATGAGTGGCTCTGTTCATCTGCATGGCGTGTGTGCAGGTCAGAGATGGATCTCAGGCATTTTCCTCAGTCATTTTCCTCATTTTTTGAGGCAGGATCTCTCGCAAAACCTAGAGCTCCCCATTTAAGCTAGAGTGGCTGGTTAGTCCCCAAAGCTGGATTTCTAGATGTATGCTCCCTTGCCCAGCTTTTAACTGGGTGCTAGAAATCTTGAGGAAGATGTCATGCTTATCAACAAGCATTCAAACTGTGGATGTACCTCTCGGCCTTATTTCACTAGTTTTAATGTTTTAAAATGGTTCCTTCCTCGCCAGTGGCCTCTAAAGTCCCTTACTTAACATTATCAACTTTTGAAGAACATATTTCCTAATGTACTAAAATGTTATTTCACTATTTTTTCTTTTAGCTATTTAATTCTGTATTACTTTTTTATTATTTTCTTACATCTGAAAGATTCCTGTTTACTACATATAACAGATACTGAAAAGCACCTCTAAACATTGTGATTCCTTCCTTCTGGATGTCAGAATGTAATAGTGTGTTATAAATTCTTATATTCTCATATAGGTATAGAAACCTAGAACTCAGACTGTTCGAGTCCCAGATTGGCCACATAGCCCCAGAGCTACAAGTCTTAGATATTGCATGATATTGCTCATTTATCAAGGGTGGTTAAGATGGCCTACAACTTGAACAGGAGAACTCATGCATGATACTTATAATGTTAATACTTTTCCCTTGTTGTTATAATAATATTTCCAGGTAGTACAGAAGTATTTAAACATTGAACAAGAAATGTGGCCATGAACTATTGACCCTAACCCTGCTTGAGTCTCTCCTTACAGAGGATAAGAGAATTATTATTAATAAGATGCTACGCTGCTCCCTTTTAACTTGGTCTGTGGACAACTGACAAGAATGAGGATTATTTAAAGAAAGATGATGGCTCTTCCTGGGTGCTTTTGTTAAAAGCTTTCACCAAGATAAAGCTAGCAGTTCACTGGCTCTTCCTATGGACTAACAGTCAGGTGGAGTGGGCAGAGGATTCCCTGGTGGTTAGTGAGAGAAAGAGATGAATCTATGGAAACCTGCTAGTAGCAAAGGTTCGTCTTCCCCATCTACCCGAGTGTGAGAAAAACATACATTCATGAATTCCTAGATGGTTTCAGGGAGCACAAAAATATACCTCAGAGTAGACAAAAGTCTCCTCCTACACCATTTTGTGCAGAGTCATATCCATTCTAGTGGTCTTATATTAAGAAAATAAAACAGTAATGCAAAACATGCATGAATGACTTCCCAGACAGTTCCAAGGAGCAAAAAAAAAAAAAAAAAAAAAAAAAAACCAACAACAAAAAAAACCTCAGAGTAGAGAAAAAGTCTCCTTCTCACACTGTTATGTGATTAGTGATGTCCATTCCAGGAGTTTTATAATAAGAAAGTAATGAAAGAATTTTTTAAATGAATTATGACCCGCACATAGAAACAAAACAACCAAAAATTAAAAGCAAAAATCTCCAAGTCTCTAAAAGCCTGACTGCTTAAAGATGGACTCAGTGGGGGTTGTTGACAACCCCATGCCAGTGGTTCTCAACCTTCCTAATTCTGTGACCTGTAATACAATATGGTTGCAATGACCTCAATCATAAAATCATTTTCATTGCTACTTTGTAATTGTAATTGTTAATGAATGCTCTTATGAATCCTAATGTAACCATCTGTGTTTTCTGATGGTCTTGGGAAGCCCCTATGAAAGAAAGGGTCATTCACCGCCAAAGAGTTTCCAATCCACAGACTGAGAACCGCACATCTACAAACATCTAAAGCCTAACTCCTAAGGTCATCTCAAACTGCCAGTCTCTAGAGAGTATATATGGTACTTCTTAACAAATTAGCAAGCAGCCAGCCAGCTTGTGGCTACAGATATGGAGGCTATGCCTACAGCACATAGAACAAACCAAATAATACCCTCTCTACTACTGTAAAAGACTCGCACCTCCCTCCCTGTGGCACACCTGCTAAGGATGCACAAGGGGTATCTGCATCAGACAAACTTTCTACTTCTGCCTTTTTCTGTGGATGCTTCAGTAGCTTCCCACCATCATCTCTGCCTGGCACATAGGAGGCAGTAGTATGCAGCCCTTTGGATAAGGTAGCCATCCAGTAACAGGGGCACAAGTGCATGTCCTCTTCGTCCGTCTCACTGAAATGCCTCCAGTGCCAAAGTATGAGAAAATCCTGTTGTGAAGACAATTTCATAGAGAACTAACCCAACAGATTGTTTGATCCAAAACGAAAATTAACAGTTCTTTTTGCAAACTGTAATGATGTTTTGGACAAATGAGGAGAGAACGCAAGAAACAAACAATAGATGATATTCTTAAACTCAGTGACATTCTAGCAAAGTAAGTTGTAGCTATGAGAAGTCTACCTGCCTGCTTGGAAAAATAACTGAAGAACGGGACAAATACTGGGAGGGGACACATTCTGTGGCCTCAGTGGCTAAGAAGTGGGAGAGGAGATAACTTGGAACAACAGTGGCTAACAGTGAGAAGAGGGTGTGTGATGGTTTGTATGTGCTCGGCCCAGGGAGTGGCACCATTAGGAGGTGTGGCCTTGTTGGAGTAGGTATGTCACTGTGAGTGTGGGCTGTAAGACCCTCATCCTGGCTGCATGAAAGCCAGTCTTCCACTAGCAGCCTTCAGATGAAGATGTAGGACTCTCAGCTCCTCCTGCACCTTGCCTTCCTGGATGCTGCCATGTTCCCACCTTGATGATAATGGACTGAACCTCTGAACATATAAGCCAGCCCCAATTAAATGTTGTCATTTTATAAGACTTGCTTTGATCATGGTGCCTGCTCACAGCAATGAAACCCTAACTAAGACACCCTGATACCTCAATTCCTTGCACATTATCAGGTCTGGAATAGTGCAAATGTGAGTAACCTTACTTTTTTCAACCCTGGCCTGAAACTCTACATGCGATGAGTTGAACAATAACCCTTCCTTTTAAATCTCTGTCCCGTGGCACCTCATAACACAATCTTTTAAAGAAATGTTTTGCAAATAAAATTAGTTAAGTGTCATTTATTTAGAGCAGACTTTAAATCCCAGTGATTGATGTCTTAAAGGAGACATGACAATACAGAGAGACACACAGAGAAGAGTCAAGAGGAAGGAGGCAAAGAATGACAAAGATTAATGAAAGCTGCCAGAGGCTAGGAAAAAGCAATCAAAAATATCTTCCCCTGGAGCCAAGATCATGTCAATACCTGGGTTTCAGACTTCTCACCTCTGGAACTGTAAGAGAATATGTTTCTGTTGGTTTAAGGTACCAAGTTTGTAGGGATTTGCCAGTGAAGGCAACCCAAACAGAATGTTAAACATAAAACTGAAGTGAGGTAAGGAGACAGAGGGGAGAGAATCAAGAGGTCAGATCATTGTTGAGTGGACAGCATCCTATCATCATTAAACACACATTAAACATCATTAAACACAAGCATCTGTGCTTGCTGGCTGCCATGATGAGCTCTGAAGGGAGGCTGCTTCGGAGATCAGCTGGACCAGCTTCCCACTACCACTGAGAGGATGGAAAGACTAAGGTCTAAGGTCTAAGGTGAGATCAGACTCAAGCAAAGGGCCAGAAGCTGGTTTTGAGCTTTCAGGTATATATGTCAGGGGACTCCCCCTCAGACCTCATCTCTCACTCCTCCCACACTTTTACTGAGCCAAATTCAGGTGGGCAGAGAATTTCCTAGTGTGCAAGATGAATAATAAGTAAAGAATACTACCTATCTTCACAAAATATATACTTAACGATACATAGGAGAGATGGAAAAAGAAAATCCCAAGGGAAAAGGAAGACAAATAATATACAAAAAAGAAATTATAAAAAGCAAAATCCAGAAGGGCCAGTGAGATGGCTCAGATGATAAAGGCACTTGCCACCAAGCTCGATACCAAGTCTGCCCCCAGGACATAAATGGCTGAAGGAAAGAGAGAACCAATGAACTCAAGTTGTCCTCTGACCTCCCTACATGTACTCCGGTGTGATGTGCGCACACAAATGCAGGCACACATGGAGTAAATGAAATATAAAGAAAAAGAGAAAGAAGGTACCAGGGAAATAGTTACCCCAGAGAAAGAACATTGTGATGCCCTTTTCTGAGTGTAAGAAGCTGAAAGCACAGCTAAAAGAAAGTGAAGTGGAGAAACAATATGGTGATATAAAAGTATGAGACAGAAGAACTGAGAAGAGGAACCAATTAGAGTGAAACCAATGGAAATAAAAATCCATATTGAAAGACATAAAGAAGATATAAAAAAAAAAAACCTACCAAAGCGTAAACATTTCAGTTGTATAACAGACAGCTCTAGTCTGTTTTCTGTAGCTAATTACACAACAGCACAGAGGGGATCAATCACAAAGAAACAGGCTTGATTGGCCTCACAGTCCCAGTTCAAGGTTGAGATGCAGGATCTGACAAGAGCTTCTTTGCTGTCTGAGTCCCGGGATGTCTTAGGAGACATCACAGGAAGGCACAAGGACCACACAAGAGGCCTGGCCCAAGAAGCTTTTATAGAACACTGCTTTGAGATAACACATGTGCCCATATGTCCATTAGTCTACTTGTGAAAGCAGAACCCTAAGACCACTTAAAGGTCCTATCTGGTCTCACCTCTTTATGTGTCAAAAAAAAGATTAAGTTTCAATGTGAGTTTTAGCAAGGACAGATTATATTCAAATCCATGCAGCTTTATTTGACAAGTTCTTTGAGAAAAATGAAATGGAAGAAAGGGAGAGACTTTTTAAAAGAGCAAAGAGAAGGGGGGAATAATAGACAGTGAGCAATACAGTAATGTCATGTGTGTGATGTTAATTGTTCTTGAAGATGGCAAAAAACAAAATTAGGGGAAACGTGTTTTTATCCAGAAGTGACGATTTGGCAAACTGTTCAGAGTAGGGTGGGGAGAGGGTAGTTATAGATAGTCAGTGAGAATTGTCAGGTGAAAAACTTAGAGATATATGTTTCTCTATACCAGCAATACTCTATGACGGAAAAGCAGGGAGGCCGTGTCCACAGTTAGCTGTAAGGGGCATGGTATACATGATTTGATTAAACTTATTGTCCACTTATAATGTAAGCCAAAAGATGAAAATTCTCAGAGAGGGCATGATAGTTGAGAGGCTGAGGCAGGCAGATTGCAAATTTCAGGCCAGTCTAGGCTACATAGTCAAATCCTATCTCAAAAAGGGAAATAAATTAAGACAAAAAAAAATAAGAACAAAATATTTTTAGTCACAAACCCTCCTTGCAAAAACAACTTGAAAATGAAATTCGGTAATTAAAGAAACAACAACACAAGCGTGAGTAAATCATAACTTGAAGGGGTTAAACAGGGCATGCAAGGTAGGAGAGAGCTAAGGTTACCATTCTATGGGATTTGTCTGATCTATACAGTGGGTTAAACAGGGCATGCAAGGTAGGTTAGAGCTAAGGTTACCATTCTATGGGATTTGTCTGATCTATAAAGTGGAGAAAGTACATGCAAGTTTAAATTTGTGAGCATGTATGTGTTTTCAGCAATCAGTCAATACTTTTGTCTGGAGTTGTCAAATCCACAATTAAAAAATGTGATCATATTATGTAAATGAACACAAGAAAGAACACAAGGATACATTAAAACAGATAAACAACTTCAGATGAGAAGGGAGACTTAACACATTTCAAACAAGCATAAATGAAGTACACAGCAAATTTTACTTTCAAATAAGATTTGAAAAAGAAAAAACCCAAGAGCCTGTCTCAGTGGTTAAAAGCACTGGCTGCCCTTCCAGAGGTCTAGAGTTCAATTCCCAGCAACCACATGGGAGCTCACAAGCATCTCTAATGGGATCTGATTCCATCTTCTGGTGTACATGAAGACAGAGGGTTCAAATGCATCAAAATACATGAAGAAAGAAATCTTCTAAAAAATAATAATAATAAAAAGCCTGTGCTAGAAAAGCTATTGCCTGGTAGAGCACTTGGTTAGTACAGGAAAGGCCCTGGGGTCAATGCCCAGCAATGCAAAAATAAATAAGTGAAAAAGTATTATGAATTCAATAGCCTGCTACATTGATTAGATACTCCCTCAAGGAAAGAAGTGGCTTATGTCTGCCATTCTGACCAGAATTCTGATAACAAATGTATGTCGCTGTAAGACAGAAACTTTATAGTATGAGTTGTAGTTTCAATGTTAAAATAATAGTCTCAAGATGGGGCTGACCATTTGACTTGGTGTCAAATGACTGATTATGTCTTTGAATTCTCTACTGTGAGAAATGCAATATAGCTGAAGAACAAAACAAGGACTTAAAAACAGCTATTATGGATATGATCAAGGGGGCCTGAGAGAGAGAGAGAGAGAGAGAGAGAGAGAGAGAGAGAGAGAGAGAGAGACCATTGTAAAATCTATGAAAACACAAATGGTGGAATGCAATGAAGTAGAAATAGAATCAACAAAGGAAACTCAAACTGAAGGAAAGATGGAAGTGAAAAAAAAATAGAAACTTGAACAAGAACCTCAGAGGCAAGCCTCACCAACAGAATCCAAGAGATGGAAGAATGAATCTCAGACATTGAAGATAAAAATAGAAGAAATGGATACATCAGTTTAAAAAACAAAGTTAAACATAAAAATAACCAGATTCAAATAATCCAGGAAATCTAGGACACTATGAAAAAGACCAAATCTATGAATAATAGGAATAAAGGAAGAAGAAGAAACTCAAGTCAAAGGCATAGAAAATATTTTCAATAAAATCATAGCAGAAAATTTCCCTAACCTCAAGAAGGAGTTGTTGGTCAAGGTATAAGAAGCATATAGGACACTGAATAGACTAACACACACACACACACACACACACACACACACAGCCTTCCTATGTACAAAGGACAGACTGAGAAAGAAATCAAGGTTACCATACCTTTCAAAATAGTCTTAAAAAAACAAAAAACAAAAAAATTTTGGGATAACTCTAACCAAGCAAGAGAAAGTTTGCACTCTACCAGATTACAAAATCTAACAGAAATGGATAATTTTCTTGATATGTACCACCTACTAAAGTTAAATCAAGATCAGATTAATGATTGAAATAGATCTATAAATCCTAGTGAGGTAGAAGCTGTCATTAAAAGTCTCCCACACGACAAAAAGCCCAGGGCAGATGGTCTTAGCATAAAATCTTACCATATTTTTGAAAAAGAATTATAACACCAATACTTTTCAAATTATCCCACAAAATAGAAACAGAAGAAAGGCTGCCCAATTTTCATTATGAAGTCATATTTATTACTCTGATACCCAAACTACATGAAGACCCAACAAAGAAAGACAACTACAAACCAATTTCCCTTATGAACACAGATGCAAAAACTCTCAATAAAATACCTGAAAATGGAATCCAAGAGCACATTTAAAAAGACCATTCATCATGATCAAGGAGGCTTCATCCCAGAGATGCAAGGATGGTTCAAATCAATAAATTCAATCTACCATATAAGCAGACTCTATGACAATATATCTCAAGACCCACTATACCAGATCTTGGGCATATATTCAAAGGACCCTACATCTTACTACAGAGGGATTTGCTCAATCATGTGCTATGCTTTATTCATGATAGCCAGAAAGTGGAAACAGACTAGATATCTGTCAACAATTCAATGGATAAATAAAATGTGGAACATTTACACTATGAACTGTTACTCAGCTGTTAAAAAAAAAAAGAAACCATGAAATTCACAGGATGCTAGAAAAAAATCAACCTGAGTGAGGTAACCTAGACCCTAAAAGACAAATTAGGGATATATTATATGTGGATGTTAGTTGTTAAATCACTGATAAGCAGTCTACAATTCATGTGTTGATTATAGAGTAAGATACTAGAGGGAAGAAGTGGACCTCCCTAGGAAGAGGAAATAAAATAGACAGTTATGGATGGACAGGGGGTGAGGAGGGAACAGTGGGGAGATCAAAAAGAATAGGAGAGAAAAGAAGAGGGTGAGGAATGCAATTCAGGAAGAAACAGCTAAAACAAATGGTCGTTTGAGGGGTCATATGGAAATCCAATACAATAGAAGCTTCCTAAAATATAAGCTAATATGTAGGTGATTTAAACAGATTGAGCCTCGATTGGGAATCTCTTGTCACCAAATGATGCCTCTAGTTCTAGGAATGGACTACATCTAATTGAATTGTTGGTCAAATGAGCCACAAGGGAGTCCTCACGCCCAGGCTATTGTCAAGGCTCTTGGCTGCTTTCCATAAACTGATGGTAAGGCCCTTGATGAAGATAATACCCGAACAACTCACTGAAATGAAGAAGCTGAGCTGGTGCCTACCTAGAGCCTTCATCTCTGCATACTGGAAGCTACTCTTCACACTACCAAAGGAGAAAGGTAAACACCAACGCAGCTACAAACCATCCAGCCTACAATGGCGACCTGCATGCAAGACGTGCTAGAGAAATAGTAGTACAAAGCCTCTGGATCTAACCAACCAATATCTGAATGGATTCAAGGCCTACTCCATGAGGAGGAACCCGTCTATGAAGGAGAAACCCATCTAAGACTCTGCCAGGGGAGCCAAGAACCTGATCTATTAGGCCAGGGATCTAGGACAAAACCAAATACTATTTTTCTCCTAAAGAAACGTTATAAAGCTGGGCATGGTGGAGCACGCCTTTAATCCCAGCACTCGGGAGGCAGAGGCAGGCAGATTTCTGAGTTCGAGGACAGCCTGGTCTACAAAGTGAGTTCCAGGACAGCCAGAGCTACACAGAGAAATCCTGTCTCGAAGAAAAAAAAAAAAAAAGAAACGTAACAAATGACTCCTAATGGAGTCTGCTACACTCATAGGTCAGTGCGGCCATCATACTCAGCCATCACCAGAGAACATGTAATACAGAGACCCACAGCTGGACCTGTGCAGAGAGGGGGAGACCTTATAACACTTGGTCTTAAATAAGCTGTCTCCATCAAATCCCTCCTTTTAGGGCTCAGGGAACCCTGAAGATGAGAAGGCAGAAAGATTGTAAGAGCCGGGAGATTGGAGAAAACCTAGGAAACGAGGCACTCTTAACACAGCAGGGCTGACACACATGGATTCAGTGTGGCAGCATGCATAGAGCCTGCACAGGAATACCCAGATGGGGTCCCAGTGCTGAGAGGGGAAATGGGCATAAGCCCCTTCCCTAACCCAGAAGCTGTCTCCAACTGATAACCACTGGCCAATGAAACATCAGTTTTCTCCAGGGACATGTCACTGGGTATGCAAACCACTTTTACATGTAGACCCCATGCCCAGAAGTAGATGGCTAACCGAAAACGTAATCAGTGCTTATGGTATTTTGTAGTTTGGTTTGGTTTTGGTTTTTCATTTGTATGTTTCAGGACATTTTCTGAATATTTTAAAATGCTTTTTATCATGCTCTACAGGTCTTTTGCTTGTATATTATAGTTCTGATGTTCTAAGGGGACCTCTCTGCACACTGTGTGTCTGTGTCTCTGTGAGTTCCTTGTGCTTTTGCTTTGGCTCTTCAGACTTCTGTTGACTTGTTTGTTTTGGTCTAGTCAATTTTATCTGTGTTTTATTTTATCTTATTTTATCATTTTTTTCTTTAAGTTTTATCATTTTCTTTTCTATTGTTTTCTTTTTAAATTTTTATTGGTTGTTTTGTTTATTTACATTTCCAATTTTATCCCCCTTCCCAGTTTCCTCATCAAGCCCCCCCCATCCTACCTTCCCTTCCCCTTGACTCCAAGAGAGTGCTCTCCCACCCACCTACCCACTCTCACCCTACTGCCCTAGCATTCCCCCACGCTGGGGCATCAAGCCTTCATGGGACCAAGGACCTCCCCTCTGTTTGATGCTAGACAAAGCCATCCTCTGCTACAAATGCATCTGGAGCCATGGGTCCCTCCATGTGTACTTTGTTGGTAGTATTGAGAGCAAGAAAGGTTGTAGATTTAGGTGAGTGAAGAGGTAGGGAGGATTTGGAAAGGGTTGGAAGGGGAATACCATAATCAGAATATATCGTATGAAAAAATCCATTTCAATAAAAATAAAGTAAAATTTAAATATACCTACCTCACTCAACTCCAAGACATAATATCATGAAATTTTAGAGCACTGTGAATATAAAAATTTTAAAATAAAGCAGTTCCCATCAGAAATCACTAGGAGTCCACATGTCACCAGCTTTTTCTACAGCAACAATGAGACGTCCAATAGCAGTGAAAAAACACCTTTAAAAAGCTTGTGTACTCATTCCAGCAGCACGTGTACTGACATCCACAAGATGCTGATGGAGGTAAAACACAAGCTCATTGTCAGTCTGGGCTATTTAGGAAGGCCCTGTTTCCAAAAAACAAAAAACAAAAACAAACAAGAAAACCCAACTCAACATTTCCAGGAAAGGTCCATTCTAACCCCCCAAATTTACAGTTAGCTGTGCAAGGCTTGTAGAGACAAACATTTTTCATCCTACCTCCCTTAGAAGACATGCTGGGCTGCATTCCAATAAGCAAAGAAATATAGTAAATATGACAGTGGGTCTGGAAAGCAGGAGGCAGGGGGCAGGGGGAAGAACGGACGTTTCTCAGGGAAGTCCTTGTCTTCCCATCTGTAGCACTTGTGAGGTTCTTTGTCACCTGCCTTAGCATTTTTGATTCCCAGTCAACTGAGGGATAAACAGAGGAGCAGCAGGTAGGAGAGAAACTGCCAAGGAAGCCACCACGGAGAAGGTGAACAAACCCAGCCACCCAGCCTCTTTGACTGACCCCAGAGGTGGGGCAGAGGCCTGTCAACATGGAATGGTGTGGAAAGCTTCATCCGCACAAGCCCCATCACACGTCGGCAGTGGTATCAGAAGCAGGTGCTGTACTCCACCTATACAACTTGATACCTCCAACCCTGGGAAATGATTAGTGCTACTCAGTCCAACACTATGAGGTAAACAACACAAATATTTGAGTTCAGCAACCAAGAGCCCTAGGCAGAGCCACACTCTTGATGGCTTGTTTGAGGCTAAGGCCTGTGACTCTGATTTTATGCTCAGATCCTGAACTGGAGTTCAGTCATGGCACACAGGATGAAGGCAGCAGAGGCGCAGTTTTTAATCAGACGGTTCCGACTCCTGGCAATGTCGCTTGCCTGTATTGTCTGCACTTCCTTGCCAATGTGGCTCTGAGAGACAAAAGGGCCATCCTGGAGGTCACTCAAGAAGTCCCCACTGGAACCAGGAAGACAGCCAAGACTTTAGACTCCAAGTCCATGCTGAAATCAATAGACTTGATCTGCCCTCCTCTGGGTCCTGGCCTCAGCACTGTGCTCAGGTTTGGTGTTCAGAAGCCAGGAGGCTAAGCCAGGCTTGCAAGAAGATGCTGACTGTTAGCTTCCTGGGCATTTAAAAGGCAGAAAAAACGTCTGTTCCTATTGTAAAACTAATAGCCATTCATCATTTCTCCTCACTCACTATCTAATCAGCAGAAGAAAGCCATCTTTGGGATGGGGTTATATGTGCTACTGAGATGCCCTTGTAAAAGGGAGAGAATCCTAAAGTTGTCCCTCAACTCCACAGCGTTCACTCTTGTGCTTCTCATACAACCGGAAGAGGAAGGCCACAGACAAACAAAACAAAACAAAACAAAACAAAACAAAACAAAACAAAATAAAACAAAACAAAACACAAATCCCACCACCAAGAGCAAAACAAAGTAAAGGCAGATCAGGGTAGGGACCCAAGGAGAATGTTTTTGCAGAGAGCCAGGATCCCATTTTAATATTTATACCGTGGTTTTAAAACAAGCAAACTAAGTTCTTTTGCAAAGCAGACCATTGTTGACTGTGGACTGACTAGCGGTAGCAGAAATGCATCAGACCTGCCGATGCATGTCATCTCAATTGGAAATGTCACTAACCCTGTCATATCCCGTGAGCAATCCTGCTAAGAACTCTGACCTTGGAGACAATATTGGGCTCAAGTGGAAGCTGTTTGATGTTGAGCAAATTATTTTATCATACAAGTCCTTTGTTTCTTCATCTACAAAATGAAAAAATAAATAAAAGTTGCTTTCCAGTGACAAATCCGGCTAATGCTTAAGATATTATTTATTCTCATACCTGTTATCTGATGTGACAGTCCCAAGTGCTGGGGACAACACCTTTCCATTCTTCCAAGCACGAAGAATTATTGAAACTTTGCTCTTGTGACCTTAGATCGGTCACATGGTTGGCTTCAGCCAATGCGAGCCGCTGCTGTAAATGCTGAAGCCATAAAAGCTAGTCCACTGTGTTCCACGACTGTAAACTGTAGTATGCCCACTTAAGACAACTTGCAACCCAGAACAAGGGTGACACAGCAAAGTTCACCGTGGTCAGTTGTGCAAGGGCAAGACTATGCGTGTTAGGCCACCGTGATCTCTGAGTCTCCTGTTACTACAGAACAAGCTTCCTGATTGGCTTTAAGTGACACCTGACAGCAGCTGCTTTTTCCATCTCACAGATACCATCATCTTGTGGCGGCTGAAATACACAGGCCGATTCTTGACTTCAGAAGCTCCTAAAGGGGAAAATATCAGACCTATGGTCTGGACACTGCAAACTTAGCAGAGGATTTTAGCATTCAGCCTAAGGGAATCCCGGAAACTGCTAATGCTGGGAATTCTGCATCCTTTGTGTGTGGCCTCACAGCCTACAGCTTTTGGTAACATGGAAGCAATGAGAGGTGGACCAAAAGGAGGCGAGTGAGGGGAGGGAGAAGAAGGAAAGAGACAGTTAAACCGACTCTGCTCTGTCCACCCCCACTTTCTGATGATTTACTACAGCTTGGATTTTTTGCTTTCCTGATTTGCTTTGTTTTTAAATTATTAAATCAAAGGGATTGCTTGTCGTTTCTATGATACTAGAGCTGGTGGTTACCTTAAAAAAAATCTTGCCAATCAAAAAGTACAGTCCCAAGTTGTTCGATATTGCCTCTCCAGTTATTCGTCAGAGGCGTTAGTTACAGTGACCACTGAAGAAATAAAGACTGTTGCCATTGCTCTAGGTTGCTCACCGGCATTTTATGGCGAGACCCTACTGCGGAAGACACCGTACGCTTCGGTCTTAGGACGTGGAGAAATCGAATGGCAATGTCCAGGAAACTTCTTGTTGCTAGAGAGCTCTCATAGTACTTGAAGGTGTTTTGCAAGCACCCAGGGAGAAACTATCCACAGTCTTGCCCAGCTATGAACTCTTCCAACTACAATGAAGGGCTGTGTGGCACGATTTGCCCCTGTGTGCAGTAGCAGCACAAATGTTATGGAGGTAACCGATTGCTTGCTGAAGGGATTTAAGGCCTCCTCCACAGGAGGAAACACCTGCCTGGTGCTATAATCTGGATGAAAGTCCATGGTTGAAGAGCTCGTAGGCCCTAGGTGTAAATCTACCATTATTTTTCTGCTAAAATGAGCAGTGTGTCAAACTGCCTCCTAAATTTACATCTCTTTACTCATAGATCAACGAAGCTCTCAGATCTCCTCTGAAAAATAATTTCTTATTGTACCTGACAGTGTTTAACACAGAAACTCACAGAGATCCACTTGCCTGTGGCTCCTGAGGTTTTTCTTTCTCTTTTTCTCTCTTTCTTTCTTTCTTTCTTTCTTTCTTTCTTTCTTTCTTTCTTTCTTTCTTCCTTCCTTTCTTTTTTTTTTTTAGGGGGTTTGCTCTGTTTTTTTGAGACAGGGTTTCTCTGTGTATCCCTGGCTGTCGTAGAACTCACTCTGTAGACCAGGTTGGACTCCGAACTCAGAAATCCGCCTACCTCTGCCTCCCAAGTGCTGGGATTAAAGGCGTGCGCCACCACCACCCAGCTTTGCCTCCTGAGTTTTAAGTGTTGTGTGATGTGGGAAGCCACAAACGCCATTACAAGATGGTGCTGGTTTCAATAAGCCAACGTCCATGAATATGGGTAAACAACCAATGTGCACATGTGCCATAGAGTTTTTTGCCCAGTCACTGACTGGCCCGAGGCATGTAAATGAGGTACTGAAAGCATAACCAATCAGGTGTAGACACGCCTCTCCTAGGCCTATATAAGCAGCGCCAGTTCTGGGGCTCGGGTCTTTTGCCTACACAGTCAATGCTCTCCCAATAAACGTGTTGCAGAAGGATCCTGCTGTGGCGTCTTTCTTGCTGGCAAGTCAGGCATCTCACAGTGTGACACTATTCCTGGGGAGCCATGAAGAAATAGGAATTGACCTTAGATAGAGAACCAATGACAGACCAAGTACAGATACCACCCAAGTCCACCTTGGTGAGGCAATGAGCTATACTGGAGCTACTTACAGGAATATGGGCAAGAGGTTAATTGCAGGAGTAGAAATGACTCAAACACAGCAACGTCATCAAAAGCCCATACCACCATGGGTGACAGTTCACCATACCTGGACCTCCACAGCATGTAGGCCGGTCAACAGGTTGGAGGATGTTTATCATTCATTTGGTCTGAGTCTCTTGTGGGCAGCTTGACTGGTCTGTTTCTCCAAGGCACTGCAGCAGACCTGTGCTTCTTCTAAGATGCTCAGCTAATTTCTGCCTCTTCCAGGTGACTGGTCTGGTTGAAGCCTCTTTCTAAGCAGCTTGCTGAGAGATTTCTTCAGAGCTTTCCCTATCTGTGAGTCTTTACTTAGTTAGTCTAAGAGTGACTGAGCAGTCTTTTCTGCTTATATATTCTTGGAGAAGGGGTGGCTAGTGAATCTTGTCAGTTTCAGGGACTTCCTAAAGATATTTTGGGTTGTTTGCTTCCTGTCTTAAGGCCCTTAGCTGTCTCTGGGCAAGATGGAATATTTCACTTCCCCTCAGAAAACCCAGTTGTTTCACTTTCCTGTAAACATCCTATCCTAAAATATCCTATTTTTTGCTTGTTTTGTTACCTTCCTTTTCATATCCTATGTTTTAAATTTCCTACTAAGATGAAGGGTGTGAATGTCAGAGAAAACTGCCACATAGTCCTGGAATTACAGGCCATGGCCAACATGCCCAGTTTGTTTGTTTTCTCTTAAGCAGAAGCTGTGCAGACTATTCCCATTTTTTTGTTCTTAGCATCTGCAGCCTGAGACAGATAGGGATTTCTCAGTTAATAAGGTCAAGAACAAGGGGTAATGTCGGGTTCCATTTGTATGAAAAGTAGACCGAATGCAAGATTGTTCTCATCCTCCTAAAGTGTTTTTGTGATAGGACTTGGTTCCTCCTCCATCATCAACAGTTACCAATCTGTTGGGTTGTTTTGGAAACATTATAAACGTCAGTTGATGACCTGAAGCAGTTGCAGTGATCTCCTGATGTACAGGTTGGCTCATGATCAGTGTGTGCTAACTGGGTCAACTCTGGAGTCTTCCTTGAGACAATGCTAGTATTGGTTAACAGTTTCCTTCGTTCCCTTAAGTGTTTGTGAATAAAATGATGTGCTGTCTGAGATTTGTTTTGTGATGAGGGACTCTGGGAAAGCAGGCAAGTATAAAACACAACTGGCCAGGAGTCAATAATGTTGCAAGGTAATGATGGCCCCCAAAGCGTTCTGTGTTCTTTCCTTACATCTGTGTGTGTTTTATTTCCCAGAACAAAAAGTAAAGGGTTGTGTTCTATTTTTTAAGTTCAACCCATGACGTTCAAAATAAAAGTGAAGACCTCTCAGTAAGGCCATAGTCTTAAATGTCTGGTGAAAATGAAGGACTCTAGATAGATTCCGGAGGCTTCTTTTGACTTGGCAAGACCGCCCCAGAGGTCTGAGTAAACTTCTGATGGGCTGCAGAGCCAAAAAGATGGTGCACAAATGCACAGACAACCTCTAATGTTTCCCAGGGTGGGGCCTCCTCATCTATCAAGTTTAAAATATATACATATAAAATTTCCCGAAACAAATAGTTCGTTCCACCTTCTACTCATTGACCCATACTCTTGGCTTCATCGCCAGGGAGCTGGACTCAGTTTCTCTTGGTTAAGGATGTCTTTGCAAATAAGACAGGAAGAAGCACTGGGTTGGAAATCCAGAGGCAAAAACATGAATCCTGTCAGGGACACCAAAGTGACCCAGTGTCTTGGGTAGTATCATCATACTGATAATAAAGTTATCCTGCCAGACTAAAGACCCTTCAGTGTCTCGTTTCTGCAAACCAGAGGCTTCAAATTCCGCTGGGGCCAAGAACCTTGACCCATGGCCTGTACCTTTCTAAAGACCATCTTTCCCACCTTTGCACATTATCGGGAGACTGCTATCCCTGCAGATAACTGGAGAGGAGGTGACTGCTATAGGTGACCCCAAACTTGATAGCACTTTCGGGCTTCGGGAAGCAGGTATGGCAAGGACCTGTATGATTTCTCCTTTGTGCCCTTGCCTGCTGGCACACCCTGACCTGGTCCCCACTGCGGAGAAATCTGGCAGGCGGCAGCGGCGGGCGTGGCCCGCGCAGGAGGCGCGCAAGGCGGGAGGGCGCCGAGCTGCGGCTACTCCCGCGCCGCCGAGAGGGAGGGGCCCAGCGCCGTCCGCCAGCCTGGCTCACCACCGCTCGCCCGCTGCTCGGTGTCCTCGCGAGCCCAGCTTCGGCCAGCGAAGGCGACGTCCATCGTGAGCCCGGGCGAGGCGCGTCCCCGAGCGGCCCGGCGTGTGAGCCTTGCTCAACAGTGCTGGTAAGTGCGGGTCTCTGGGTCTCCAGCTCTGCGGCCGCCGTGCCGCTGGTCCCCGGGTGGGTCGCGCGCATCGCGCAGCTGCGCCGCAGGCTCACAGGTGGCCCCGTGGTGAATGTGGCGCCCCAGGCCCAGCTCTGAGTTAGCCAACTCTCTCCACTCGGGGGCGCGGGTTGCCAGCCCCCACATGGCCCACCCAGGCTGTGGGAGGGAGGACACCCGCAAGAGCCCGACTTAGAAGGGGATGCGCAAAGGCGCGCTCCTTCCCCAGACACACACAAGCTATCCGGGGAGAAGCGGAGCAAGCACCACCCCAAAGGCGTCGCAGCTCCAGGATGGCAGGTTGGGTGGCTACCCTTTCGTTTTATTTTTTTATTGACCCTCCATGGGAAAAGTTTAAGATCATGCAAAGCAAAGTTGGGGCGCAACTGGGGGCACATCCTAGAGAACAGAGCAGTGGGTTTTCATAGCTCACCCTGGAGCTGATCTTGAGCCTTGGGAGTCCAACCCAGGCTAGTCTTGACCCGGCACTGTGACAATCCCTAGAGCGCTGTGAGTCTCTTAATCACGGGTGCTAAGCTTAGACATCTGCAAGCAGCCAGGCATTCGATGGGCTGGGGTTATCTGAGGAGCAGCTGCAACTCAGCCTGTGTTGACTGGTCATCTTGCTCTGTTCCAGCTAATCCCAGTGTGTAAATGGCCTGTGTTTAATTAGCTAATTTTACACCTGAGGTGATCTCAGAGAATGCTCCTAAAATGAAATCGTTGGCACCGAAAAGGAAAATAAAAACAGGAAATGTAAAGGCTTGTTTAGAAAGGGAATCTTGACTGTAGCGGCAGTCCTGTGGGGTACTTTACCCACCTCTTCTGTGGAATAGCGAATCAAAACTCTGCTTTGCATATCTGGCATAAAGGATAGGTGTTGAGACTACTGAGGGAGGATTTTATCGACAGAGGTGTTGCTGCAACTTGCATGTTGTTTACGAAATACCCACTTGGTATCTCTAAATAGCCTCCTGGTCATGTCACTGCCTTGAGCTTTGTTGGAGCTTTTGAAAATAAGACTAAAGGATTTGGTTGTTGTTTTTGA
Source organism: Mus caroli (assembly GCF_978045245.1). NCBI lineage: Eukaryota > Metazoa > Chordata > Mammalia > Rodentia > Muridae > Mus > Mus caroli. The sequence continues at coordinate 68,323,204 of NW_028227261.1, forward strand.
AGCTCCTGCTGGAAACAGTTTAGATGCTTTAAGAAAACAGCAGCTTGTTCGTGTTGCCAGGACATTTTTTTTTTTGTAAACTTCAATATTTAAAGAGCAGTTTCTCTGTATCTAATGTGTGACACCACTTTCATAAAAATAATATCCTGTGATTATTATGTGAACAGGAAAACAGTATTACCTTCTCCCAAATCCACCCCTTGCCAAATGATAGGTTCAATCAGAAAATGCACTGAATTACATAATTGTTCTAGAAGAAAGCAGAATGGATAATGGTCAGTTGTCAAGAACTTAGTTCCAAAAGAAGTGGAACGATTTTAGCACAGAAGGATATTGCATGACTTCAAATGTTGCATGACTTCAAATGAATGAATTGACTTTTGTTTATAAATTTTTTCATACTTACACACATCTCAGCTATCTGAATCTAACATCAGACTTATTGAAATATTAACTTGGTTTATATACATATATGTGATTATGAGTCCATTCTAGATACCACTTCTTCCAAGTGCTTCTTATGCTTTAATTCATCTTAAAGCAATTTATGAGGCTGTAGTTCAGTGATAGGAGTTATTGTCTGGAGTGTTGAGGCTCTGAATGGGAGCCTCAGAGCATGTGCACGCATGTGTACACACGCGCACACACACACACACACACACAGCAATTCTGGTTGGCAAGGACTTTAATTGCCTATGACTCTTTTGATCAATCAATCAATATCTCTGTGTCTCTGTCTCGGTCTCTTTGACTGTCTCCTTGTCTCTGTCTCTGTCTCTCTGTCTCTCTCTGTCTATGTGTGTATATACACACACACACACACACACATATATATATATATGTGTGTGTGTGTATATGTATATGTGTATATATATATATATATATATGCACACATACATATGTGTGTGTGTGTGATTTGTAAGAGCACTCGGTTCTTGCAAACATCCAGAGTCTGGTTCCCAGCATCCATGTTGGATGGATCTCAACTGCCTATACCTCTAGCTCCAGGCCTTTTCTGGACCCCAAGGGCACTTGCACTCACATGTGCACATACTCACACACAGGCACACATAATTACAATTAAGAGAAAGATTTCAATTAAATTAATAAATTAAGGTGCCAGAAGCACGTAGAACTTAAGTAACTTACCCATGAACACAGGCCACAGGACAAGACGTCATCATAAATGCAAAGTTATCTTTATAGAAAGGTAAGATTGTATGACTTACTTACCACTGTTGTTTTTATTTAAACTTAGGTGGAGCTATTTTCCCTGTGAAGAGTAAAGATCCCCAACTGTAGAAGTGCCCATAAGCATCATCGACTGGGAAGCAAGGAGCAGTATGCCAGAACCGTCTGTCTGAGTCTAAAGTGTGAAGACCACCATATCCACCAGAAAAGCCAGGATGGATCTCCACCAAAGCCCCACAGCCAGGCTCCTGCAGAAATGGTGTTCCCATGAGTCACCATTTGGCTGCAGGAGACATTATAATAGCAGGAAAAAACTGAAGCTAATTCGAGTCATTGGCCTTGTCATGGGCCTGGTAGCTGTGAGCACTGTCCCATTTTCAATCAGTGCCTTTACTGAGACAGACTCTCAGAGCAACAGAGGAGAAGCCAGTGATATGAGTGGCCCCAAGGTAGCACAGGGTCACCGTCAAAGAACTCTCTTAGACTTAAATGACAAGATTCGAGATTACACCCCACAGCCACCTGCTTCTCAGGAAGACCAAGCTGAGAACAGTACTGAGCATACCCAGGGAGACTACCCAAAGGACATCTTTTCCCTGGAGGAGCGAAGGAAAGGTGCCATCATTCTGCATGTCATCGGGATGATCTATATGTTCATAGCATTAGCCATCGTCTGTGATGAGTTCTTTGTTCCTTCTCTAACTGTCATCACTGAAAAACTGGGAATCTCTGATGATGTGGCTGGAGCCACCTTCATGGCTGCAGGCGGGTCAGCCCCAGAACTTTTCACGTCTCTGATAGGGGTCTTCATTGCTCACAGCAATGTCGGCATTGGCACCATCGTGGGTTCCGCCGTGTTCAATATTCTCTTTGTTATTGGCATGTGTGCTCTGTTTTCTAGAGAAATCCTAAACCTGACCTGGTGGCCGCTCTTTCGGGATGTGTCCTTCTACATCGTTGATTTGCTCATGTTGATCACATTTTTCCTGGATAACGTTATCATGTGGTGGGAAAGCTTACTCCTCTTAACGGCCTATTTTGCCTATGTGGTTTTCATGAAGTTCAACGTCCAAGTAGAGAGATGGGTGAAGCAAATGATATCTCGCAATAATGTTATCAAGGTGACAGTGCCAGAAGCCCAAGCAAAGGTCAGTGAAAGTAGTCTTAACTGTTTTCTTAGCATAGTTCTAAACGCACATGTTTTGACAAGCTGTAGCTTGTTTTTGTTTTGTTTTGTTTTTTTAACTATGATGATCTTTGGGCTAGAGTGAGTAATAGATTGTATTCAGTAGTCTTGTGAGAGCCAATGAGTGATATTAGAAAATATAATTTGTAGGACATTTTCCTATGTGTCTACCAAGTGTCAAAGCTACTATAGAGTTAAAAAAAAAAACAATGTAAATATAGGTTATATAAGCATCCCATGTCAGACTCAGCATTGGCTGGTTTTTTGGAAAAACAGACCCAGTGATTTTGAGAGTGGTTTCATTTTGATGTGCATATTCTTAGCAAGTGACAGGGCTTTCTTTTTAGGTAAGCATATGATAGTGATCAAGAACCATCTCTTTGCAGATGTTTAGGGGAGAAAGTTTGTTTTATAAGAGCTGTATCTTTCAGCAGCAGCCTGGGCTTACCAGCTGTTTGGCTTCATTGTGGTGACTATAGATATTTTCCCTTTTCTCTTTAAGTCAGTTTTATTTCATGGTGCTGGGGATTAAACCCAAGTGCCTCTCACATTGCTAGGCAAGCAACCTGAGACTGAGGAACACCCCCAGACCTATGCTATTTTTCTTGATCCATGTGATCTGATTTGAAAGGAATCAGTATCCACTGTAGAGGAAATCTCTGGCCAGCCTGCTTCTGTATTGCAGCAGACCTTTTGCCCAGCATAATAAACATGGCCCAGTGTACAGTCACAGGAGAATGGAGGTAATGGTGCTTGATTAAGGAGGCAGATTTGCAAACAGTTTAAAAGAAATTGATCTAAAAAAAATGTAGATTTGAAAGAAAAACAATAGATTCATCAGTGAATTTTTATGTAGTTTCATAATTAATGCAGCATTCTGATTTATAGTCTAGCTATAAAAATGTCATCTCTGAATATGATTTTAAACGGAAAACCCAAGTACATACAGGAACTTTTCGTGCTTGCAAGTGGGAAAATCCTCACACATATAAAAAGCAGATGTTTGAGAAACAGTAGGAGATTTGATCACAAAATGGAGAAAAATGGTATTATTTTAGTTAAATTTACGTAATTCCATTATCGTCTAGTTTGATGATCATCTTTTTTTTTTGTAGTAGCCACCGAGTAGAAGCAGAGTGGAAAAATCACTAGTGATATTTATGTAAACAGGAGAGAGAAAGAGAGAGAGAGAGAGAGCACAAAAGCGTGCAAAGAAGAAATGTTTTAAATATTTTTGTCATGCACATGTACATGATGTGTGTGTGTGGCGGGGGTGAATGTGCCATGCCACATGTGTCCATCAGAGGACAACTTGGTCGAGTTCATTTTTTCTTTCATCTGTGTGAGGGTTCGGGGAATCAAACTTGGATCACCAGGCTTCTGTAATTAGCACCTTTACTCTTCTCTGGTCCACGGATGTTTATACTATATATTTATTCTAACATTTATTTCAGAGTGTGCTCATTGAGAACTGTAGTTTCTCGAGCTGTTTAGCACCATATGCAGCGAGCACGCATTCACGGGTGACAGCTGATGACATACCCTTCGTGACATCTGACGAAGACATTCTTTGTGCTATGTGCTCTACCTTAGTAACAAAAAGGATGACCCCCAAACTCTCCTCAGGCCTGTTTGAATGATTTGCTTACTAGTCTGTGGTCTATTTCAGTCAGTGTACTGGGCAGTTCTCAGGAAAAGCCATATTTTTGAGAAGCATTTTAGAAATATCCCAGGCATATCAACAGTGAAAAGTCTTTTGAGGAATTCTGAACCTTGGGGGTTTTTTTTCCTTTTTCTTTTTCTTTTTTCTTTTTTTCCTTTCTTTTCTCCCCCCCCCCCACCATCATGGCCCTTCTTTACATAGACATACACTTGGTTGGACATTGTGCTGGCCGCATTTGCAAACGTCGGAACTTACAGAGTTTGTATTCTGATTTCAGTGGGGATAGGAATGCAGCTGGGTTCATGCATGTGGGAAATAGCTTTAAATGCAGGCTACAGAGAACACTCAGTCAACTATAATGTCCTCACTAAAGGAGACCTGGCAGATTTCTTACCTGATTAATTCGAGGTCTGTCATCTCACTTTTCTGATAATTTATAAGTTGGGGATTCAGGCTGACATGCCTTTCTCATATCCATAATTTATTCTTAATTCTATCTTAGTTTTAATCTGTTAAATTCTGAGTATACATAATCATAAAGTTGGAGGTTCTAATCTTAAATATTTCCATGAGTGCTTATTCTCTTATGGTTCTTTCATACTACAGTTTTAATTTAATCTATGCAGTCTTCAACCTTTCTTTTAGCACATGATAACTAATTGGAGTAGATGGGTTTTTTTCCATAGCAGACCTGTATCTGTCTAGGGCACAATCATACATTTTCAAGTGGGGTGGTTCATAAGAACCTGATTCTGTTCAAGAAACTATACCTTGGTATCTCTTTGGACTCACTGCTGGAACTCTGAAGTGATTATAGTCCTTATCACATTCCTGATTCCAGAGTCCTGTAGAGCTTTCTCCCCAGCTCTGAGCACAGATATCTCAGAAGGGCTGATTTGAGTATAGCCACTTTCCTTCTGGTGTGCTGAGGTCACTTTGACTGGAATAGCATGTTTCTTCTACAGGAATCAGTGCTCTGATGTCATCTGGACACTTAGAGAGTCCTTACACTGAATGTGCCCCATGTGCATCTTAGTAGGAAGGGCTACACTATATAGACATCTAGAAAGCAAATACTAGCTCGTTTTCCTGTAAGCTTACTTTGTTGCTTTGTTTTTGCAATTATGGGGCAGGAGAAATTGAGAAAGCAGAAAAAACATATTTTGGGTAGCAGATCATCAAGTGGTTCTTGCTATTGGTATAGTCAACTCTTCTGGGCTCAACATAGTGAACTAGCTTTCAAATGACTTACTTCAATAAGGACATTGGAAATCTTAATTTGGGTTCATAGTGACTGATAGATTGTGCCAGAAAGCAATAGACTGTGAACATGAAGAAATTGGTAATTCTTTTCATAAAATGTTGCTTCCCCATGTATGTTTTTCATTTTTAGGTTTTTTGTTTCTTTGTTTAAGTTTTCTTTTGATGACTCAACTACCTTCTGTAAAATGTTGCATGGTGTCATGACATGATACAGAAGCCCAGACAGAAAAGTTTTTTTTTTTCTTTTTAAATCTGTTCTTTGAATTTCATAAAATGTTCTTTGATCATATTTACCCCCCCCACTTTACTTAGTTCTGCCCCCTCTTTACTTCCTACCCAACTTTGTGTCCTTATTTTTAACCTTTAAAGACCAATTTGTGCTCTCCAAATATTCTTGGATGTGTAGTCTTCCACTGAATAGTAATGAACTTGTCAAGGGCTACACTCTTAGGAAAAAAAAAAAATCCCTCCTCTCTCTTCCCTCTCTGCAGCAGCCAGCAGCTTCCAATAGCACCAAGCTTGTATGGCCTCCTCCACTCGTCACAGTGGGACTTAGTCTGGCTTGAGTTTGCACAGGCCTTTTGCATGCTATCGCAACATCTGGGAATTCCTTTGTGCGTCTGCCTTACTGTGTTCAGAAGACATGTTTTCTTATAGTCGTCCACTGCCTCAGGCTCTTACAATCTTTCTGTTCCCTCTTCCACCATGATTCCTGAGCCTTGGAAGAAAGGAATACAGTATATATGTTCCTTTAGGTCTGAGCAGCCTTCTGTCTCTTATTCTATGCACCTTGGCCAGTTTTGAATCTCTGTGTTAATAACTATCTACTGCAAATTGAAGCTTTTCGGTTGAGGATTGAGAGATGTATTGATCTCTAGGTGTAAGGATCTATAGTGATCTATCAATATGATAATAAGTCATTAGGACTTAGTTTTAACTCTATCCATTAAACAAAATGATAGCAGTAAATTCTTCTCTGGGACCTTTCATTTATCTAGCTACAGCCTTGTGACTGGATAATAGCGTATAGGTTTCATCTTGTGCAGGGCGAATCAAGTCAATTTTTTACAAAGTGGTTGGTTACTCCCATGATAGTCATGCCTTTATTACACCAGTGCATATGTCTTGCCAGTCTGGTCATTATTGTAGCTTACAGGGTTCATAGCTGAGTAAAACTGCTGATGAGTTTTCTCCTCTGGTCGCATGCCTAGTATTTTCCTCTCTATACACACTAGCTAGGGATAAAAAGTCCAGGCCAATACCAGTTGGATTTCTCCATGTTCTATGACTTCAAGTGTATGGTGGCTTCAGAAGTAGGGTCTTATATAGGCCGTAGCCAAGAGCATGTGAAATAGCATGTAATTCTTGGGGTGGGGGGTATGGGACCACTCTGAACAACAGCTCCAAAATAAAGAATTCATTCCTGGTGCTGGGATTTTGACTTGATAGCCCGTGGTGTCTAATGAAGGTGGTTTTGCCTGCTACGGGTAACTCTACTTTATCTCTTAATGTATTTGTATTTATAATAGGAAGCACCTACTTCCTATTTGTTTTTGATGCCTTTCTTAGAAATGTTTTTAGTACCATGTACTTCTCTCCGTATTCCCTCCTCTACTGTGCTCTCTGTTCCCCCATTTCAGTTTAACCCTTCCTGTCCCATTACTCCCTTTTAGCACTTTTTACCAGTTCATTCTATCTCCTCTCCCATGAAACCTGTCCCACAAGTACCCTGAGTAATTTCCTGACGTCCCTGGGTATCAGGAGAGGGGTTTAAACCCCATCCATGTAACAGTCCTAGTGGCTTCTGAGAAATTACTGAAGCTCTCTGAGCCTCAAGCGTCTTAACTTTGAAGATGAAATTAATAGCATTAGTTTTCTAAAGACTGCAAAAGCAGTTAAATGATCACTAACAAGCAAAGCATCTAGCGTAGCCTTTGACAGTGGTGTGGTCAGTATATGTTGGTTCCCCTCTTTCATTGTTTCATTCTTAAATGAACAGTAGGTCAAAATAAGTGATTCTGGGTTTAATTTATAAGAGCATTCCTTGAAGGATAAATTTACTTTAGTGGCTCACTGGGTTAAGCAGGTTGCTGTGCGTCCCAGGGGAATGTATTTACCATGTGATAATCTTCGTAAACCTAATGACTAACTATGTACAGTGACTATTGTTTACATGTTACACATGTAAACAAGTCCAGTGAAACCAAATGTGAGTGTGTGTATGTGTGTGTGTGTGTGTGTGTGTGTGTGTGAGAGAGAGAGAGAGAGAGAGAGAGAGAGAGAGAGAGAGAGAGAGAGAGAGAGAATATGCATGTGTGGTTTGTCCTGAAATTTTATTGCCCAGAATTTTGCTTGAAATAAGGAGACCATTTGAAAGGGGCTCAGAAATACCTGTACTAAGTATAACATCTGTTTAAAGCATTTAGGCATAGAATGATTGGGACCCTGTTTTTCAAGCCCCATCGTAGCTGGTTACTGGTACTGGGTGTTAGAGCAGTCTCTTTTCAGGATATGCAGACATTTTAGGGAGTGCCTAGCTGCTGAGACCTGGTTTTGATGTGTCACTATACTAGGCTGTCACTGGCCCAGAAAGCAGCTGTCCATGGTACTTAGCTTCTTAGACTTGGCACACTAATCTGACAGCAAGTCAGCTGAGTTCTAATCAAGGAAGTGATCCAAATAAAGACCCTGAAAGCAACATAGTGGAATGCCAGACTCTAGCAATCTGGGAGCACCTTGTTTTAGTCAATCTAACTGCTCCTGGAAGTTGAGAACATTTTTTGCAGTTGAAATTGTTAGTTACATCCTTGAGGAAATTAGAATTAAAACATTATAAATATTCCTTACATAGTTAGCATTTCTCTCATTAAATCGCAAGTAATTTTATAAACAGTCGTGTGTAGCCCAAAGCTTGCTTAAGATTCAGAATGTGTTAGGAAACTCAAGCCCTCCCAAAGTTAGTATATAAATCAGTAAAGCTCATATACAGATATCAAGGAAGACAAGATCAGTCTTACGAAAATAAAGGGTTTTTATTTCTTTCCACCATCCTTCCCTCCCCCCTCTTCCTTTCTATCTTCCTAGTCTAATTGTGTTGCCCAGGCTGAACTGGCAACCTCAATCCTGCTCAGCTACAGGGGGTACTTGGATTATAGGTGTGCATGCACAAGCTAGGAAAGACGTATTTCTAAAGAGATGTGAAAAATGATCATCTTTTTGAACAGAAAGAAAATTTAGGAGTCACAAATCTGTAATCAACTAGAATTTCGAGTGTTATATATTCATTTAGATAGAGATATAACATGCTGCTATTTTTCTTGTTTTGTTTCCTTTTATTAACCAATTGGTAAGTAGCTGTGGTTTAGAATAAGTGAGACCTTTTGGAAGACCCTCAAGGTCAAGGATATTTCATGCATTAAGTCTACATTTGACTCCCCCCGCCCCCCGCACCCGCACCTTTTAATCTGGTTTTCTCTGGCTTAAACTCTGAGTTGGTGAGCAATGCAGAAAAGCCATTACCTTGCCCCAGTCTTCTACTATTCCACTTCCCTGCCTTCTCTTTCCCTCTCCTCTTCTGCTCCTTGTTGATAGAACCAATTACAGATCTGCATTCTAGAAATCAGAATGTGGAGGAGATGAAGCAGATCAAAGTTAAGAGCTCCTGCTATGTAAGTCCAGGACTTCAGATCCAAGCAGCCAAGTAACAAGCCCAGGGTCCAGCATACAGGTTTAACCACAACTCCCAGCAGGCCAGAGGCAGGAAGACTTCTGGAGTTTGCTGACTTGCAACCTAGAAGGAAAAATGCAAGCCCAGGGATCAAGAAGAGACCCCTTAGAGGAACAGGCAGAGACTGATAGAGGAAGACACATGTAGCCCTTTCCTGGCTTCTCTCTCTCTCTCTCTCTCTCTCTCTCTCTCTCTCTCTCTCTCTCTCTCTCTCTCTCTCTCTCTCTCTCTCTCTCTCCCTCAAACACACACACACACACACACACACACACACACACACACATACTAAATCTCTTTGAAAAAGGAGAATGAAGCTGTTGTGTTAACCTTTCCTGAGGGTATTTGGCATGTCTAATTTTCCCATTCTTTGATTTCACACATCTTACTTTGTTTCATATAAGTCTGTCATATGCAGAATGCAGCTATATTTTGTTTCTTTTCCAGGTTGACAGTCATTTTCTTTGAACTGGAGACTCAGTGTGTTTGACAACAACATTTTTCTGTCATACCCCTATACTTTCTATTGTCTAACCTTGCTGTTTCTTTTCATAATTTTTCCTTGCCCTTTATTTTGATTTTTTTTCTGTTTGTTTCTCCCTGTACTGTTCTAGATCTTATACACCACACTTCAGTACTCATTGTTATTGCCTTGTATTTGAGTTATTTCATTTGTTTGAGGTTATCTAGTATTTGGGGTGTGACATATTGAGAAGGGATTTTCTGAGTACATAATCTATCATATTGCCAGAAATACATTTTAGCCTGTGGATTTTTTAGAAGATAACATATGTAGCAGGTGACAGTGATGGGCAATTTTAATAATGTATTCCCAGGGTGTTTAATGTAGCCTATCTGTGGACGAAAAAACCCTCATCAACAAGCATCCTGCCAACAGCAAAATTTTGAGTCAAATCAATTTTAAGAGGATATTCTAATAGGAAGTCATATGGGGACATTTTAAATATTAGACCTGAATTTTAAAATTATATGTTTTAACCAGACTCTAAAATAACATACTCATTTTTATAAGACTGTAAAACATGAAACTACTAAAGATGGGAATCTGAAGTAGCTTCTAATCTCTTCATTGCGCCATCCAAACATCACTTTTGCTTGTATTCCTCTAGATTTCTCATACATATGCATTTGCACATGTACTGATTTGTGTACATGTATACCTAAAAATTTGCACAAACTGAAAGGATTTTAGACATGCATGATTTAAAAATTATATTAATTATAGATTACTTAACATGGTGTAAAAAAATTCTTAACCTATTGAGAGTGTGTCCTCTTCTTAGAATATGTTAAATACGATTTAGTTTTATCATGTTGTATTATTTATTGTTGTGTTTCACTAATGCTATAAAAGAAGACATGACAGATTGCATATGAGCTTCTATAGAAGAAGAAACTTAGCACCAGGGGTTTTGAGCTTTTTAAAGTTTCTACTGCATTGCTGCATTCTTCAGTATTGAATATTAACTGTTGTGATGTTTTCCAATTCCTCAGGTGAAAGCTAGAATTTTGATTCGTTTTCATTTGCATTTCTCTCATTAATTGGGAGGTTCTGCTTTAAAACATATGCTTATGACAAATTAGGTTTTTCTTGTGTGGATTGCCAGTTTCCTATGTCTTTTGTGTCAATTTTAAAGTTCACTCTGATGACTAACATGAAGATCTCTTACAAATATATGCTGAGAATCCTAACTTTAGCTTTCTCGTCTTTCCCATTTCCATACCTAAATACCATCAGGAAGCTTTTGCCATTGTTTCTTTTGTTGAATGAATGGGTGAATTATTCTGAAGAGGAGGCCTTGAGACAGAGGTTCCAAATCTGGCATGTGTTCCCTGGCCATATGACCTTGGGGATTTTCTACCAGTCAAGATCTCTGTTTCCCTGTAGAGAAATGGTGATGTAGTCTAACCGCCTGATATATTAAGATGTATGTTTGAGATGACCTAGTATATCAGTGTTTTAGCATATTGTTTCTGTACTTAGAAGGACTAATACTCTGTTGACTATCCTAATCAGGCCAACTAGAAATCTCATATGTTGACACTATCAGAAGACCAGATGCTAATCATATTAATATCACCCAACTCTTATCGTTAACTGCTTTACATGTGATGTTTCACTTGCATGTTTTAATCAACTTAATTAAGCTGTAATTTAACTTAAGCATGCCTTGGGAGATGGCTCTTCTGGACAGATGGGGAACAGTGTGCATGGAGGAAAGTCATTTAAAGTTTACTGCAGGACACTCGGCCTCCTTGGCACTCGCAGCTTCTGGCAGTGAATACCCTTGCTGGCAGCTGCAGCTGCCTCTCTGTGCTACCGGAGCCTGCTGAGCCCTGCTGGCCTTCCCGAGTCAAGGGCAGAGAGGATCAGAAAACTAGACAGCACTTCCTTTCCGACTCACCCATCGCCATACTCTGAAGTAGATATCATCTCTGCCTTCAGATCAAGGGATCAAGGGACCTGAAAATACAGATGATTTTAGATTTAAATTTAAGCTGAATTTGAACTTGTGTCTGCCTGACTCCAAAGCACATACTGATTCTTAGACCTTAGTGCTTCTCTGGATAATTAGCAACAAGGATGAATCACACTTCCAAATTATATTCACTCTTCAGACTAGGCTCTTATTGACTCAGCACCTTCCAAATATTTTTAACATGACTCATGTTTAAAATAATAATTTAACAATGTTTGTTTGTTTTTGAGGTGCTGGTAATTGTACTGAGAGACTTGCACATACTAGGCAAGTGCTCTACCACTGAGATATATCCCAGCCCTAAAACATACAATTCAGTATATAGAAGTCCATTGTGCTATGCACTGTGCCACAGAGCCAGTTATAACAACTCAGTATATATACACGTGTGTACACATGCATGGGGATGTACATATTTACATATAAAAATAAAATCTAAATAAATGAAACACTTTGCCTTCACCTTTACACTGCTTGCATTTCGATCCATTAAAAACATTCTCTTCAACCTTTTAAATAATGACTTGTGACTTGAGTTGGAAAAAGTCTGTTAGAAAGTTTCTTTTTCACATCCCCTACTTTTTCTCTGAAGGACTCCTTGGCAGAGCTTTTAGGTTGTATTGTGTGCTCAAAGCCATCTGTCCAAACAAAGGAATGAATAAGGGCAGAAGTCACCCCACTGGATTAGCTCTGTGCTTTAGCGTAAGACTGTGGCTTCCCAGGGAATGGGTGGTGACTCTGCTGTGTGTGTGTGTGTGTGTGTGTGTGTGTGGGGGGGGGGGAGAGAGAGAGAGAGAGAGAGAGAGAGAGAGAGAGAGAGAGAGAGAGAATGAGATCTCACATGTAAGACTCATTCCTGTCCCACTTTGTAGATTCCAGGGTTGATAGAACTCAGTTCATCAGACTTGACAGCAAGCACCATTTTTTGCAGAGCCTTATTGCCAGCACTTTTCATTCAACAAAAGATGTTCTTTGGCCTAGTAGGCCCCTTGCATCTTATCACCAAATTTTCCCTTTTATGACTTTATTTTCAGAGCCACGAGTCCAAAAAGATCATTAAGTGCAAGTAAGCCCATGCTAATTTTAATGATAGAAACTTCTACCATTGAGATGTGTCCATATGTCTTCATAGCTTCCTTCCCAAGCATGTTCTCTCTCCCTCCCCCAACTCTCTCTCTCTCTCTCTCTGTGTGTGTGTGTGTGTGTGTGTGTGTGTGTATTGTCCAAAGTATCTAATATTCAGCAAAATTCAGCACAGTGTGCTGCACTGTGGCTCTTACATGGTTAGGAGGATATGATAGTTTTTGTTGTTGTTGGGTTTCTTGTTGTTTGCTTACTTATTTGATTTGTCAACTTGACCCAAGTGGCTCTGACAGGGTATGGAAGGTGCAATGGTTGGTTTTTGTTGTTGTTGTATTTGTTATTGGGTTTCTTGTTGTTGTTCATTTGCTTATTTGATTTGTCAACTTGACCCAAGTGGCTCTGACAGGGTATGGAAGGTGCAATGGTTGGTTTTTGTTGTTGTTGTATTTGTTATTGGGTTTCTTGTTGTTCATTTGCTTATTTGATTTGTCAACTTGACCCAAGATAGAGTTTCCTTGGAAGAGGGAGGTTCAATTGAAAAGAATGCCTCTATCATATTGACCTGTAGGCATGGCTGTGGGACAATTATTTTTTTGATGATTGCTAGTGGGGGAGCCCACTCTAGGTGGTTCCATCCCCTTTGGGTGGTGCCATTCCTGGGCAGATGGGCCCAGGCTGTATAAGAAAGCAAGCTGAGCAAGTCATGGGGATCAAGCCAGTAAGTTGTGTTCCTACATGGTCTCTGCTTCAGCTCCTGCCTCCAGGTTCCTGTTTCAGTTCCCTTCATAATGGTGTGTAAGCTGTGAGAAGAAAAAAAATCAAGTAAATGAGCAAACAAAAGAAACCCTTTCCTCCACACATAGCTGTTGGCCAAGATGCTCACCATCACAGTAGGAATTAGAACAGGACGAGAGTGAAGATTAGGTCCTAAGCTTACAGAACCTCAACTCATGCTTGCTCCCCATTGAGCTTGTCAGGAGGTGGGAAAGAAACATGGGTTAAAAATCAAAGAGAGACCAAATTCTGTCAAGAGAGCAGAAGCTATGATGTTAGGTTGGTTGATTTCCTTTCTATGAAGTATTTAATTTGTGAACCAAATAATGCAGAGACAGTTCTTATACCAGTAAAATTGGTGGTTAGGGAGGAGTCTAGGTATCAGGCTACATTTAATACCATGTTCACAGCTTTACTGGATGCACTCAGAACCATGCATTGGCAGGGACCAAGCCTAGAAAGATGGAGTGCCTTTTAGCATACACCCCAGCTGTGTAAGACTGTACCAGGCACTTTACACCAAGCATCTATTCTCTGGAACTGAAAGGCTGGCTTATATCTGATATCCCCAGCAACTCTCATAACCGTGCTCCCCTGTTAATGGGAAATAAATAAGTCACATGGATTTGCCCTAGGATTTGCATAGAAACTACATAAGCCTCTGCTATATTTTCAATTGTCTCTCAATTACCTGCACCTAATACAGCTTGTTACACAAGTGGTTGTTGGACTGTGCTGTTTAGAAAAAATGATGGCAAGCAAAATGTCTATTGCTCAATACAGGCATTAACTTACTTTCCAAATTATTAACCTGTGGTTGGCAGAATCTATGGATGTGCACTTGTTTGTAATCATAGGTTGACCAGCAGCAGAGGTGAGCAGGTACTGAAGCCTTGAATGTACCTTCCTTGGAGAGGTCTTCAATGAAGAAACCTATCTAAAGAGAGTAATTCTTATGGAACAAATTAAAAGGGCTTCTTTGCTTCTTTACCTGCCCACAGGACCATCTTGGTAAGGTTCAAGTGAGGCTGTGATGCTCCGGCACTTTCTCTATTGTGTGGTGGAATTGAGTATGCATAATGCAGGGATAAAGATGTTTCTTCTAGGTGTTCACACAACTGCAGCCTCAGCATTCTGGGATGCTAAGGCAGGAAGATGTAGAGTTCCAGGCCAACCTGGCTTGTAGAGGGAGTCAAGGGCTAGCCTGAGCTTCCTAGTGAGAGTCTGTCTCATGAGACAGAGAGACTGACACAGAGAAAGACAGACAGACAGACATATACACACAGAGGGAAGAAGGAAGGGAGGGAGGGAGGGAGGGAGAGAGGGGGGGGATTTCAATCATTTTAGGCCCAGGGTCAACACAGATCACATTTTCCCAAAACCCATCATTCTTTTTTTTCTGAAATTACCATGATTAAAGCCAACACAATTAGAATTAGGATTGTCATGTGATCTTAGATGTACTGTGTAACCTCCTTGGGATTATGTTTGCTTATCCATATGTTTAAAACAATAGAACAATTTCCTTTGCAGAGAGGCTATGAATTCTGAATGAGACTAAATAGGGTAATTGTTTAGCCAAGCCCAGCTAAGGCCCTACAACTAACAAGTTGCATGCTGGACTCAAGGTCTCCTGCTCTGAGGCTTGTGTGCCAGCCTTTCCCACAGTTCTCTCTTGCTCTCATTGTTTGACTCCTGTTATTCAGGCCCTTTCCTTCCTTTCCTTTCCTTTCCTTTCCTTTCCTTTCCTTTCCTTTCCTTTCCTTTCCTTTCCTTTCCTTTCCTTTCCTTTCCTTTCCTTTCCTTTCCTTTCCTTTTGGCTGCTGGGTCCTTCCCATCCATGCCTCCCTTGCAGCCATATAAATATGCTGTTGCCCAACTAGTCCTTAAGAGTCATATCTTCATGTTGGATGTAAATCTGTCCTCCCTTTATGTTTACAGGAGATTAAGAAAGTGTGACTCCTTATCCATGAAGCTGGGCCTCTGTTGGCCATAAAATTATTCCAAGCTCTGCTCTGTCTACCCTGAGAGTATATTTACTTCTGCCATACACGTAATCAATATTTAACCCTAATGCCTCTTCTGTGACCTCCTTGTACCTGTTCTTATGCTGATTTACTGATATCTCTTTTCTGCCTTAAGTAAGCCACACCCCTTCCCTTAGTAACTATTGAGTTGCTGTTGTAGAATTGACGCCTGGCCCAGGCACATGAGAAGGAAGGCAATAGGTACTTAGTGTTCCAAGAAGTTAATATATTGGTGGCCATGAACGTTTGTTCTTGATAAACATTATAGGCCTGATAAGTTCAAAAACGCTTAGTCTGTGTGCTAAGGACAGTGGTTAATGACAGTTTTCCTATGTAGGAAACAGAATTCATTAGAAGTCATTTATTTTTCCCCATCAGAGTACAGGTATGAAAACATGTCCCTCAGCTATGAAGAAGAACCTCAGATCTGCAACCTGTATTGTTCCAGCTGTGGCCCTAAGAATTCTATTGTGCTTTCTGTTGGCTTCTTAAAGTCACAGCTCCCTTAAAATAAAATGAACTTGTCACAGTATGTACTGTAAGTGTACACTGTAGAGATTTTTAGGATGTTTGGGTTGTATAATTTCAGAATGTTTCAATCACCCTAGAAAGAAGCCCTTAAGGAAACAGTATTCCCACCTCATCCTCTGACTCCTTATTAACCCTCAGTAGACACAATCTATTTTTCCTGCAAAGATTTGCCCATGTTAGGCAATTGCCATAAACGGAACCGTGAAGTGTGTAGCTTGTCTGGCTTCTTTCATTTGGAATAATGTTCTCCTGGAACTTCAGGATTATATCTTTTATGGCAAAATTATATCCCATTACATGACTTTAATACATCTTGTTTACATTTTAATTTGTGGGCACAGGGGTTGTTTCGCTTTTAAATCATTAAGCATAATGCAGCAACAAGCATTTGTTTATAGGTTTTGTGAATAGATGCTATGGATATTGTATGGTGCAGTCCCTGGAGCATATGCTAACATGATCTGTTTAACATTTTGAGGAACTGGCAGACTATTCTCTTTTGTTTCAGCACCATTTGCATTCTTACCAATGGCATATAGGAGTTCTAATGTTTTCATCAGTGTTTCCTCCTACTCTTCATTTTGTCTTTTGCTTTTTTTCAAAACAAGGTCTTGCAGAAACAGCTCTGGCTATTATCCAGTTCGTAGTGGGCATGCTGACTCTGACCCCCAATGCAGTTTATAGATGTAAGCTACCACACCCGCTCAGTTTCTCCCCATCACTTTGTAATATCCCTCTGTTCATACCAATGCATGTGAGTGTGAAGTTATACCTCAGGGTAATTTTATCTGCATATTTTTTGATGGATGATGATAGCGTTATTAAGATAGGGTTTGGAGGCCATCTGTATATCTTCTTTGAGTAAATGTTCATTAAGAGTCTCTTGCTTGTTTATAAATTGGGCTATTTGCTTGAGTGATTTGGTTACTAGAATATATACCCTAACCAGGTATATGACTTACAAATATTTTCCATAATTTTTAAGGTTTTTAATGTGCTTCTCAGGTGAGGCTACTCCTAGCCTGGGAACCCATGAAGACTTAACTTTTCTGTATTGTTCTCAAGGCATAATTGTGTGGAAAGAAATTTGGGATCTTTGAGTCAACCCTGAAGCTGCATCCTGCTGGGAGCTTTGAAAAAAAACAAAGTTGGTCTTTGAGAAAAGATTGATTCCCTTGAAGTTGAAGCCTTTGTGGATCCAGGCCTTGTTTGGGGGGTCTCTGACTTCCTGACTATAGAGAGGCTGGGAGTGTATCTGCATGAACATTAGACCCAGCAGGCATGTCTAACGTCAGGGTGATGTATCACTTTCCACACTGCTTTGTTTCCAGAATGTTCTCTGTCTTACCTAATACAGTTTGCTCATATCCAGTCACCTTCCTTACTTCCTGCTCAGAAGCCCTTCCCATAACACACCAAGGCCATAATTCTCTTCAGTATCTAATGTGGGCAATTTTTTTTAATGTGTGTGAATGTTTTGCCTGCATACATGCTCATGCATCATGTGCATGCTTGCTGCCCACAGAGACCAAAAGAAAGCAGTGAATCTCCTAGAACTAGATTTACAGATGGAAGTAAGCCATGTAGGATGTAGGTGCTGAGAACTGAACCTAGGACCTCTGGAAAAGCAGCAAGTGCGCTTAACTGCTAGGCCATGGCTCCCAGTCTCCACAGTATAGAATTTTGTCTCATCTACTGTCTGGCATTAGCCCTTAGATTTATTCATTTTGATTGTGTTCCACTCAGACGTGTGTGTGTGTGTGTGTGTGTGTGTGTGTGTGCACGCGTGCGTGTGTGTGTAACCCTTCCCATTCCATGCCCTAGTAACATCTTTCTTGAACAAGGCACTGAAGCTAATTGCTATATACACCTATATAGTCTGAGAGCTGCTGTGGCATTGTCTAGCATGAGCTAATGTTGTAACTCCACCAACCTGATCAATGAGCACAGTCTGAGGATGGAGAACAGCTTAACCACGTGGTTATACTTTTAATGCACAATTAGTTCAAAGCTCTAGGGGCTTCCTAGGGGCCCAGGAAACATCTTCTCCCTGGAGTCTAGCTTGCGTCAGCTTCATAGTAACGGGTGGCTTTGTAGATGGAGTTCTGTAGCCTTGAGCAAGAAACTGATTTATTTAAATGGCATTCAGATGAGCCAGGCTGCTCTTTTTTAGGCTGACTATGAAGGACCATTACAGATCTACTATTTTCTGCTGCCTTTTATTTTAAGTCCAGTGATACAGCTAGCCAGAAATAGCTCTGACCTTGACAGTCTAAGTGAAGGTGAGATGTGATAACGGGCTTAGGGAACATATGTTTTGATGTGTTAATGCTCTGCAAGTCTCATACACTTACGGAAATAAATAGAACAGGGTAAGAGAGAGTTGTGCTGGAAGGGGAAGAATTTAAAAGCTCTAGGAAAGAGCACACATGCTTCTCTGGTAGATAACCACAGGCTGGCATACAGTTTCACCCAGCTCAGCTTCTCCATCTCCGGGTAGCTCTGGGAATTAGCTCCACGTGTACGGGATTTCCAGTGATATTTGTTGTGGGAGCACCTTAGACCAGCATTTTGCCACATGCCACAACTGGGCATGCTCCCTTCCTCTCTGCAGTTCCAGTGTGTGCTTGGGTTCTTTATTTTTCAGTAAAACAGTGCCAAGAACGCCAAATGACCATTTCAGTTCAGCTTCTTGCAAATGTGGATGGCAGAATGAATCTTCCGTAGTTGAATAGCTTGTGTAAAAAAATATTATCAGCATGGGGCCTCTTATTAAAAATGCTTAAAGCTCTCGATTGGGTTGTAGAGATTCTAAGAGATATTTTTTGTCATCCTAAAAAATAAAAATACTAAGTATTTGCAGTGCCCCCTGAATGTTTGTTCTCCATGTTTAATCTGCTCGGTCCTAAGAGGCAGATGCTGCCCCGAGGATTGCTGACACCATAGATGGTTGGGCTGAATTTCAGTTCCCACACCCTAGCTCTACATATTGTTATGTTCCTGCTATCTCACTGTTCCCACACTTCATGAGTTACATATGCGTTTATCTGTCCCCAGTTTTCTACATCAAAAATGGGAGCAGATGGCCTTCCTCTTGCTTTGCAGGGTGGTGTGAATATTAATGAGGTAATGGGGATGTTTCACAATCTGAGCTCATGTCAAAAACGAAACTGCAGACAGGGAGAGACAGGGAGAGATGCTAAGTGGGTAGATTAGGAAGCAGGGGTAGGATAGTTACATGCACATTTTAGTACAGAGCTCAAATGATCTCTTAGGACTGCTTGTTCTTGTGTGACTATCTTTGTTCAATGCTCTGTAGTAATCTCAAGAGGCTAATTTAGGAGTGCATGATTTTAATTCCAGAAACTTTAATTTATCTGTAAGCTCCTTATTCTGATGCCCAGAACAGAACCAAGGTGTAAAGCCAAGAGACCCATGACCAGAGGATCAGAATGCCATGTTTCATATGGGAACTTCTTGAGGCCTTTTGCTTCAATCTGATTTTTATCATATTAGAATTCAAATAAGTTGGCTTGCTTTGTTTCCTACCCCATAAAGAAACTAGAAGTTGGAAATGTGTTCTATAAGTCTTGATAGAGAGGATTTTGAGTTCATCTTGATTCCCATACATACAGTGTCAGGCACTGGTCAACTATAAAGTCTTTAAATGGATTGTGAAGGATCCTTAACCTGTACATATCAACTAGAAAAGATGTACACACACAAGTACAACCAAGCACACACACATATATGTAATATATATGTGATTATAGATATTACATATATGTATATATAAACATATAACAGTTTGCATGTTTATACATATATGTGCATATACATACACACACACACATATATATGTGTGTATATATATATATATATATATATATATATATATATATATACACACATATATATATATGGATGACTGGATGGGCAGTTGACATCATTGCATAGAGCAACCTAGAGGATACCACACAAGCTTCACTGCACCCATAGTTCATAGTTATGCACCTCTGGGCATTGTACAAATGCACAGCCTAAGTGGAGCTACTGATCACAGCAATAAGACTTCCCATGACAACAAGGATCAGAGAAACTTTAGCAACATACAAGAATCTCTCTGGGGCCAGAAAGTGTAGAGTCAAATTACAGTAATTTACTTTCTCATCATATCTGTGTATAACAGTGTTACATACTGAAGAATGTTGAACATGCCCATAAGAACATTGAGAATGGCCATGCCCACACTGTCTTTATTAGAAGCAGTAGGATTGTTGAGACAGACTGTGCAGGCACTGATGCTGTCATCCACACAAGTAATGATACAGGCTGTGCAGGCCAGGGTGAGAACAAAGTGCACACACTGATGCTGTCATCCACATGAGTGATGATGGTGGCCCAGCCAGGAAGCTGAGTAACAAACAAGTAAAAACAAGTGTTCACATTTGAAACATACATTGAAGGTAGAGCTAATAGCATATTTTGATGGATTCAATGCCATCTAAGAAAAAAAAGGAAAGAGGAGGGAGATAAAGAATGCTAAGGGTTTTTGTCCCTGTGATGGGAAGAACTGCCCTCAGTTGAGAAAAACATTGACTGAGAAGCAGGTTTCCAATGAATGCTACAAGCAAAGTTTTAGATTTAAATTGTAAATCTAATTAGCTAAGTTAAATATTGAAGGGAATGAGAAACTGTCATTTGGATATAAATCTTAAATTCAGACCACAAATACAATTTCAGAAATTACTAGAGAGTTACCTAAATTTAGAGATCATAAAGTTGTGAGGTGAATAAAATCATCCAAGAATGAGTGTAGAGTTTGAAGACTGAGTCACGAGGTCTTCATAACACAGAGAAAAGAAAATGGGGACCCACTAAAGGAACCTAGAAACAATAAGAACCAGAAGGAAAGCAACCTGGTGCTTGAGAAAACAAGGAAAGAAGGTCTCAAGTGAGAGTGAGTGTGTCATAAGGTGTGACAGGAATTTGAACATTGGAGTTAGCAATGCAATAGTCGTTAGTGACTTGACAGTAATGAAAGAATGGACTGGAGAGATGGCTCAGTGTCATGAACTTTTACTGATCTTGCAGGGCACCTGTGTTCAGTTCCTAGCACCTATATTGGGCAGCTCACAAATGCCCGGGGGACCTGACACCCTCTTCTGGACTCTGCCAGCACCTATACGCGAGTGCACATGCCCACACACATACATTAATAGATTAAAATAAATCTTAAAGAGAAATGAAGGAATAGGAATTGGGGGTGTTTACAGTAAGGAACAAACTATTTTATCTTGTGTTGTAATTGGGTCTTGATCTAGCACAGACTGGCCTGGAACTCTCGGTAGCCCTCCTGCCTCAGCCTCTTGAATGTTGGGATTGTAAGTATGAGCCACCAACCACACTTAGGTTATCTTTTTAAAGTAGAAAAACAAAAGCATAGTAGGATGGGAATGACATAGCAAAGGGAAGACTCAGTGATGTGTGGAAAGGAAGAGATGCTGGCAGAGTGTGCTCAGTAAAGGGGCAAGAGGTACACACAAAAAAATCCTACAAAAAACCATGGGAGGGCTTGGCTGATGAACATTCCACATGGAGGAAGGAAGGCTGGTATCCCAGCAGTGTTTGCTTTAGGTGGTGGATGTCTTCCTGAGGTTTGTGGAGTTATCTTCTTGCTTCTGTTTAATCAGTAAAATAGAAGGCGACAGATTTCCAAAATTTGATTGAAAACTCTTAGAAAATAATACAAATCATCTGTCATTCAAGCCAACATTGACCAGAATAATGTTCCGTGCTCAGATCGAATTACAAAAAATCTGTTCCACTTGTGAAGCCAAGTAGAAAATGTTCAATTATCCTGCTGAAAGAAAGACCACAAGCTATATGGAAGGACATTTGCAGGCAGGTTGATGGAGCTCTAGAGTAAATTTCTCCACCTCAGATATACTCCAGGAACCTCGGAGACTATAGTAGATACACAGAAGTTGCCGAAGTGCACACTTCATTAGGGCAGAAGTCTATTTTGCTCACACATGTGTATGTGTGGCAAACACTAGGTGCACAGTAAAAATTACTAGAAAATTTGGGAGCATCAAAGCAAAGAACAACTCGGCTAGACTTTATTTTAGAGGAAATAAAAATTTTAGGTCATAGGTTTCTGCGTTCTTGGCTTTCCATCCTGTGCTGAAAGTATCCGTATGGCCACAGTGACGCCATTTTCCCTCTGTCACTCCTTTTTCCATGAAGTGTCTGAGGAGCATCGCTTATGGTTCTGCGTATGGGATCATTTCAGAAGTAGGTGAAAAGCTAGCAGGGTCTCTTGCGGAGTGTGGACCTTCCCTTTGATGTTGTCTGGACCAATGTCATTATTAAATACTGATGGTGATCATAGCGCTCAGTGGCTAAAGTGTCAGGCACTGATGGTTGGCAAATCAGCTGCTTACACTGGAGACAAGAAGGTCTTTTGGCATTTCAGTTCCGCCAACCTGCCACCATATGGCAGAGATAGTAAGAATCAGAAGTAAACAGAAGCATCATGTCTTGTCGACAGTCCGAGGACCCATTTGTCATTGGTTTTTGTTTGATCTTCTTTGTAAATGGCAAGATTACGGAGTAAGCCAACTGCACTTTATTTGCCTTTGCTTGGCAAGAGTGTCTTCACGTAGATCAATAGGCTGAATACTGGTGGCTGTGCCATCTCCACGTGAAAGAACGAGGCAAGCACTTTTGTGGTTCATTGCAGAAGCCTCAGGAAAGGTGCATTGCAGGATGGGGGGAGCTGCTGAGTCAGGGGGGAGCAAGTGACTTTTTTCCATTGGAGAATAACATACTAGGCTTCACTTCCAGCTTGCCTGCATCATTGACAGACTCGAGCAAGGAGTAGGAAGTACCTTAACTGTCTTAATTAAAGTATTGGATTTAACACTGGTTAAATGAATTGCCTTCATTTTTGAAAGCAGGAAAGTCTGACAGGTTCCCTTCCTCTTGGGCCCCCCTCTCTTGTCAAATTCAACTCCATTGCATCCCATCCCCTTGGAACCTTCTGGGCACATAACCCAACAGGAAAAACATGGTCTTTTGTTCCTTGACAGAAAGAGGAATTTATTTTCTAAGTCACATTATATTATGACTCTTGCTTTATTCTTTCTCACGGAAGACCTATTGGAAACAAATAAGGAAAGATCAAAATTGCATATGGAATAGTCCCAGTTAAAAAGCAGCACAACTTGCTCCATCGATAGATAGGTCATTTAAGGTCGTTCCTTGCTTCTTCCAGAGGAAGACTGAGGTCCTACTCATGTGATGAAAGAAACAAACAAACAAAATAGGGGGATGTAGCAATTGGGGTTACAGGCACCCCCCTTTGTGGCTCTTCTCCACCAGTGTAGTGTTGTAGACCATTGGCTAGACATCATGACTGTTGGTGGATCACAAGTTATTTACTTTCCATAAAGTTCCCGTTTGAAATTAAAACTGCCCTAACATGGGCTCAGTGATGCAGTCTCTTCATTTCTGTTCATAGATCTTGAACTTTGTCAAGATCTTTGTTGGGCTCCACCATGAATTTAAGATTCTAGAAAAATCACACTTAGCATATCAGGTAGATTTTATTTTATTTTATTTTATTTTTTATGTTTCTTTGTTTTAGTTCTGTGTCTGGCCTTTTCCTCAAGCTATTTTTTCAATTATTGTAGAGATATTTCTAGTTTCTATCTGTTTGCTAACAAAGAAAAATGTAACCTCATGGAATTTTAAGTTAACATTACTTAAAAAAAGAAAAGAAAAGAAAAGAAAAGAAAAGAAAAGAAAAGAAAAGAAAAGAAAAGAAAGTGAGGGGCTGGAGAGATGGCTCAGTGGTTAAAAGCACTGACTGCTCTTCCAGAGGTCCTGAGTTCAATTCCCAGCAACCATGTGGTGGCTCAAAACCATCTGTAATGGGGTCTGATGCCCTATTTTCTGGTATGTCTCAAGAAAGAAATGGTGTACTTATATACATAAAATAAATAAATAAATCATTTTTAAAAATGAAAGGGAAGAAGAAAAGGCAAAATATATTGTTTTATATGTTTCCCTTCTTTTTGCAAGTGATTATGAATCAATGTAAATTATCAGTAATTATTTTCATCCAGGTGTTTGTTGTACTACTATGCTAGATTTCATTGGAAACTCTAATCTCTCATTCTGTGTTTGAAAACACATGACAGAGACTGTGGTTGGGGCTCAGGATACAGAAGTAAATGTAACATTTCTTGCCTACTAGACTGATGGCCTCTATTATCCAGTCAGTTACTTGTTTTAATAAGGACTTGGAGATTCCAGAATTCTTAGGTAGCTGTTTATGTGTTAACGAAGCTACAAGGGAAGACCAAGGCATGGATTCTAAGACTTGTATTTAGACATTTCTGATAACATCTTTCTTATCTCCCAGAGTCTTCTCTGAACTGGAGAATATGCTAGAATGAATGCCAGGCTTTCCCCTAGAAAACATACTCATGTCAAGGTTTTAAGTCTCTGGTATGAATTAAAACAGATTAAAATAGGGTTTTCAGTTCCAGAATAATCTTGACCTCTTGAATAACCTCCCAGAGGAAAATTAGTTGTCACATAATACTGTGCTTGCACCAGGAAAGAACCCTTTTTTCCCATTCTAGGCCTGACCTTCTGACCTATAGCAACTATGAGACATTAAGTAGATGTTACTATAAGCTTCAAGGTTTTCAATGATTTTTTAATTGAAAAATAATATACAATGTCAATATAAGGAGCTACCCAATGTTAGAATATCAACAGCTAAGCTTTGAGCATGTTCAGAGATTTATTGTAGAATACTTAGCACATAATTTACCCTTACTTAGAGTCCTTTTAGAAGAGTTTTCTTCTCATGGTGTTTCTCTGTTTTTTTTTTTTTTAACAACTCTGATAAAAGACACATCCATGTGTTAATGGATTCCTCCATCAAATATTTATTATATAACAACTATGTTTTTGCCTGGCACTCAGCTGAATATTTTGGAGGGACAGTCCAACTAGAAATGATCACTATACTTCAGGAACTCCCAGACATGGAAGCAGATCATGGTGTCTAGATGTTCATGTTTCAAGGTTATCATAGGAACCGGAGACAGGAAGCAGGTAACTTGGTGAATTTACCCTGCTCAGGAATCTAGCATTCAGCCCAATGCTATAAGCCCGATTGCATGATTCAGCCCAATGCTATAAGTCTGATTGCATGAGTCACTGCAAACAGTATAAACTCATATTAGCATGCTCATTATGACTCTTCTTTATATTATACTAATCCAATTAGGGCCCCTAAAAGACAATCATGACTCCATCTCTAACACTGGGTGGACTGTGCTTTATTAGCTTGTAGGCAAGTTCACAGAAAGCAAATTATAATAATCAGGGTGACCATCTATTAATTTCCAATGAGAAATTAAGCTGTCAAGTTGACTAGTCTTTCCAACACATTGGTTCACATAGCTAGCCAAATGGGGAGCCAGATGATTCCATTAAGATGGCTTCAAAAGTGATATTTTGCTAAAATAGCTTGACAGACTCACCCACAGCAGGAGTGACCTTACTGGGGAAAATGGAGCAGCTCCTCAGCCAAAGTCCCCTCTATCCTTGAGTGGCCTAGGGAAGGCCTGGCCAGCTCCACCTCTTGTGGAATTTTGTGTCATTTACTTGTTCGAGACTATTTCTACAGTGCAGCACACTACAGTTATGCTTTGTTAAATCATAATCACCTTCAGTTCTCCTTCAAAGTTGTGCCTGAATCTCTTTGGCTGAAGTTTGTAACATTTCTGTACATTTTTCTTCGTGTTCAATAGGCATGCTTTTGGGTTTGTATTCAAGAGGATTAATCAATACAGTGTGATATGTGCTGTAATAGATTATATATAGTTCTACTGGAACTCAGAACAGAAAGAAACTGGCATTCATTCAATATTATGGACCAAGTATTACAGTAAGGATTCTACATGTATGATCCCATGTAATCCTATAATAACCATATTATGTAGTAACTGGGGATTATGGGCCTTGCAGAGGGTTCTAAAACATGCAAGAAGCTGGACCACAATTTAAGCCCAAGCCATCCAAGCTCAGAGCTTATGTTCTTAACCGTTGGCTCTGCTGCCTTCCTGTGTCATTTGTTTGGTCCTGACATACCCACATCGAAGGATAGAGATTTATATCATTCTGAACTTAAAGAAAATAGAAAATTCTCTGTTATTTTAAAGGTAGCAAATGTTTAATGAAGGAATGGGGTGCTAAGAAATGCGTTTGGAGGATTGGACTGACAGGCTGCAGCTTTGGAAAAGCTTTCCAGACTGTTCTCTATGACTGGCCTCCCAGGACAGCTGCTGTGTCTGTCACAGTCAGCAAGGTAAGGAATCAGGAGGCTAGAACAGAGATACCGGGGGAAGCTCGTTTTCTCTCCTACCCACTCTATGTAGGTGATGTGGAATGCCCATCTAGTCCTTGGGTGAGACAATCATTTTGAAGAAATAATTTATTTTAGAGTTGGCTTAAGTAAGCAAACACTGGCAAAAAAAGATGAGCAATTCTAAACTCCAGGAACTACTAAAAGATGCTGACACATCGAAGGTTAAGATGCCACTGTAATAGAATTTAATTACTACCCTGAAAAGCCAAAGGTGAACACCACAGTATAGGAAGATCAACATTTGTCCCTGTGCTGTTATGATGACTAAGTACTAGTGTATAGAAACAATTTATGTGAACTATTGTAATTTGAGGGCTTTTTCCCCTTCATTTGTAGGTCTTCTCTCCCGCTTTGAGAACTCTCTAGAATAGGAGCTTAATCTATTTTTAAAAGACATATTGATTGTCGACACAGATAAAATTCAGGGTTTCTAAAATGCTGGGACTTGAGAATCTGAGAAACTGGAGGCGCTGTCCTTGCAGAGCCTGGGCTAAGTTGAGAGCCTGGGTGTTTGAGAAATGATTCAGCTGCTGTCCCTGTCCTCTCTGTCTGCTGGGGCAGAGGAACCTACAGGGGTCTGAGGGCTTCAAAGGGTGCTCTGTATCTTCATAGGAGGCTTTTCTTAACAACCCACAGAATGAAGAAGAGGGGTGAAAGTGAATCTAGGTCTAAGTTCTGCAGACATCTGAAGGAGCAGGAGCCTTCTTTAAAATGGCAACTTAAGGATTCTGGCATTTCTATCTCTCTTACATCTGCCATTTGTCCTCATTTTGTCTGCTAATCCCTAGAGAGAATTTTGTGCATAGAGTAGTAGTCTCAGTACAGACTCAAAGACTCCAGTATCA
The DNA here is from genome assembly GCF_978045245.1 of Mus caroli. Lineage (NCBI taxonomy): Eukaryota > Metazoa > Chordata > Mammalia > Rodentia > Muridae > Mus > Mus caroli. Next base: position 68,350,445 of record NW_028227261.1, read on the forward strand.
AATTATCCTGGATCAAAATCCAGCCTTACTGCTAGTTATCTGTATGGCTTTGGGAGGTCACCCTGTTTCTTTACTCACCTGCAGAACAGATGCGGTAATAGTTCTTACTGCCTAGGTTTATTGGGAGAGTAACTGGACTGGCTGCACACATATGTACATACCCTTTGTCTTAGTTAGGGTTGATTGTGTCTTCCATGTTTCATATCACAGCCCATCATCAAGGGAAGTCAGGGAAGAGTTCACTCACTCTGTTCTCTTATATCAGTTAGGAGTACCAGCTCAGAGATGGGACCACCAGCAACAGGCTGGGTTTGTCCACAGCACTAATTAAGGAAGTGCACTAAACGCTTGCCCATGGGCCTATCTTGTGGGGATATTTTCTCAACTGTGGATCCCTCCTCCTAAAATGTTCCAGCTTGTCTCAAGTCAACATAAAACTAGCCAGAATACCCTTTATAAGTGATAACTGTTGTGAAGTGAGTTTTTTCATTTCTTTCTCTTGATAAAATTTGAAGGAAGTATTTACTAAGAGTACTTGTATGTGAAGAAACTGAGGCCCACTGTGGTTACAAAGAGTTCCCATGGAGATACAGCTTATAAAGGAGCCTGGTCAGGGGATGAGTCCCTAGATGGCTTGACTGTATACCCTATGCCAAATGGCATTTTGCTTCCGGTGACAGTGTGTTTGACAGTGTACCCCTGAAAGAAACAGCAACTTCTATGCCACAGCCTTTGGGGAATCCTTGCCTTTTCTTATTGGGATCCCACTATAATCCATCAATTCCTGGGTCAGAATTGATCTTGCTATAGCTTCACAAGCCTCATCATTCTCCCACATTGGATACTATTGATGGTTACTCAGTGATCCACCCCTCTTAGGTCTCTTACATCTGCTAAGAAAACCCCTCTTTCCATTGTCTCTCCATCCTGAACTGAGTCTGTCTGCCTAGTTCCCAGTTCTTTTCTCTTTCCTCTCTAGTGTGCAGCCCTCCCTGCTGCTGTATAACCAGACGCCTGTCATACTCTCATCAAATGAACATTTTTTTAAGGTCAGATTCTGCCATTTGACAACTTTACACTGCATGGAAAGTGGTTTCTGTGCTTTGCCTTCTCATCTGTGGAGAGTGAGCTCTCTTTGCAAGGCAGCAGCTGGTGTACAGAGAAAAAGCAGCACCTGACCTGTTGACAGAGATTAGGTGAGAACACATGTGCTCTGAAATGGCTGATCCACCCCGAGCCTGCCTCTGTCTCCCAGGTTGGAAAAGAGCCATTGCCACCTCTCCACCCACCTTCTATCTCCCAGCATGCATTGGCTGGGGGAAGAAGCATAGCTCTTCTGCAGCATTCAGGAAGGACTTGGAGTGGTATCTCAGGTGGGCCTGACCCCCATGTTCATCTACAAGGGTCTTTTGCAGATGGTGCCCATGGGGCCATAAGCAGAAAGCTACTGACTCAGATGGCAATGTTTGGGTTTCTCTCCCCCATAAAAAAATATAATATAAACAAACAAAAAATATTCTTCAGCTCTTGTACTAAGTTTTCCAAGGAACAAGTGGACCCAAGATTCTCAACTGTGGCTGTACATGAAAACCACGTAGCATGTTTCCATAGGATTGTCCAGGCCGCAGACCTCAGGTTGTTGGCAGTAGTTCCCAAGTAAGACTGAGCATGAAAATTTGTAAACATCTTCACAATTGAAACTGCATTTAAACCTCTAGGTTCCTACCTAGAATACTGGCCAGCCCTTGACATCCTTGCCTCCATTTTAACCCCCTGGCGAATAGAGAAGATAACAGTGTGGCTCTCAGCATTAGAAATTTAAAATAGGGGTGGGTGGGTGGGTGGAGGAACACTCTCATAGAAGCAGGGGGAGGGATGATGTGATGATAGGGTGTTTCCGGGAGGGAGGAAAACTGGGAAAGGGGATAACATTTGAAATGTAAATAAAATATCCCATAAAAAAATTTTAAATAGAAGTGAGATCTAAAAAATAGCACAGCACAGGAGTGCTTACCAGCATTTTCTACAGAAATGTCTCCTGCAGTTATTATTACAGCCAGTGCTTGTGAGGCATCCCAGGCGCTGAGAGGCCCATGCTGCATGCTGTGGAATAGGAAACAGGAAGGAACTTCTACAGCAGAGAAGGAAACAGGCTTCCAGGGTGCAGTGCTCTGAGTCTCCCAAAGACAGAGGTTGTCAGCTATAGCCAAACAGTCTGTGCAGAGCCATTTTGCTGGCAGATCATCAGATGATGGCTGATCATTTGACAGGATATGTTGTTGGGTACAGTGATGGTCAAGAGGTTGGGAATAAAGACCAAAGCCAAAGCTTGAAAGACGTGTGCTTTTTGTCTGAAGGTAATTCAGATTGTTTTCTCTAAGCAAACCAGTTTGGTGTTAATAGATGGGAAACAATGCCTCCTCACATCTGCATTTCTGATGATTGGCTCACCTAGCAAGGAGAGTCAGTTCAGAAAAGAAATGGCTATGCAGGAAGAGCTGAGTCCAGACCCTCTCGCTGTTGTGCAGGTCCAGAGGTTAACACCCTAAGCTGAGAGACAGCAGCCTTATAAAGAATGGGCACTGGGTGTCTGGGATTACTGTGGGCTCTCATCCAGGACTGTTGAAGTCTAACTATGATGTTTGTAGTTGAACAGGATCAGAGGAGAACAAGTGGTGGTAGAAAAAAAAAGTCAATTAAGCAATGAACTCTGCTGAATTTGGGGATATTTTTGGCTGTGCATGAAGGTATTTAGGTAACAATATTCTCTAGACAGCTAGAGAGGAGACAGAAATCACTGCTTCCCTAGGCGTCCCTAGGCTCCCCAGTCAATCTTCCTGCATTTTGGAACCCAGTGGGATCAAACGCCAACCAGTCTCAAGAGCTATTAGTTAGAGTTGTTTTTAATGTTTGTGTCATTCCTTGGTGATTGCTGTCATTAAACACCAGTCTACTTGGCAGCATCCAGTGGTCATGGAAAATTGGAGTTCTTCCTGTCTTGCCTTGAGTTCCTAGAAGGTCTGGAAACTACATAAGTCATTCTTCAAATGGGCATATTCTACTGAACTCTTTCACAGACAGCGATCCCAGATTGGATAATTGGGTTATGGTTCTGTTAGCATCATTTACTGCAGTGAAAATGTACACAAGGAGAAAAGAACAATGGTACCAGGTCTCCCAAATGGCCACATGTGTACTGCTGCTTCATGACCTATGAGTCTAGAAGGCCCCTCCTAATAAGGCTGTTAAAAAAAAAATACAGGATGCTCAAGAAGGTTTGAATTTCTAGTAACTACTGGATGATTTTTCCATGTATGTATGCTCCAAAGTATTAGAACAAACATCCTAATAAAACTGGCCTATTGTTTTCTACCGTGCAGATTCACTTGAGAACCTTGAATTTATATATGTTCACTCTAAACTTAATCTATGTCGTGTATTCTCATTTTTCTTGTTTTGAGACAGGGTCTCACACCACCTGACCTTGAACTTATTGTATAGCTCAAGCTAGCTTCAAATTTGTGACAAGCTTCCTGCCTGAAAGTGCCAGGTGCTAAGATTACAAGCATGTGCCACCATGCCCAGCTTCTTGCCCAGGTCTTACAATGCCTGTTTTTGTCTCCTAATACAAAAGGAATTGACCCCCTTTGCCCAGGGAGACCAACTAAATCTGTCTCCTGAGTGATGCTTCTCCAGTCTTATCACACGAGCAGTAAACTCTGCTTTGGTCGTTTGTTTTTGTTTGTGTTTGTTTTACAAATCTTTGAAGGGACTTTGTTTGATCCATTTAATGTACATATCCACCTTTTAAGAAGATCAATCTATGTTAGTCAGCTTTCCACGTCTGATAACAATTACTAGAGAAACATGAACTGAAGTTGAAAAGGTTGATTTGGGGTTTGGTTTCAATGGTCCTAGACCATGGTTGCTTGGTTCCAATCACCTTTGGGCCTGTGACAGCAGTGTCCATCATGGCAGGAGCACATGAGGGAGGAGCCACCTACTTCATGGCAGCAATGAAGCATACATAGTGAGAGACTGGAAGAAAACAAGAATCCAATTCCCTCTTTAGAGGCACTCCCCCAGTGACTCAACTTTCTTTTACTAAGTAAACCCTATTTTGTTTATTTGTTTGTTTGTTTTTAAATAGGATCTTACTGTGAAGCCCTGGCTGGACTTGAACTCACTATGTAGATCATGTTAGCCTCCAACTCAAGGAGAACCACCAGTTTAACAAATTCCCAATGGTACCACAGACTGTGGACTAAACCTTTGACCACATGGGCAGTTGGTGGTCACTTCCACACCACAGCAAGTTATCAAAAGCCATACAAAACAGAGTGAAAGACGACAAGGGTTGGTTTTATAATACCATTCATGCAGGGAAACTAGCCTAAAGAAATATGCTTTTAATGTCTTGTGGAAACAATTAGTGAATCTGACTGCAGATTCGGGAAAGCTGGATTGTAAAAACCTTTCTCACTTGAGCAACCAAAGCTGAGAGCAAAAGAGAAAGGTGAGCTGGGTCAATATTTGGAACACACACACATTGATTATGCTGATTCATGGGAATCTTGGGGACATATTGATGGCATCTGGAAATAGCTCTGGGAGCTGATTGTGCTGATCAGATGTGTCTCATCCCTTACCCCAAGGTCCCCAGAGAGACAAATGCTGCAGAGTTGGGAGGGGAATCTTGTTTCTTATTTACATAGGCCTGCTTTCCCCTGTGTCCTCTACATTGAAAAGCAAAGTCATGCTTTGTGGTCCTGCTGAACTAGTCTCCTTTCCTTCTTCACCTAGAAATATTTCCTCCGTCTGGTCCACTCAGCGGTATGGAGAAGCTGGGGAATTCTTGAGTTCTCTTGTAAAAACAACAACAAAGGAACAACAAAAAATACCCAGGCCTGGTATACCAAGATAAACAGACTGCTCAATTCTGCCAGAAACTGATTATCAAGTAAAATTGGGATAGACTCTGGCTCTACCCATCCACATCTGGCACCTATGTGGCACCTTTTACTGCTCCCTGTGACTACACAGAATTTTAGTTAATCATTCGTAATTACTGTTCTGTTGCTGTGAAGAGACACTGTGACATCAATACAAGTTTTAAAATAAATCATTTAATTGAGAACTTGCTCACAGTTTTAAAGGGTGAGTTTATGATCATCGTGGCAGCAGGCAGGTAGTCAGGCAAGCAAGGTACTGGAGCAGTAATTAAGAGCTCACATCTGACCCATAATATGCAGGCAGAGAGAAAGTTGAAGACTGGGCCTGGCAAAGCCCACTCCCAGTAATATATCTTCTCCAACATGGCCACACCTCCTCATGCTTCCCAAACAGTTCCACTAAATGGGGACTAAACATGGAAGTCTATGAGCTTCTGGAAACCATTCTCCACACTACGTCAGGCATCTCCATAGTTCTTAGATGCCTTGCCACTCGATATAAACAGAAAACCAGTTTTTAAACCTTGTGTCGTTTAGTTACACATTTATTCCAGACTGGTGGCTAAAAGGAAGAGATGCCTACTGTGGTGTTTGCATGTGCTGGGCGGACTCTCCTGCACAAAAAGTTTCTATCTACTTGAACTGGGCTGTGAGCTAGTTTCCAGTGCAAATAGTTCTGAGGATTTATTCTTAGTAAATAATTCCTCAGATAACCTGCACATTCACTGTCATTGACATATATATATATATATATATATATATATATATATATATATATATATATATATCTGTGAGCTTGTAGCCTTTGGAAAATCATAAAACAGAAAATTCTGTATAGGCAAAGAGGTTGAGAAGCAGCAAACATCAGCAGGCAGAGTCTTGAGTCTGTTTGCTTAGAGCATCCTGCTGTGACACCTCTTATTAGCTCTGTGACCTCAGATAATTTATTAAAGTCCGTGTGCCTCAGTTTCCTCATCTGCAACATGGAGGTGATGAAGTACTGTTATGGGCATTAAATGGTTTGATACAAATCAGCTTTTATGAGTTACTGGCACAGAGCCTCTCTATGAGGTGTGTGCATGCACTTTTATATCTGCACCATCCCATGTGTAACATCTTTCCATGATAACTGTCTTCGTGCTTGGTCTGTTTCTGTGTCACACAAAGCAGGTAGAAATATTGGCATTTACCAAAGACATAGTAAAACTGAATTTTCCGATAAGGCAAGCATTTGCTTTAGCTAATCTCTTGAAAGGCAGAGTGCTGTGCCAGATAAGAACATTCTGTAATTAACTTCTCCCACATGCCTGTTACCTGCTGAACACTGTGCTAAACATTTTACTCTTGTAGGTAGGGTTATTTTTCTTGTTTTCCATATGAGGAATTTGAGACTTAAAGAAGCTAAATGTGTATGTAAAAACTTGTATAATGGATAAAAAGAACAAAAAAGGCAAATCATGTATGGATATTATACAATTATTTATAGAGACAAATTATACTCAAATATATCTGTATATGTAAGTTATGAAAAGAGTATAAAGATATAACAGTATTCTGGGGAGATGTTTGGGAGGTGGTTCTGTGAGAAAGAGTATTTGCTGTGAAAACAAGAAGACTTAAATTTGAGTGTCCAACTTGTCATGAAAGCCAGACATAACCAGCCAGACATAATTGTGCCTCCAATGCCAGCTTTGGGAGAAAGATACAGGAAATCTTGAGGGTTCCCTGGCCAGTCACCTAGATAAAACAAGCTTCAGGGTTAGTGAGAGTCCCTGTTTCAAAAAGTAGATGGGGAAGTAGAGTGTAGTGGCTCATGAGGATGATATATCAAACAACATGGTGATGGAGAGAGATGCAGTCAAGGAATGAGTTAGGGAAGATGCACAAAGGTTTTTTAACATTATCTGTGAAATTTTATTTCTTATAAATAAAAGAATATGAAATGATATTAAAATTTGAAGAAGCAATAGATTCATAATTCTGTTTAAATATTAAAATATTTACTTCTTTTATAAAGAAGTCATTTCTTAGTGACTTGGAAAGCCCCAGCACACATTACTGGCATACAAAAGACACTCAACAATTCTTGTTATTAAGAAGTACAGGGGAATGCCAGGGCCAGGAAGTGAGATTGGGTGGGTTGGACAGCAGGGCAGGGGGAGAGTATAGGGGACTTTCAGGATAGCATTTGAAATGTAAATGAAGAAAATATCTAATAAAATAAAAAATTTAAAAATTAAAAATAGTATGGCATTAAACTCAAAAAAATTTTTTTTCTCTCTCAATCCCTAAAAATCTGGGCTGTGAAGCAAAACTGTCGATTTCAGTTTTGGAATTATATTAGTAGGGAAGATACAGGACACCATCTCAACTGCCCACCTGGAACTAAGAACACCTTGGAAAACAGCATTGTCCGCAGTCAGGCAAACCATCAAGATGAACAAGTGCAGCTAAAATAAACATCTGCAAATGAGCTCTGGTTACACACAGAACAAGGTCAGAAATAGCATGAGCTTGGTCTTGTATGAGTTTCCTGGGGATTCCTCAACCTTAGCTTCAGACATGAAGTTAAGGAAAGACTGAGGGTTAGAGAAATGCCAGAATCAGGGATAAACAAGTCCCTGGATAAATACATTGGGGGGAAAAAAAAGATTCTCGTTGCCTGTCCTTGGGCACTGTTTTCCTTTTTCTTCTTTTTCTTTTTCTTTGCCTTTTTCTTTTTCTCTTCCTCCTTCTTTTTCTCTTTCTTTTTCTTTTTCAGAAGCAATATCCATTTTGTTTGACACAGCACCGTTATGATAGTGGAAGGCTGTTATTACAGTTGGTCATCCTGAGTCCATACATGTTATCTACAGTTTGATTGCCTCAGCTGCTCAGTCATATAAGGCATAGTGAATATTTTCACACCAGGGCTAGCAGTTTCCTCTGTTGTAGTCCTAGAAAAGTCAGCAAAGCTGGCTTACTCTTATTTATATTTTGTACCTGTTTTAAAGATGAGTAGAGACATAAAATTTATGCTTCGCAGACTTGTGCTTGCCTTTGTAGAAGGTATTGCTCTGCTACAGCGTGCACTCCTGCATTCAAAAGAAGAAAGGCTGAATGAGAAATGTATTACAGGGGGTAGGATTATGCCATTGTGGTTGATTTCTTCTTCAACCTTTTCTTTATTTTCTAACTTTTCTGCAACTGATTTAGCTGATTATTACAAGTAATGTTTTATTTTTAGTATTCTTGAAGGCTTTCTTATTTGTTCAGTCTCCTTCTCTAAATCTTCCCAGATCCAGCCTTCTTCCTCACACACCCAACTCTGGGTCCTTTAAAATAGAAAAAAAAAAAATCAAAACCAATGTATGCTGCCCAAATACTCTTGGATGTGTACTCCACTAGAGTATGGTCATCTTACCAGAGGTCACACCCTTAGAAAACACCCTCTCCGAGAAGCTACCTGTCACCAATAGCCCCAAGGCTAGGGATAAGACTGTATGCCTAACTCCCATCTCCATGGTAGGATTTGCTCCAGCTTGAGCTTTCACGGGCCTTGTGTATGTTGTCACAACTTCTGTGAGTTCTTTGCACAGCCACTCTGCTTGGTTCAGAAGACACTGTTTCTTTGCAGTAATCCACCACCCCTGGTACCTATACCTGCCCCACCCCACCCTACCTCCAGCCAACACACACACACTCCAGAAATGATTCCTAAGTTTGGGGATTATAAATGTTTGATTTAGTGATGCACATTCTACAGTCTCTTTCTCTGCATCTTGGCCAGTTGTGGTCTCTGTTAATCGCCATCCACTGGAAATACAAAGGCTCTCAAATGAGAGTTGAGAGATGTATTGATGTACAGATATAACAGTGAGTCATTGGGAATCTGATCCTGACCCAGAAGCTTCATCCCTACAAGCTTAGCTTTTGTAGTTCTGGAAGGGACTGTGGAGCAGAAGAGTGTCAACGATGCCAAGTTGTGACTCCTGTGAACTACAGCACTGACCAGCTTGGCAAATCATGCCGATTCATGCAGTAGCAACACCAATATCGAACCACTTACTTTTTGCTTGGCTTTCAGTTTCACTCCACAAGATGAAACTCACACACGTCACCATTATCTGGTAAAGAACCTATGGATAGATAGTTCCTAGGTTCTAGAGGAGAACCTGCTAATGTTACTCTGCTAAATGGGTATTTTTTTAAATACTATTGCCAAAAGACCGAAGGAAAGAAAATGCTATGATTTATGTTAGGAAGCCAGACAGATATTAACTCTGACACATCTCTTTCTAATAATTTCTAATAATTTTCAAATTTCCAAGGTTGCCAGAATGAGGAAAATAAGCTGACTTACTTTCCTAACACGCAAATTTTTTATACATAAACATTAGTTGATAAAATGTGAAAACCTAAGAATAAAAAATATTTCATCTACAAAAAAAGCCTTTTCTATAGAAGACAGAATTGAAGTTGCACAGCAAAGACACAAGGGATAGATTAGCTCCCCCTCCTGTGTACCTTTAGGCTGGTATAGAGGACAGTGGACCTCAGAATTGTAGTCATCAAAAGTACTGGGAGAGCTTATTAGGCACAATCAACCCCAGGAGTTATATTTAATGGATCTTGGGAAGGGCATGAGATTATGCATTTCTAGCAAATTCCCATCTTCTATACAAGAACCGTTGTTTGAAGGTTGCATGGAGGTATATGCATGCACAGTTATTCCAGGGCATTGGGTATTTGGACCCTTAGTGGTCACCTTGGAACGTACACATCCAGTAGAGTAGAAGACTTGTTAGAATTGGCTGAGGAAAGAACTCTAGCTGTGGAAAAGATGGCAACAGTCTCAGGCTAGATGTTGGGCACATGTGAGTAAAATCTCATGGTACTTGAATAGGAAGCAGGCATAAGTGAATTTTTAGGCAAAAGATAAATGCTTGGTAGGAGCCCATGAGGTATTCATTTCACCCACACACCTTATTGCTCGGTCTTCTAAGTCCGTAGCCAACACTTAAGAGTTACCAGTTTTCATATGGAAATCCAAGTTTCTTTCTGGTTTTGGAAAATCTACTGTGGAAACTTGAAATTTGATACCCCAATATGACATCAAGTGAGCAGAGACAAGACCAGACCGGCTGTTCCTTTTGCCTGGAGCATTTATTCTTGGGCTAACCTGCCCCAGCTGATCCTAGACATAACCAACAGATCTCTGTGTACCTTTGAGTTTACACCAAAACCAACACTGGTCTCTTGTGAGACGATGCCGGGGCCTAGCAAACACAGGAGTGGATGTTCACAGTCAGCTATTGGATGTATCACAGGGCTCCCAATGGAGAAGCTAGAGAAAGTACCCAAGGAGCTAAAGGGATCTGCAACCCTATTGTTGGAACAACATGATGTACTAACCAGAACCCCAGAGCTCTTGTCTCTACCTGCATATGTATCGAAAGATGGCCTAGTCGGCCATCAATGGAAAGAGAGGCCCATTGGACTTGCAAACTTTATATGCCCCAATATAGGGGAATGCCAGGGTCAAAAGAATGGGAATGGGTGGGTAGGGAAGTGGGGGGCGCTATGGGGGACTTTTGGGATAGCATTGGAAATGTAATTGAGGAAAATATGTAATAAAAATATTAAAAATAAAAAAAAAAGAAATGAAGCTATATCATGAATTGGGCAGCAAAAGCAGGAGGGTATGGACTCAACACAAGCATAAATGTTGACTTTGGGAAGAAACAAGAACAGTTATTTTTGCCATGTGCCAGGGGAAAAGGATGAACTGTCTTGGACCAAAGATGGTAACCATCAACTTCTCGGCACAAATAAGACTTCTTGTTAACTTGAGGGAAGAGGGCTTTATTCCTAGGAAACAAGAAATTTGGTCTCATTGCTGGAAAATGTGTTGAGGAGCTAGTAGGGTTTACTAAAAACATCAAAAAGCAAGTCTGTTAGCCCATTTACAGTAAGAGTATGAGATTCTCTGCTACAGCAGCAAAGTGCATAGGTAGAAGCACTGAACTGAGACGGAGAACTCACCAAATAAAGAGATCCATCCATGTGTAGAATTTCTATTGTACCAAGAATTCCATCTGATTATGGGTTTTGAATTATGAAAGTAATGTGTCTTGAGATAAACAGAACAAGAAGACCTGACTATAATTTTATTGGTAGATCTCTGTCTCTCTCCTTCGTTCCTTCTCTCTCTCTCTCTCTCTCTCTCTCTCTCTCTCTCTCTCTCTCTCTCTCTCTCTCTCTCTCTCTGTGTGTGTGTGTGTTTGTGTGTGTGTGTGTGTCTGTGTGTGTCTGTGTGTGTGTGTGATTCATGGGTGGTTTTTTGGCATGTTTGTGGGTGCACATAAGTATGCATGTATGTAGATGCCAGGGATTGATGTCAAATATCATCTTCCATTACTTTTCCACCTTACTCATTTAGTCTAGTCTTGCTGTGCATCTTGCCCTGGGATTCCGGCCTCTGTCTCCTGGGGCTGGGATAGCAGATGGGCTATTCTGCCCTCTTGGAGTTTACTTAAGATTCTGGGGATCCTCAGGCCCTCAACCTTGCAGAGCAAGTGCATCACCAACTGAGCCATCTCCCCAGCCCCTTATTGGTAGATATTTTTAAAGAGGGTAGCATTTAAACAATTTCCCTAGCAGATAGTTCAGCAAAAATATGATGGATGGGGAATCTCGGTCTCTTTCTTAATACCATCTCAATTTCAAGGAAATTGATCTACACACCTCTGCCCAGCCTCCATGGCTAACACATTTTGTCTCCTGTCTGACGACAATAGCAAAGCTTGAGAGATGCCACCGAAGGGAAACATTTCATTCTTCACAGTTAAGCTTGCAGCACAATGAACGATGGTTGTTTTAAAAATTCAAGAAATTAGGCCTGCAGTGTTTTAAATAGTTTCCCTAAAAAAAGCAGCCTACTAAAATCCTGTATAATTTATCAGGTGAATTTCAAATGAGAGCATGATTGAGCTTGCTTTGAACAGAAGCGATAAACCGATTGACCTCGTGACATAACCTCAGCAGTCATGGTCCACCCTAACTGCTTGTCCGCAGAGGCTGTCAGTGCTGATTTCTGCGTGTGAAATACGACTTTTTGCAGGCTATTACTTTGTAAAAGAGGTGTTAAGTACAGAGCTCCTATGTTTCTCAAAAGAATGGAGTTGTGACCTGTTTTTCCCTAGAAAAACAGACAACTAAACCTTTTAGTCAAAAGAATGTTTTTTTAAGAAGAAAAGATAGCTATAGAAAGGAGCTGCTTATTCTTTAGGAGTCCACAGGAATTCGTAGCCACATCAGTGAAGCCGCTCTTGGAAGGGGGTGGGGGTATCAATATCCTCGGTTGTTAGTGTCAGAGGTAGCTGCATTTCCAATTCTGTTTGGAAAGATTTTTTTTCTAAACAATTAACAATGTGTCTATTGATGACCCAATGAAACCAAAAAAGCAAGATGCCCCTCCCGACCCCGTTCCCAGCTAAGGAGCATGCATTTGGTCAAGAAGGCTCCAGTGGGATGTTGTACGATGGAGGACCTCATTTCTTGTCTTCAAGCCCTCAGAAAGGATGGAACACAGAACAGACAGTTAAAATCGAAAAGCTGAGCTGCCAATCTCTTGTCTTTCTTTCTCTGTTAGTCTAATCCAGGTGAACTCATTATCATTTATTGAATTTTTCCCCTCGAGGGTAATACCTGCCCATCTTTCCAAAGCATACTGTGACTCAATTCCCAATGTGGATCTTTTATTGCTCTGGGCAGTATTCACTCATGCATGCACTATGCAACTTTCTGCTCACCCACTTGTAAATTCAGCAACTTCCTTAAAACTCCCATATATTAAGTGGCATCAGAACTTTAATGGAAATTGTTTGAAGATGGACGTCAGCTTTCTGATCTCTGGATGTCAAGTAATACCTGATCAGTTTCATTGGCAGTGAGAAGCTTTATGAGAAATAATATAAACATGCGAGAGATGTGAGGCCTTTAGCTCAGGTTATCCCCATTTACAAACTGTGCTAACTATAGTATTAAGTTTAATGGCTTAGTTTTAGTAGTTGGATATTGTCTTTGTCAGGGTTTCTATTCCTGCACAAACATCATGACCAAGAAGCAAGTTGGGAGGAAAGGGTTTATTCGGCTTACACTTCCATACTGCTGTTCATCACCAAGGAAGTCAGGACTGGAACTCAAGCAGGTCAGGAAGCAGGAGCTGATGCAGAGGCCATGGACGGATGTTACTTACTGGCTTGCTTCCCCTGGCTTGCTCAGCCTGCTCTCTTATAGAACCCAAGACTACCAGCCCAGGGATGGTCCCACCCACAAGGGGCCTTTCCTCCTTGATCACTAATTGAGAAAATGCCTTACAGGTGGATCTCATGGAGGCATTTCCCCAACTGAAGCTCCTTTCTCTGTGATAACTCCAGCCTGTGTCAAGTTGACACAAAACTAGCCAGTACAGGTATTAAAATGCTAATTGAGATAGCTGAATTTTCAAATATATAAAATTGTTCTGAGTACCTAGAGTGGGAGCAGGACTGAGTAAAATATAAAGGCTATTGACTTTTTATGCAGATGTATCCCCAATATAAGAAGATAATCAATAACTCGATGTCAAGTCACAAGAGCAGCAAGCAAGAACAGATTCTAACTCTTGAAGGTTTGTCAGTCTAGATCCAATTAAGAGGCAGAAATTACACCTGCTATTTCAGCAAGGCAGGCTTCCCATAAAGAACTGTTAACTAGGTAGAGAGCTGTTAATTATCTCAAGCAAAAGGGAACTTTTTAAAGGTACCTGCGAGATAAAATTGTAGGAAGCAGCTGCCACTCTAGGCACTGGGGAAACAAAAGGAAGACACTAGAATTATTAAAACGGAGAAACTCAGAGGAGGTGGTGGCTCAGCTAGTGTTTAGAGCAAGGAGTGATAAAACCGGTCCCATGAGTGTTAGACAATCTGTGCACTGGATTCAGCTGCTGTAAAGAAACACTGTCAGCCCTGGGGTGAAACAGAAAGGATCAGGAAACAGGAAATGCACAGAAAGTAAAAAGCACGGAACCAACCCCATCTTCTGCTTCCCCTTATAGGCTTCTGCTCTTCTGAAGCATCCCATTTTTAGAGGAACCAGAAGGCCAGATGGGAAAAGGAAAGGAAATTTGCAGAGTCCCCTCTTCAGTGTCACAAAGCAAGAATCCAGGGCAGGTTGAGGGCCCAGAGGTACTTAGTGTCACAGAACAGAAGCCTTCAGGCAGGAGGCTAACCAGTGAGCCTCCACAGGGAGCAGTGAGGCAGATCCTACTGGGAGGAACAGCCTATAGACTGTAGCAGATTCGTTGTCCCTAAATGACAGTTTTAACAGTGCTTATTTACCTTCAAAGAGAGTCAGTAAAACTGATTTAAAAGAAGAAGGCTGTAAGATCATCACACAGCTACTGTAGGACTCAACAAATAAGCTGTTGTTGTTCTTGTTGTTACTTTTTGTTATACAAAAAGCAGACTGACCTCCAGTGTCCAGTTGTAACAGCCATGAGTATTTGTCCACGCTGCATCACCGTACCAACTCCATGTCCCTCTCAGCTTCCCACTGAACTGTCGTTCATAAACAATTCATTGTGCTTAATTGCTACTTGATGAATTTTTACAAAGCAAATGGCTCATGTAAATATCATTTAGATCCAAACAGAATACTGCAAACACTGGAAGCCTCCTTTAGAGAGCTCCCTTGGGTCTCTTGGCGGTTTTCCAGAGGAGAGGCCCCTTTTGCTGAGTTTTCAGCTTTATGTGTATAGACAACATGTGCTTTTTAAAGTCCTTAGCACTTTTATTCTTAAATGCTCTCTCTGCCTTATTGCTTTTCATTGTGTGTGACACCGGATTACATCAGTAAATTTTCATGCAAGTATGGATTCCTCCCCCATGTCCCCCTCCCCCTCCTCCCCTGCTCCCCTCCCCAGTAGTTAATTCCATTTGGCCCCATGACAGCTTCACCTCTACTTTCACGTCATCTAGACACATACAGTTTTTATGTGTCTATATAAAAGTTTAGGACCCACATGAGAGAAAAACGCAATCTCTGTCCTTCTCAGACTGAGTTAATTTGTTTACTGTGATTCTCTCCAGCTCCACAAATTTTCCTGAAAGCAATGCAACTTTGTTCTTTATGGCTAAAATAATTCCATTGTGTATATATACCTCATCGTCTTTATGCCTTCCGTCCTCTGTTGATGATTCTGGGAGTTAGCAGTTAAGGACAGCACTGTGATCAACTTGGGTGTACAAGCATTTCCTGTGCAGTATTGGAATCCCGCTTGCTTTTTGAGGAACAGTATAGAAACCCCATACTTGCTTAGTTCACATTCCCACCAGCAGTGTATAAGGGTTTGCTTTTGTCTGCATGCATACTCACAAGTATTTGCTGTTTTCTTAATGACTGCCATTCTGACGGGTGGAACAGAATCTCACTATAGTTTTAATTTGCAGTTTTTATAATGGCTAATGAGGCCAAACTTTTCTTTTTCATGTGTTTATTGGCCACTTGAAGATACCATTTTTTAGAATGTTTTGTTCTTTTCATTAGTCAACTTATGGACTGGGTTGTTCAATTTCTTGTTACTTAATATTTTTAATATTTTATTCATTGTAAATATCAACTTTATGTCAGATATATGACTGGTAAAACCTTTCTCCCATTCCATAAGCTATCTCTCCACTCATTTCCTTTGCTGTATAATTTCATAACTTAACACTGTTAGAACCCAGCCACTCCAGATGCAGTCGCATTTGCTCACAGAAGCTGTGAAGAGCCGACAGGCCACATCCAGCCAAGCCTTTCTCCAAGTTTTCCCATCCCCAGTACTTAGAATTGTCCTTTCCTGTAGCAAAGCCCTGAATAGAAAATACTACAGGCAGACCAGTGTCATATTGCATTCTAACTAGATCTAGCCTCTTATCTAGAAATGTCCTTGGGGCTATTAGAAGATATAATATCTCTGTCTCATTTAGGTGCTGTCCACTAACCATGGGCCCTTTTCTTCTACCCCAACACCCATCCCTTCTCCTTTCCCTGGGATGCCTGGGGCTTTCCTCCAAAACCCTCTTTCTCAGTTCTACTAAACCCTTTGCCTACAGTGGACCATTTCTGTCTCTGTCTTGAGCCCCATCTTTTGAACTGAAGATCCTAACACATTTGTCAGTTGTTGCTATTATTTCTAGACTTCCTTGAGTCTTATTTAGAAAGTCCTTACCTATATAGAGATCTTGATGTATTTTCCCTAGTTTTTCCTGTAACAGGTTCAGAGTCTTGTGTCTTCATTGAAGTCTTTGATCCATTTTAGTTAGTTTTCATACAGGCGAGGGAAAGGAATCTAGTTTCATTTCTCCTTCATGTTCTCATTTAAATTGAACAAAATTATTGATGAGGTCTACCCATACTGCTGCATGTGGCCATATTTCATCTCTGTTCACTGTCTTATGTTGTATATCGTGGGAGTGTCCCTGTTTTCTCCACTCTTTGTTCCATGGATATGTAATTGTGCTGTTTCCAGCCTTCGGCTATTAGAAACCATACAACTGGACACGCATGTCTTCTAGTATACATTTGTCTACATTTCTGTTGAGAATATGGTTTAGGATATAGATATGTTCAACTTTAATAAGCATTGAC
Organism: Mus caroli; assembly: GCF_978045245.1. NCBI lineage: Eukaryota > Metazoa > Chordata > Mammalia > Rodentia > Muridae > Mus > Mus caroli. Next base: position 68,367,052 of record NW_028227261.1, read on the forward strand.
TTTGAGCTTAAAATGTAGTTCAATCAACTTAGTTCTAGTTGCTTCATGTATCAATATTTGATGTCTCTACTCTTTATTTTATCTGGTCTATGAGGTACATCAGATTTTATTCTTGCTTTAATTTGCATTCCCTTAATGAGTACATTTTCTGATGGATGCTTAACTTGGTAACTGAATGTATTTTGTAGAGTGTTCAATTGCTGATTTGTGTTTGCATGTTCAGAATATGATTGGGGGGGGGTGGACAAGAACTCTGCAGGTATTTTCTCCTATTATCTTTTCATTCTCTTTGATGGTATTTTTATAATGAAAATCTATAATTTTAGTGTAATTTAATATATTGGACTTCTTTGTAGTTAGTTCTTCTTGAGTCTTAATTTAGACTGAGCCTTTTGCCTCTTTCATTTGAGTCTGTATTCTACCTGATGCTGAACTTTGTGAAGTGAGGTAGATTTGGCCAACCAATGTGTAGTGGGAAAACTAGCTTTTCCTCAATGTGACTTTCTTCTTTGTCATAAATTGATAGTGTGCTGTACATGATATCCTTGTGTGGATAACATGCTATTTTAATTGAATAAAAATTGGGATATATGTTAGTGACATTCTTTTTATGTATTTGGTTTTTTATGTATATGAGTGTTTTGCCTGCATATGTTTTTGTACCACATGCAAGCAATGTCCTTGGAGTCCAGAAAGCATTAGAATTTATGGACTTGGCATTATGGACAGTTGTAAGCCACTGCGTGGATGTTGAGAACCGAACCTGGGTTTTCTGAAAAAACAAGTGCTTGAACCAGCATTCATCATTTCTCCAGGCACTAGTGCACATTCCTAAGCTTTTCCCTTCAGAGTGATCTCAGCCTTTGAAAATTTTTATGTACATTTTAGGTTCCCTTGTCAACTTTCAAATTACCTGGTAGTTTTAATTAGAGTTAGATTCAGCCTGCAGTTTGCCCAGAAATGGCTTCCTTACAACATAGACTCACTCTGATCATAAACATGTTGTGCCCTTTCTTTGATCTAAATAGCTGTATTTTTTTGAATAAAAGCAAGTCTCTGCAGAAGCCACGTAAATTATTAAGTTTAGTTTATTTTTCTTGGCAAATGTTTTGTGTTCTCTTAAGTCGAATCATTTCATATTTTATGTTTTGTTATTATGTGGGAATTGGTTTGCTAATTTATGCTAATTCAAATGACATATTTGGAGATAACTGGGTTTTTTTTCTCTGTACAGATAATCATACTAGCTACCAATTTTGACACTGTCTTTACTTGTATCTTTCTGACTCGATGCCTCCCACTTCGTTTTCTTGCCTTTTTGCATTGATTAAAGTCACTGTTGCTTTTAGACCATCATAAGAACACACTGGATGTGGACACTCTCACTTGAAATCTGTCACACTAAATGGTCACTCTTTACCCTAACATCTGCAAAACTCCCTCAAAAAACAGGTCTCCACATCCCTCACATCTTTGAAACAGAAGCAAGCTTAATTTTTTACAAAACTGTTATTAGTAAAATTTCCAAAAATCAAATTTAAAGTGACAGATTTACTTAATATTTTACTTGAAAATTTGAGACTTACTAATTTGTATCATTCTTTTATTTTAATATGTAGTAAACATTTTGAAAAAATACCTTTTAAAATCAGCAATAATAGCTTTTTATAGTTTTTAATGAGCTATATTAAAACTTATTCATCCCAAAAGAAAACCTACAGACTCAGCTAACCTGGGCTCATAGGGGCTCACAGAGACTTAACTGACATTCAGGGTGCCTACATGGGACGGACCTAGGCCCTCTGCATGTGTTACAGTTGTATAGTTTGCTCTTCTTATGGGACTCCTAAAAGTGGGAGCAAGCCCTGTCTCTGATTCTTTTGCCAGCTTTTAAGACCCCCATATTTTTTTCATACTAGGTTGCCTCCTTCAGCTTTAAAATGAGGGGAGGTGTCTAGTCTTATTGCACCTTGATATGCTTTGTTTGGTTGATATCCGTGGGAGGCTTGCCCTTTTCTGTAGAGAAATAAAGAGGAGTGGATAGGAGGGCAGATGGGAAATGGGAGGACTGAGAGGAAAAGGGGGAAGGGATACTACAGTTGAAATGTAAATAATAATAATAATAATAATAAATGGCAGTAGTAGTATTAAAAACCTTATTCATATTGAGGGCAAGTACATGTTACTTTTATCTTTTAAATTGTTACTACCAAAATATATCAGCTGAATGAAAATCTCTCAACAAGATAAAAAGATTACCAATATGAAGGTATTAAAGAATTTAACACATATGTAATCATTGATGGCTTATTCTTTCTTAGTTTCTTAACCTGCTCAGATGTGTGCAGTCCAACAGCAGCACATCTGGATATGCACCGTAATAGTTAAATGCTATCATCTTTGATACTCTGTCGTCTTTGGTATTTTTAGTCATGTGTTAATGATAGTTTTGTAATTCTTTTTGCCCAGGTCTATTCATCAATGTAGAAAGGAAGAACATACCTTGACAGTGTCTTAGCTTGATTTATTATGCTAACACATTTAGGTATGTGGAACACAGAAGTCCATTTGTCTTGCTGTTTTCACAAATCAGTGAATCTGACAAAGACCTTGGTTCAAAGCTGCAAAAAAGAAAAGGCATTGGGCACCCTTGTTCAGCATGTGATTCAAATACGTCTTTGCTTATTTCAGCTCTGGCTTTCTATGCTCTTCCTGTTTCCTTCTAGAAGGTCTCACTGTGCTTTTAGATTAGTTTATTTCTCCATTTAGTTGTTTATTTCTACTGTATCTATATTGACTCTATGTTGTCAAATTCATTATAAGTTGGGAATATTGTCATCATGCTATCACTGTTGTGAAGTGACCCGCCTGATTGTAATAATTACTTTGGCTTTAAAGCTGAGCTTCTTTTGTGGTTTACTTTTGAGATTGTAATTTAGTTACATTTCTCTCTTCCCTCCCCTCATCCAAACCCTCCACTCTTTTTCATTGCATTCAGATATACATTTCTATATACATATATACATAAACACATACATATGCATAAATATAACCCGTTGAATCCATATAATGTTACTTGTATTCTTGTATGTCCAAGGCTGACTGACTGTTCAGTACTGGACAACTTGTGTGCTCTTCCCTGGTCAAGACCATCTCGCCATTCCCAGCTATACTTAGTCACTAGTAGTTCTTTTATAGTTTTCCCCATCCAGTTTAGTATGTTTGTTGGTACCATCCTTGATACTCTGTTGTCTTTGGTATTTTTAGTCATGTGTTAATGATAGTTTTGTCTGGAATTTTCTACTGTTCATTTACCATTATTTCATGTTTAAAATGACTCTTACAGTCTGTAGGTGGTTGGATTCTGATTGCAACCTGTTGCAATCTTTTTCTTTCAATAAAATATTTAGTCTACCCCAATCTGACTTAATTATGGGTATATTTGGTGTTAAAATACATTATCTTATTTTGTATGTATCTGGGTTCTACCTCTTTCTTGTGCTTGCTATTTTTGCATTGACCAAATATTATATTTTGTTCCTTTCTACTAAGACCATAGAAAAGGGTCTAGAGTAATTTCTCAGAGTATAAAGTGCTTGCCATGCAAATGTGAGAATCCACATTCAAATCTTCAGGTAAAAGCGAAGTGGAGCAATGGACGTCTTAGTGCTCCAAAGGCAAAATGAGAGGCAGACACAGGGGAATCCTTGAAGCTCCTGAGCCAATCATCTTGGCATCTACACTTCAGTGGCAACCAACACCACCACCAATAGATAGATGGATAGACAGATAGTCAGATAGATAGACAGATAGATGGATGGAACCCTTGCCTCAAATAAGGTTGAAGATGAGGACCAATATCCAAGACTTTCCTCCTATTTTTACACATGGCTGTCATTCACACATTCATAAACACACAAAAACATGATGCATGTTCAGTGTACTAGATAACATAGTTACCACCTTCTTGGTAGCATGTATTAAAAACTCTAGACTATTTTGATCCCATATGATCCCCTCTATTCTTCATGGTGCTGTTGTCACATCTTAATTCTAATGGACTGCGATGGCACTTTGGCATGGCTTACACTATCCCATCTTCCGTCTACATGCCTAATTCTTCTGCAGAGAAATCTGCTAACACCATCTGAATTAAAGTATCCTCAAATTAAAGTAATGGACCCTTTCCTTTCCATTTCCTTATTTTTCTGTTTGTTTTCCTGCCTGGGCTTTGTTCATGATGTGACAATATGCTTTTGTTTTGGTCTGGATTTTGCATTAAGTTTCCCAAGGGTAGAACTGTGTCTGCCTTGTTGGCACTTGATAAACATATGTTTAATCAGAAGGATGGATAAAAGATGCCAGACAAAGAACAAAACCACTAGCCCTCATAGCATTAGACATTTGATCCACAAACCATAGGATTTTAATGTCAAGAACATTTGGGAGGGGTGTGAAGATCACTGCAGAAATAGCTAAGTGTGCAGATCTTCCCTGTGCACATTTTTTTTTTCATTTGTTCACTACTTCCTAAATATCTGTGCAGATCCTGGTGCTGGGCCAGGTGCCAAACTAGATGCCAGGATGAATGGGGAAATATCAGCCTTCTCCATGGGATCCTGCAGCAATCGCACTTGAAAACAGTTCCTGGCTGGAGGGGGAGGGGGTAGGAGCTGGATGGCTAAAACAAGGTTGGAATGAGGAAGGATTGGAATGAAGACAATTCCATTGTCCATGAAGCATTCCTGGGCTGAAGGAAGTCAAGAGCTTTGATCCCAATGTCTCCAAATCAGCAGCAATGAGCCAGTGAAAAACTTCCCAGGGGTATACACACATAGAGAGTACTAGAGAGCTGGCATATAGTATTCTACACTTGCAGACCTAGATTTATAATTCCCTGTTACATTCATTCTTACAGTTTAGAAACCAAAGACCACCATGTCTGGAATTTGGGGCCAGGGGTCAGGGCAGGTAGCACCTCAGATACCCAGTGTTTACTTGAGACTATACTATCCTTTAAGGCAAAAATCAACAAATGAATTTAAAAAAAATAACAAAACTACCAGTCACAGGGCTGGAGCCATGACTTAGTGACTTGCTATTCTTCTCGGGGACTGGCTGGAGTCTGATTCCCAGCAACCACAGGCTGCTCAAAACCACAGCTCAACCACAGTAACTACAGCTCCAGGGTATCTAGTATGTTCTGGCTTCCTCAGGCACTTGTACATGTGTGATTCACATAAAACCCATCCAGGTTCCCATGCAATACATATCAGTTGCATCCTAGGATGTGTCCTGTCTTCATAGAGGTCACAAAGGAAGTTACCTATGCAGTTGTTGCATCCTCAAATGCTTCTCCCTCGTTTCACCCAGCTTTGTAATATCCAAACAAAAGGGACACAAGCTAATTCCTAAGTTTTACTTACAAAATGACAGTTGAAATTCTGAGATATTTTATTGTTGTTGTTTCAAACAGTGAGGCTGTATTATTTTTACCTTTTCAGCTCTCAGAATTCCCTCCAGCCTCACAGGCAGATGGGAGGACAGCTTGCCCTACAATAACAAATGACCCTGACTGCCAGAGTCTGTGTTTCGAGGTCTACCCTGAGACAGCCAGGCATGGGTCCTGCATAACGAATGTGAATGGAGAGCCGCTGAAAGAAAAGACCCAGAACAGCTGTATGGAAGAGGTATCCCTCAAGTTGGCATTAGGATCATACCTTAATACATACCTCACACTGTTGAAGCCTTATTAAGAGCTGCCAGCCCTGGTGGAATTGTATGGATAGGCATTCTCAGTTGTTTAACAACCAGTTATTTCTAGCATGTCTGCAAGGAGTGGTCTCAGGGTACTGTGCCAATCCAAGCTATACTTAATTGGAGTGTGTAGAAATTATTCTTATGACCTCTGCCTTAGATGATGACCAGCGAGTCTTAACCACTTGGATTGTTTGGGGAGCAGATATATTTGGGAGCTCACCAGGGTTGGGGTCTGGGTTGGGTGTAATAAGCTGTCTGAACCTGTCCTTTTTCTGGGTATGTATAAAAAGGTATCGGTGTGTATCACTTACACACTTGTGGTTTGCCAATACTACCATGGTACTTTTCTTCTATTCCCCAGTCCTCGCTGTCCTCATAGATACTGTTCTATCCATTATACAGACCATAGAAAGCATCCATAGAAGTAGCTAAAGAAACTGTTCCCAAGGTGCCTGTTGCAAAAACAGGCTTCCTAGCCAAGTCACTTGAGACCATTTACATCACAGCTCGGTCCCTCTTACTGTTATTTGCTGAGTATTTGAACTACTACTCTTTCTCTGTAAGCACTTAGACAACTGAGTTTCCCAGCTCTCCATTTGGGATGAAGCTCATGTAAGGAACTTTCTTCATTTCTGTATTATTCAAACCATGTAAAGTTGTAGCTTTTTTCTCGGTAATTCTCCCCTTTCTCTTTGACACAAAGACTGAAGAATGTCCAGACAGTCATTTTAACTGGAGGGTACTGTCCTTTACTTTTACATTTTATTTTTAAAGTGAGTGAGTGAGTGGCCAGATAAGAATGTCAGACCCTTTAGAGCTAGAGTTAATGTCCGTTGTGAACCACCTGACATGGGCAAATGCTCTTAATTGCTAAGCCATCTCTCCAGCCTCCTTTCATTCCCATTTTGAATACGCAGAGTAACCAAGGATTTTGTATCCACTATGTCAAAACCGAAAGCAATTTTATTTAAATGGACTGATGACAACAATGTATTTCATTGGCAATTTATTACCATCATTATGACTGCTGTTTTCAGTAACAATTTTATTATAGCGATTAACTACCATGACAATATACTTTTATGAACTTTTCGGAGTAGATTTTGAATATATTACTAAACATAATTGCAACACATGAATAGTATAATATTTAATGTATTAATTTTATGTATACAGGCAGTGTTCACAGCATATTTCTGAAGTAGCTGCCAAGCAAACTAAGGACAGTTCGATCACACAGGTTCCACTGATATGATAGGGTGTGACACAAACTGTAGTGTGGTTGCCTGAAGTCACTTAGTGTCAGCTCTGTACTGGCTATGTAACAGAGATGTGTGTGCAGGTTTGGCTGTTACACCAAAATCCCACAGACTGGGAATCTTAAGCACTATAAGTTTACCTCTAGTGGTTCTGTACCTTGAAGTCCAAGATCAAGACACAAGGTGATTCTTGGCTTTTTGGTTTGGGGTTTGGGTTTGTTTGTTCTTGTTTTATTTTGTTTTGCTTTGCTTTTTTTTACTGAATTGTAAAAGACTACCTCATTTCAGCTAGAGGGAGGGAGGGAGGGAGGGAGGGAGGGAGGGAGGGAGGGAGAGAGAGAGAGAGAGAGAGAGAGAGAGAGAGAGAGAGAGAGAGAGAGAGAATATTTCCAGTGTCTTTTTTCACATTAAGAACACCGAATCGGGGCTGGTGAGATGGCTCAGTGGGTAAGAGCACCTGACTGCTCTTCCAAAGGTCCGGAGTTCAAATCCCAGCAACCACATGGTGGCTCACAAATCTGACTCCCTCTTCTGGAGTGTCTGAAGACAGCTACAGTGTACTTACATATAATAAATAAATCTTAAAAAAAAAAAAAAGAACACCGAATCTTCTGCATCAGGGACCCTACCCTTAACCATTTTATTTAACTGAGTTGCTTCCTCAGAGTTCCTGCGTCCGAATACAGCCATATATTGTGGGGTGGGGCTTCATCTTTCTCACACATCTAAGGACAACACATTCAGTCCACAACACTATCATAAAACCCCACAAGAAACCCATTTCACACACGGAGACCCGGAAGCTCTGAGAAGAGATTTCATACTGGTATCTCCTCAGAGACAAGTTTCAGGTATGAAGTGATGACAGAAATCTGTGCTTTGACACTAGCTAGGTGGCTCTCCAAGCATAGCTCAGTGCTGTGTGACATCTAGACAGTAATTAAGAATGGTGAAAGTGCTTTGTTGGTGACCATAAAGATTGTGCTAGTCTGCCTTGGGTAGGCTTGTTCTGAAAGATGCGCTCACGAGGAATCAGCATCACTTCACACTCAGTCAGATTATGCGGCGGGATACATGGAAACCGTGACGGATTTCCATACATCTAATTCTTGGGAAATGAGTCTTTTTACACTGTCAGACACATTTGTTACCAAAGGCAAAAATTAACCTAAAATATGCAAGATTTAAGGAAAGAAGGGATAAGGAGTGATGGCTTAAAACACTGTTCAATGTGAGTTTAAATGTACTCGGGCAGCCCAAGATACCCATCAAGTAATACTTTAAGTATAGCTAAAACCTTGAAGGCAAATGTAAAGTATGTATAGCTGTATCAAATTGAGCAATAGAAAATACATCAAACCTCATGTCAATACACACCTGTGTATTTGTACAGGGACACTCTTGGGCATTAGATTCACAACTAATGTGTAAAGTTGGGTTGTTTGTTTGTTGTTGTTGTTTTTTCATATTGCCATTAAATTAACCCCATTCTATGACACTCCATCCTGGGCATTGGTAGGCAGTTGTTTTACCCTTTGATTTATAAACAGCAAAGCATATTCTTGGTGGGCTTCTTTGCTTTTTTAAGTCCAAGTCTCAAATCAAGCAAATAAAAACAGCTTTTGGTTCTGGATGCCCTCCATCCCTTCAGTGAACACAATCTGCCAGAATGGAATCCACTGAGTGCAAAAATATTGAGGAACCTTCTAATATCTGGAGCCTCCTAATCCCAACTGAACCTCTTGTGCAAACAATATAAAATGTATCAACAGCCTTTTACATTTCTGAACCAAGCTACAGTCTTTGAAAATTGAACCTACCTGTTTGGCCCATTTTTTCCCACACATATGGCAACATAGATATTTTTCACTGTAACAAAGTATAAGAACTAAGAAAAAAAAATGTTTTGAGAAAAAGGATAGTCCCTGGGAAATGCCAATGTGCTGTATTCAAGAGCAGCTAGCCTTGCCTCCTTAATGCTCTTTTGCCAGGATTTATGAAATACTGTTCTTCTGAATTTGGCATTTATGAAGTGATCTTACTGGGAGTGAGTCCATTTAATTTTTCTGTCACTAATTCATTAGAAATGTCAGCCACACAAAGCAACTCAAGAGAGACCATCTGCTTTTCCAAAAACCTTAAGTACACAAAGAGCAAAGTGGTCATACACCCCAGGTCTGGGAAGGATTGTATGTGCATAGGACAGGTGCAGCCTACAAGTGTGCACGCACACACAAACACACATACATAAACATACAGAGAGAGAGAGAGAGAGCCTTCCATGTGAACTCCTCCTTTCCCTGTGATGAATTTGAAGGTATGCCATGAACACTGCAAACAACAGCATTACCCAAAGAGAAATGGAAATTGTCTCAGTTTATGATTTCTTGTTTTTAATAGTAATTAGCCATGCTTTTAAATAAATGTTAATCAGGCCTTCCAGTCTGGGCTGTTGCCCTAAACAGACCTTGGTCTCAAATTCTATAGCCAGTCCCACAACACCTAGAGGAAGCTCCACTCCCAGGTGCCTTAACACACCCAGGATCAAAGGATCAGAGGTGTCCTGAGCAGAACTTGGGCAATAAATCTGCAGCTAATCCCATAAGACCCAGAAGAAGCCCCACTCTCAGGAGCTCTAGCACACCCAGGACCACAGGATGACAGGAGCTTGGTCATACCAGACTCTCAGGGTCCCAGAGGCAGTTTGACTCCCAGGAGCTCTGACACACCCAGGATCTCAGGATCCCAGAATCCCAGAATCACAGAATCACAGAATCACAGAATCACAGAATCACAGAATCACAGAATCACAGAGGCAGCTGAACTCTGAGGAGTTCTGCAACAACCAAGATCAGAGGAAGGGCAGGCTATAATCAGAAATATCAAGGGCAGGTAGCACTAGAGATAATCAGATGGCAGGAGGCAAGCATAAGAACATAAGCAACAGAAACCCAAGCTTACTTGGCATCATCAGAACTCAATTCTCCCACCATAGCAAGTCCTGGATACACCATCATACCAGAGAAGCAAGATTCAGATCTAAAATCAAATCACTTCTCATGATGGTGATAGAGGACTTTAAGAAGGACATACATAACTCCCTTAAAGAAATACAGGAGAACACAAATAAACAGTTAGAAGCCCGTAATGAGGAAACACAAAATCCCTTAAAGAATTACAGGAAAAGACAATCAAACAGGCAAAGGAAATGAACAAAACCATCCAAGATCTAAAAATGGAATAGAAACAATAAAGAAATTACTAAGGGAGGCAACCCTGGAATTAGAAAACCTAGGAAAGAGATCAGGAGTCATAGATGCATCAGCAACAGAATACAAGAGCTAGAAGAGAGAATCTCAGGGGCAGAAGGTACAATAGAAAACATTGACACAACAGTCAAAGAAAATGCAAAATGCTAAAAGCTCCTAACCCTAAACATCCAGGAAATCCAGGACACAATGAGAAGATCAAACCTAAGGATAATAGGTATAGAAGAGAATGAAGATACCCAACTTAAAGGGCCAGTAAATATCTCCAACAAAATTATGTGAGAAAACTTCCCTAACCTAAAGAAAGAGATGCCCTTGAGCATTAAAGAAGTCTACAGAACTCCAAATAGACAGGACCAGAAAAGAAATTCCTTCCATCACATAATAATCAAAACACCAACTGCACAAAACAAAGAAAGAAGTAAGGAAAAGTAAGTAAAGCAGTAAGGGAAAAAGGTCAAGTAACAAACAAAGGCAGAGCAGACCTATCAGAATTACACCAGACTTCACACCAGAGACTATGGAAGCTAGAAGATCCTGGGCAGATGTCATACAGACAATAAGAGAACACAAATGCCAGCCCAGGCTACTATACCCAGCAAAACTCTCAATTACCATAGATGGAGAAAACAAGATATTCCATGACAAAACCAAATTCACACAATACTTTTCCATAAGCCCAGCATTACAAAGGATAATAGATGAAAAACACCAACACAAGAAGGGAAACAACACCCTAAAAAAGGCAAGAAAGTAATCTTTCAACAAACTTAAAAGAAGATGGCCACACAAACATAACGCCATCTCTAACAACAAAAATAACAGGAAGTAACAATCACTTTTTTCTTACTATCTTTTAATATCAATGGACTCAATTCCCCCAAAAAAGACATAGACTAAAGACTGAATGTGTAAACAGTACCCAGCATTTTGCTGCATACAGGAAACACACCTCAGTGACAAAGAAAGACACTACCTCAGAGTAAAAGGTTGGAAAACAATTTTCCAAGCAAATGGTCCCAAGAAACAAGCTGGAGTAGCCATATCAGATAAAATCGACTTTCAACCAAAAGTTATGGAAAAGAATAAAGAAGGACACTTCATACTGGTCAAAAGAAAAATTTACCAAGATGAACTCTGAATTCTGAACATCTATCCTCCAAATGCAAGGGCACCCACATTCATAAAAGAATCTTTACTAAAGCTCAAAGCACACATCAAACCCCCATACAATAATAGTAGGAGACTTCAGCACCCCACTCTCAGCCATGGAAAGATCATTGAAACAGAAACTAAACAGAGACACAGTGAAACTAACAGAAGTTATGAAACAAATGGATCTAACTGATATTTATAGAACATTTCACCCTAAAGCAAAAGAATATACCTTCTTCTCACAACCTTATGGTACCTCCTCCAAAACTGATCATAAAATTGGTCACAAAACAGGCCTCAAACAGATACAAGATGATTGAAATAATCCCATGCACCCTATCAGATCACCACAGATTAAGGCTAGTCTTTAATATCAACAAAAACAATGGAAGGCACACATACACATGGAAGCTGAACAACACTCTACTCAGTGTTGGTCAAGGAAGAAATAAAGAAAGAAATTAAAGGCTTTTTAGAATTTAATGAAAATGAAACACATCATACCAAAACTTATGGGACACAATAAAAGCAGTGCTAAAAGGAAGACTCATAGCTCTAAGTGCCTCCAAAAAGAAACTGAAGCTTAACAGCACACCTGAAAGCTCTAGAACAAAAAGAAGCAAATACACCCAAGAGGAATCGAAGGCAGGAAATAATCAAACTCAGGGCTGAAATCAACCAAATAGAAGCAAAAAGAGCTATACAAAGAATCAACAAAACCAGGAGCTGGTTCTTTGAGAAAATCAACAAAATGAATAAAGAAGCCAGGCTAACCAGAGGGCACAGAGATAGTATCCAAATTAATAAAACCAGAAATGAAAAGGGAAACAAAACAACAAAATATATCTTAAAATAATTATTCTGTTTGTTGAATATTAGCAGCTGAAAATATTAAAATCATGTTCTACAAACAAAAAAGGAAAAGAAAAGAAGGAAGAAAAGAAATCTAGATCATTAACCTAGATTTGCATTATCTGAGGCAGGGGAAAAGGACCATCTATCTGTTGTTCAGGAAATCATGATTGCCCTCCCTAGTCCCTCCTGGGACCCTTTCTGCTTCAGCTCCTATCCGTTCTGCACTGGCTCAAACACTCTGTATTTCATCTCCCAGGATCCTTTACCAAGCCACCTTTAAAACCAACCAATTGTGAAGCAGTGGCCACACCCTTTCATCAGATGGGAGGACATAAACCCTGATAAAGAAAATAAGGAGTAACGCCATTTAAAGTTTAATCCAATGGAAACATATTGGATACAACTTCAGTTTCTCATTATTTTCTTAAAAGTAATTCTCCATGTTCCCATAGCTTGCCACTGTAAATTCTTCACCAAAACCCATAAAAGGACATCTGGAGTCCTATGTCCCAGGAATGTCAAAATGTGTGCTTCCTATCTGCAAAGGAGGGCTGCCAAGGTGGCTCAGCAGGTATAGGTGCTTTCTATCAACCCTGAGAACCTGAGTTCAACCCCTGGGACCTATAAGGGTTTTGTGGTGATCAGAAGGCCAAGGAATGCCACAAAGATCACACCATACAAGATCAGACCTCACAAGAGAATTATGGAGGGAGCAGGGTCACGGGCTGCCTCTGAGCGTAGATGATAGAGCAGAAAGTGAGATCCGCTATGGGGCTACTTTATAGGAGTGTAGAAAGCATGCACACACATGACCATGGTGACATTGGAAACATGTTTCATGGGCTAGTGTTGATGATGTGTCATGTTGGACTTTAGTGATGACATGAAGTTGGTGCCAAGTCATTGAAGGACACACTTGGTGGGATCAGAAAATGGACTCCTGTGAGTTGTCCTCTGACCTTCATATGCGTGCTGTGGCTATAAATAGATAGATAGATAGATAGATAGATAGATAGATAGATAGATAGATAGATAAATGTTAATCACACTACATGGCAACAGGGTATTTCTCCAGAGAAAGGCCTCTTTTAATATTTAAGGTTATGTATAGTTTTCAAAAATTAGTTCTCTTAGAAAGGGGTTTGCATCGAAGTTACCTGACTAGCTTTTGTTAATGGGAGGAAGAGTGGGAGAGTGAGGATCCAGCCCACTCGTGCACTCCTGCTGGCCTGTGGTCTGCTTGCTCAGCCTCCTGCAGGAAGAAGTGCTAGTCCAGAGCCCTGCCCACCTCCTGGAGCTTCCATACTTTAGGGAAGACAGACAATACAAGCGAAATAACTAAATCATAAAGGAAAAGGAAAGAAAACAGACAAAGGATGTGAGAATTGTCAGGCTCCCCGGCGAAATGACTGGGCCTAAGACCAACCCACTGAGGCTGTTCTTCACCACGAGGATTCGCCTGACACATTTTTTGTATTTTACTTTGTGAGGACAACAAAAATGTCATTTCCTAAAGGTCCCCATTGTTTGGTTCTATCCACACTGGAATGTCTAATTTTTATGGCAACTTAAAAGTAGAGGGAACAGCACTTAAAGCTGAACTGCTTTTCCTGGTCAGAACACAGCTGTGGTGAGTGCTAGGGAGACACCATTGCCCTTTCTGCTCGCCTAATACTTGGCATGTCACAATCTTACCTTCTTCACTGTTGACAAAATTCCATCCCAAAACCTTTAGGAGGCCCAGTGAAATGGGAAGATGCACTAACTCTGGGACTGAGTTCAGGAAAGCTTTTTCCGGACTGCATGATGATCGGCCATGCACCAAGCAATAAACAAATTGCCTTCATTCTCACAGGAGAAAGGAAACAGAATATGCCCAAGGGCATTTATTGGAACTTTACAGCCAGCCAAGAAACTTTCCTTTTCTTTTTTTTTTTTTTTATTTACGCAAAGAAAATAGATATCACATTGACTTGCCTGGAGGTAGACAGATCGATTCTACTGGGTGCAAAATTATTCTATAGAACAGTTGGCAACTTGAAGATGAATTCAGTAGTGTCAAGCATATGTGAAGGAGTCCTGCAAGGATTTGAAGTGAGTCATCTCCACAAGGAGAGGATGCTTAATGCCAAAGGGGTATGTTAGCCTGCCTCACATCTACTTCCTCTTCAGTCTGCAGAAGGTCACTCAGGTCTCCAGGCACCAAGTGCTTCTGTTCTTTCTCTAGTTTCAGGAGAGGTTGTGGAACCTTCAGCCTGCTGTCTGGAACCGCATGGCAGTTTGATTTGAGTTTTACAGAAACAAAGCAAGAGGGACAACAGTAATAACATAAACCTATGCTAGCACATGAGGGAGATGGTATGTTGGCTTTAAAACTAGACTTTGCCACCCTTTATTTGGTTATATTCTTGAAGTTCCAGTATTTCCCAGGCAATCATATCATCAGCAAGGAGTCTACCCATCAAAGGGAAGTATGGTCCTATGAAATTTTAAAAAGTATTTTATTTTTTAGCTGTGTTTCTATGTAGGATTTTCATACATATTTCATTTTGGCTGATCCTTGCCACAAGATGGATGGTTCCAGGAAGATGAGTTTGTGGGTGCTATAAAGCTCAAAGCAGAAATTTTGATGGAGACATATTGTTCTTGGTTTTTCTGATTGTTGCTGGTTTTTCTTTCTGTCTTCTTTCGTTTTGTTGTTGTTCCTTGGTGAAGTTGTGATTTCCTTGGAGCTGTGTTTGAGTCAAAAGACAAACAATCACCATGTTCACAAACCTACCTTGCTAAGAACCAGGTGTCAGTGGGTATGATCCCAGCGCTGCAAAGGCTGAGGGAGGAAGGTGTGAAGGTGATAGGCTGGCCTACGAGATGAGACCATGATCTTAGAAAAGAGGGGAGAACCAGGGAGGGGTGAGGAACAGCAGCAGTATGTGTATAGGAAGCATGGGGACTTCTTTTGTTTGTAGCCTTGGTTTTGGGGGCTTTGGGTTGGGTTGGGTTGGTTTGCCTGTGCCATCCAAATCTGAACATAAAGGGCCAGGACAATGATAGCTACACTTTTCTTTTATTACCCAGGAGCAACTGCAGCATGAGCTGTGGGTCTGGCTGGTGAAGCTCTGTGACAGGCTGTGCTCAGCACCCATTTGTACACTCTAGTTTCTCCCATTCAAGCAAGGAGAGTTTAGAGATGTGACACTCACAATGAATCTATTCCACCAAGCGCTCATCCTGTAAATACTGTAGCCAGGGTGTCTTCTTTAGATTCTAATGATGCACTATTTATTCATCTGCCATTTCATCCTGTTTGTGGGTATGTGGGTATTTCCTTTAAAACAAGGATATATATATATAAAAGTGCTCCAAATAAAATGAAATAAAATGTCATGGTGTGTATAAATGAAACTAGGACATCGTTTATTTTCCAGACAGTTTACCTCCAAATCTGAGTAGTTTATCAAAACATTCTACAGAGATTGGACACAATCCACCCTAAGACAAACTATAGTAAAAAAAAATATATATATATATATTGAGCCAAAGGCTTCTGAAGGAGGCATGCGCAGATTGGCACTGGTTCTCTTAACTGTGTGTCATGGTCAGTGTGGGGAGACACCTGACTGAGTGTAAAATAAATGTAATTAAAATGTGCAGTATGAAATTAATTACTTACCAGAAGTCACAGCAGGGTTTCTCAACCTGGTTGTCAATTTCTTTGTCATGGGGCACACTGTCCCAAGTACCCTGAGACATTCAACAACATTCCCAACCTCATTCACAAGACCACAGCCACACACTCATCCTCCAATTGGACTAACCAAAAATATCTTCAGACATTGCAAAATGCCCCTGTAGAGAGAAGGGAGCAAAATCACTCTGCTGGTATACACCATACAGTGTAAGACAGAGGAGGTGCAGACTGGGACCGTGACAAGATCAAGGCTAGGGTGTTGAGAGTGGAGAGACTGGAGAGAAGCTATGCTAGGCAGGTCCTTGAATGTGTTAAAAGATTTTAAGTTAAACTCAGGCGTGCTGACTGGCTTTTCTTGAGTGGTACATTGTCTAACTGGTTTGGGGCTTTAAAGTAGACCCTCTTAATTTCAAAGGTGTCTAACTTCTAAATATACAAAAATCAGAATGTATTCGCAAATGAGAACCTGGGAAGCCTTACATCATTCTTATTTCCCACGTCAAATGAAGGCCAAATGACTTCTGAAATCAATCATGTTGGAATTAAAAGCATCTGGATGTAATTGGGTTGAGCCTAGGCTCGGTGTTCTCCATCTATAAATGCCACAAGGACATTTACTGCAAGGAGAATGGTATAGATGACCCCACATCAATAATGTTACCATATAGATGGACTTTTTCCTCATCCTTCTGTTCCCCAAAGAAGGAAAAACATCCAGTGTATGCTACACAGTTCAGGCAATTTATACTGGTCTCCAACTCGTCTTTTGGGGAGCAAATGTGTGCACAAATACCCATCCTTTCTCAAACACCCATTGAATCTTCCATTTGATCTTAACTTTGTAATCTTCCTTTCTCAAAGGAAGTGACTTGCTAAATTTTATCACATTGGAAAAAATTATACAATATCGCATGTTGTTATGTGGTGATGCCCTTCTCTTCCACCTAGAGTCATGCCAGAGGCTGACTGAGCAACTCAAAGCTATTCTCCTAACCATAGATGTTGTCAACTGTGACCCTGTGGTCACCAAATATTGTGGTCTGGATCATTCATAGAAGTCTTTGAAGAACATTTGTGCTTGAGTGAGCTTTCCTTCTCTTTCCGGGACACTTATTGTGTCTGCCAATATGACTGCTTGGCAAATTAAAGAACAGGAATATAGCAGACCCTAAATTTAACTAGGGATGTACTACAAGACAGATTGAATCATGGGCTAAGTGACATTTTATATATTTAAATATCAAGTATTTTTCAAGCAAACATAAATGTGTACATCAGAAATGGTCTGTGTGATGAAAATAGTGGTATCCTTAAAGTCGTGTCTCATCCAGGGCAAGTGTCTAGTAAACTCATAATAAGTGCTTGGTGAATTAATTAAGCCATTTATGCCAATTTTGGTCCTAGCAACAATATATAGAGGGCTTTTCAAGATCATTTTGCCATGATGTGGTTTGTTTTTTTTTTTTCTTACTTTTTGACTATGACTCCAGACTTGCATTATTAATCATTCACAGAAAATCCCTTTAAGTTAAGCTTCAAGGAGGGTCCCATGGATAGAATATGAATAGTCTGTCTCTCTCTCACCCATCTGTAGACGCAATTGAAATAATTTTCCTCATACTGCTCTAGAGCTCCTTGTAGTATTCCAGGAGATCCTAAAGGCACACGGCAAAAATATCTTCTTTCAGAGAGACTACGTTGAAGCCTGGAGCTCTTGTCTCTAGCTGCATATGTATCGAAAAATGGCCTAGTCGGCCATCAATGGAAAGAGAGGCCCATTGGACTTGCAAACTTTATATGCCCCAATATAGGGGAATGCCAGGGCCAAAAGAATGGGAATGGGTGGGTAGGGAAGTGGGGGGCGCTATGGGGGACTTTTGGGATAGTATTGGAAATGTAATTGAGGAAATTATGTAATAAAAATATTAAAAAAAAAAAAAAAAAAAAAAAAAAAGAAGCCATTCTAAATTGATGAAAGATGCAGTTTGTGGCAGAGGGTAGGGGGAAAGCCTGGGTTGTAAATGAAACGGAAGGTGATAGAATATGTAGAACAGAAACGCCTACATTTGACGTTATTTTTAAAATGAGGAAGGTGTTCCAGATGTTCTGTGGGCTCACTCTTTTTGGTGCATCTCAGTTTTCTTTGTTGTTGAGTAGAAATACCGAAGTAAATTAAAACTCCTTCACAACTGCGCAACAGAAATAGAGAGCGCCAACAGCAAACACGCCAGATAAAGCACTACTGGAAATAATTGTCACAGGCTATTTGCAGCTCCATTGTGAATTAGAGTGCAAAAATGTGCATGATAAAAGTGGCATCTGTCATTTCAAAAACAATATAATTTATTTAAAAACGGATCCCTGTGCAGTGCTTAGATTGACAGGTCTTTAAATTTTGATGATAATTTTATCACTACCACCTCCAAGCCCCAGTATTTTATGTGCTTTTTGCTTTGAGATTTTCCTTGAATTAAAAATTGAACAATCTTATTGCACTGCAGAAGAGATTTCATTACTTTCTGAGGTGACCTTCCAGATTCTATTAGGGCAAGAAAATAGCCCTTAACAACATCACTTAAAACCTGTCTTCCCATCTTGCCTTCACCAGATTCTAGCACCTCCAAATGTTCTAGAAACTCTTTGACATTTCCCTTCTCCTTGATTTTCCCAGACAGACTCTGTAATAAGAATGTGTGAAGGTTCTTTGGAAGTCATCGTCTCCATTGTTCTGCCTGCATCTGTGATTCTGATACTCACAATATATTATCACAAAGGCTTTTTAAAGATGAGATCTCGGCCTTGAAGCTGGGACGGCTGAATCCTGATTTCTTTGCTAACTTAGCAGACAGCCCACTTCACATCTCTGTACCTGATGGCCGTGTGGTCACGTTGGCTTCTTCCTCATGAAACACCCATGAGTCCCATCTTGACTTGTTGTTCACTTTTAGATACTACATAAGAACCACAAACCAAATAATAACCAACTGTTCTCACCTTTCCTATTACAGATACAGTGGTGCCAAAGGAGGCAGTGTATCTTTTTATTGTAAAGAGATAACAAAATATGTATTGAACTCAGTGTCCACAGCTCAGTTAAATTAACTCCTATAGGGAGTTATATTTTATATTATTTCAGTGATCCTAGAGATGAGATAGTATAGATATCAGTGTCTGCTCTCATCTGCTCCAGAGTTCCTTAGTCCACTGGCCTCTGCCTCATGCTGCACATGAAATGACTTAAAACCACTCTCTACAATTTCCATTTGACTCGAGCCCGTCTGTAAACATAACACGCACACAAAGCTTACAAGCGGTTACCAGTTTCTACAATGCTTTCTCCTCTATGAGAAGACCAGAAGGGGTAGGAGGAATTTGGAAAGGGATTATGGGAAATCAGGAAGTTGTATTAGTTATATTAGAAGATGAAGAGCAAAAATTGCCCTGGAGTGAGGTTGAGAAACAAAGCCTATTTGTCTAAAGAAGAAGAAAAGAAGAAGGGAAGGAAGGAGGGAGGAAGGGAAAGAAGAAGGAAGGAAAGTTTCACTAATTTAGTGATTATTTCAACTGCATAGTTATATGAAGATGGTGAGCAATGTTTTCTCTATAAATATGTGGACATAGAGTCTTAGCAAAAAATTACAATAAGGCTTAGAATTCGAAGATTAATATTAGATTAATAGATTTTAATTAATGAAAATACCCTCAAAATGAAGATATTATATACAGTAGAAGTGGTTCCTTAAGGTCTCTAGATTGTTTCCTTAGGAAGCAATAGGACTGAGGAGACATGCATGTAGGATGTAGAAACCAAATTCACATTGATGCACATCTGAGCCTCTTGTCTCAGTGCTACCTAAAACTTCTTTCCATTTATTACTTAATTTCTTGATTAACCTCTTTGAGTTCATCATATTTATCATCATTTCATGAATTAAGCTTTTAAATTTCATTTTCAAAAGAGGGAGGTGACATTAATGTTTGCTTATTTTATCGGGCATATTTTTGTCTCCTTGTTTTCTTTCTTTTGCTGTTAGTACTCCAATTAAGTCAAAACATTAGCTCGAAATGAAAAACAATTCCAGATGCACACAAAAGCTTCTCTAGCCAGTGTCAACAGAGTTCAGCTTTCAGAATATTTATTCCATGATGGATGTGTGCCTGGATCCGCCTGACGTCACTATGCTGAGTCTTTATGAATATATAGAATTGGTGTCTGTTTTCAAAATAACCCATGTGCATATATATTTTAAAGTGACATTCTCAGAATTGGTAATTACCTGAATTAGGTGCTATTTTTAAAACTTTTTTTTTCTTTCCTTTCCTATTTCTTTGTTTCTTTTTTAGTTTGCAATGAAAGATTTTAGATTCCCTTCACTTTGAGACAGTTGGTGTTTCTCAGATCTACAAACAGGAGTAGTTGCCGTGGAATGTAACAGGCATTGAGAAAGGTCTGAGATGAGCGCTTCTTGTTTTCCCACGGGAGCAGAATTATGGCTACCACAGTAGGTGCTTGTGCTGAACACTTTGCTTTAGAAAAGAAGACAATAAAAGCGTGATAATGCTAGCAATGGGCAAACATAGAGATACTATAAATGTGCAGAGATGCAGCTCACATATGCACCATTCCTTACACACTAAAATGTACACAAACACCACTGTACACAAACACACACACACTACTGTACACACATAAACTCCTTTTCACATACACACATACAATCCTCTACACATATACATATACTATATATGTATACAATCCTCTATACATATACTGTAAACACACACTCCTCTACACAAACATACACACACTCCTCTACACAAACATACACACACTCCTCTACACATATACATATACTACTGTAAATACAGATACTCCTTTTCACAGTCACACACCACTACACACACTCACACACTCCTCTAGATATACACATACCACTTTACTGCACATACACACACATTCCTCTACACATATACACACTACTGTACACACACAGTCTCTACACATACACACCTCACATATATGTATTTATTCCACACACACTCACCACTATTCACAGACATACCTCTACAGACACACACTACTCTACACATGACACTATACATACACACACCTCTGTACATTCACGACACACACACACACACACACACACAATCCTTCTACACACCCACTGCTCCGCTCCCACATACTACCATACACACCAAAAAGAAAAGAAGAGAAATTTGTTTCAGAACTACAAAGAAGAAATCAGGATGAGTTCTGTTTAAGTGTTTTCTGTTGATTCACTAATAAGATGGATCTTAAACTATAACAGGTAACATGATGAGGGGATTGTTATCATCTTCTTCATTTTTGGTGCACAAAACATGTTCAGTATGAAATATTCGTCACTACAGACTTTAAGAAAAAACTCCAGATTAAAGAGTTTAGCATGGGGATGGATGTCAGACACAGCCCTCTTCCAACAGAGCTGTAGCTCAGCAACAGTTGGGGGCCAGTGAAGAATTCAGTCAGGTCTCAGAATCCACCTGTCTATTGTGTAATTGCACATTTGAATTTTCTCAAGTCAGTTCTCCCATCTTTACTTACTCGCTGAGATTTGTGCACCCTCTTCTGTGATGCTAGTCACAGTGACTGTACCTTTCTTCAAAGGAGGTCAAGCTGATGACTCAGAAGCCCTCCAATCAGACATTTTCAACCCAGGGTGTTTTCAGATATAATGTGAAGATTGCTTGCATCTCTCTCTTGGTCACTGTACTAGCAGCATGGTGTTTACAAGCTTCAGCCTGCTCCCTCCATTTATGTTTCCTCCCTGGCCTCACAGAGCTCCACTAGGACCCCAAGGAGCTTTAGGACTGCCTTGGATGCAGACCGAACAGAGAAAGCCTAAGTATCCTGCTGGACATCACAGAATAATGCATGCATTATTAGCATGTATTCTGAAAAGATTTTATTATATGTACTACAGAGAGCCCATTCTAGTTTGATTTCTGTTGCTGTGATAAAACAAACACTCAGACCAAAAGCAACTTTCAGGAGGAAAAGGTTTAATTGACATATATTTCCAGGTCACTGTCTATCATTAAGTGAAGTCAGGGTAGAATCTGGGGTAGGTGTCTGAAGAAGGGTCACTGGAGGGTCACTGTTTGCTTGCTTGTTCACACTTTTAGCGCTTTCTCATTCACCCAAGACCAAGGGAATTGTGCCACCCATAGTGAGCTGGGCTCTGGTAAATCAATTAACAATCAAGACAATCTCCTACAGACATACCCACACAACAGTCTGATCCAGGCAGCCTTCATTTGGGATCTTTAGGTGACTCTAAACTGTGTCAAGTTAACAGTTAAAGCTCTAGGAACATAGCATATAATCCAGATATGTGATGAAGCCTTCTGAGTCAACAGAAAGGTTATGAGTTTGCCTGGGTTTGAACTATATCTTACTTCATCTCTAAACTGCTGTTTTGCTTTGTTTAGTTGGTTGGTTTGAATTTTGATGTGTTGTTGTTGTTGTTTTAAGTAAGCCAGGAGTGGTGCCACATAGCTTTGATCCCAGCATGCATGAGTCAGAGCAGGCAGTTCTCTGTAAGTTCAAAGTCAGCCTGGTCTACATAGCAAGTTCTAGTTCAGTCGGGGATATATAGTGAAGCCATTTTCTAAAAGAGCCACAATAAAATAAAAATAAATAAAAGTATTCAAGATTTTACCTTAATTGCAAAATGAAGCAAAGGGCATCAGCATTTGGTAGGATGAAGTAGGAGGATTGCTGCCAATTCAAGTTCAAAGACAAGCTTGACTACATAGCAAGACCCTCTCCCCATATCAGACAGAGATGTAGGGAGAGAGAGGCAGAGACAGAAGGACAGAGGGGAAATTTTCCAGGGCCAGGAAGAAAGGGACAAAGGAGGAGTGGGAGAGGGAGAGGGAGAGGGAGAGGGAGAGGGAGAGGGAGAGGGAGAGGGAGAGGGAGAGGGAGAGGGAGAGGGAGAGGGAGAGGGAGAGGGAGAGGGAGAGGGAGAGGGAGAGGGAGAGGGAGAGGGAGAGGGAGGAGAGGAGAAATGTCTCTATAAACCTCTGAACAGCTTGCCAGGCTGATCCCTTCTTTATCTGTTCTGCTTCTCACTGAAAACCATTTCTCCTACCATCAATGCAAATCCTCACCAAAGCCAGTGTCTGGTGTGTCTCAGCCTAAGCTGTCATCTACAATGAAGGTCTAGGAAGCAAGATGATTCGAGGCAGAATAGACATCAAATAGTAGTGAGATGGCCTTAAATATATGCCCTGATCTGAGGCAGGTAGATGTATAAAACACAGTGACTTTAAAGATATCCCTTAATGAATGATTGGACAGATGTAATGATGGTTCACCATCTCAAAGGTGAAATCTCCTCTTTATCTTACAAGCCAGAATTAGCTCTATAGTTTCTAGAACCTTCTTACTAGGTCATTGCAAAAAAAGCAAAAAAAAAAAAAAAAAAAAAAAAAACCAGAGGAGTAGAATTTATACAAACTATAATATCCTAACCATAATGAAATAAAATTTGTTTAAAAAGATAATCAAAAGTTAAACTCATCTTATCTGGGAGCCATGTAAAACACTTACCTGAGAGCCAGTGACATGGCCAAGGGTCCTTGCTGCCTAACCTAGTGAACTAAATTCTGTTCCCAGAACCCACCTGGTTGAGAGAAGCAACCCCTGAAAGTTACTGTCTGATCACACACATGCTTTGCCAAATGCCCTCCGCCCCTGAATAAAGTAAATAAATAAAATGCCTTAAAAGGACCCATAAAACAAATGATAATAGGGAACAGGACAGTTCAAATGTGAGTTGCACTGATGCTAAAGTAACTAGAGTAGGGTAGGAATTGTCCAAAAGGTCTTAAGAGGTTAGCCGAACTTCCTCACCCACTAACTTGTTCATGAGAATGTTACAGTAAGTTGCACTGAACAATAGGAAGCCCCCCCCCTCAAAGCACAGTGCCAGAAACCACAGCAGGGAGTGTCTTGTAACTGCAAACATAAGGCCAGCAAGCTATGCACCTGAATGTTCCACCAATCAATCAAGTCTTAGTTCTTCATGCCCGGAAGGAAGATTCATCACGAGCCTTCACATTTGGGGTGTTATGTGAAATGTGGGTGGAAGAGAGTTGGGTAAGATCCACTCTGCGGAGGACTTGATTGCTTTCTGCCAATATTCAGTTTAACAGCTTATTGCAGATGGGTCTTTCCTTTTCATATATCTTGAAATATGTCAAGAAAAATGTGTCCCACTTTCTCAGACCAGCTCTAAAATTTCAAAAGGCAAAACGCCAGTATAAATTCAGAAAAAGTCATGGGGGAAATAAGTTGACATCGTACTCCAGAGTTCCCAAAGTTGAAGAGAAGAGAATTGGGTCACCCTTTTTTAAAATATTTTTTTATCTTTGAAATTACAGTATAACAAGATCATTTGCCCCTTTCCTTCCCTCCCTGCCACCCTTCCCATAAACCCCCTTGCTCTCTCTCAAATTCTTGATCTCTTTTTCTTTTAATAAAGAGAAAGGCATTCCCACTTTGCATACTGTGGATCCAAGTATCCAGACATGTATGAGTTCCACCCCTGGGTCTAGTCTTGTTGTGTCCTTAACATAATGATATAACCCCTTTGGTAGCAAGGGCCTCAGTGCCTATCCAAGTGACATGGTGATGTTCTAACCATGTGAGATACCCCAAGTTGTATATAATGGATACCCAATTCACACTTGTCTTCATACTGCCCAGTTGCAGTAGGACTTACGAAACACATGCATTCTCTCCAGATTTTCATTTAGTTAAGTCACCGAGAAGCTAAACCTTTAATGATCCTTGTATGGAAAAGATATAATATAATGTGGACACTGAAAGAGGCTTTGGAGTTCTTTTTTTTTCTGTTTGACAGATACTTTTTAATAAAATTGTCTTTTACTTTTCCCCCCAATGGTCACAATATATTTATGCTACAATCACCCCTCTTCAACAATCTCCATCAAAAGCATTGAGATAAGAGAGTAGCTCTCCTGAGCAATTAAAATAATAATAATAAAAAGAAGTCCAGACTCTCAAGCAGAATGCCGAGCCATTCAGCGTAACCATATTGTTGAACAATTGAGCCTTCAAAAGCAATGTGTTTGTGTGGATTCTTCCTGTTAGAATCCTAAAAACATAATCACACAAATAGGCTTTTTAAAATTGCTGCAGTGTTCTTACTGCTCTTCAAAGCAAACATTTTGACAGCAGCCTTTTAACAATAAACACATTTCTCCCTGGTTGGGTAATATGTATTTTCTGCTAGGTGCCTTCTAAAGTGGAGTCCAGCAACGCAATTACAGTGCTAACCTTGATGGGAAGGGCTACTCCCTTTAATCATCTTCCTGCCCATCAGTGTATCACCTAAGAGCAAAACACAAGGGGAAGTTGACACGTCTCCAAAATACTCAGCCCACTCTCCATTAAAGGACACTTCTCACATATCTGGAATTCTGTTGAAAACTAGATTTGGATGTTTCAGAACACTACAGACTGGTGCTGTAGTAGTTTCAATAGGAATGGCCCCCACAGACTCATGTGTCTGATTGCTTGGCCCACAGGGAGTGGCGCTCTTAGGAGGTGTGGCCTTGTTTAAGGAAGTGTGTCACTGTGGAGGCAGGCTTTGAGATCATATATGCTATGTCCAGTGTGGTACACAGTCTCCTGCTGCTTCCTGATCAAGATGTAGGACTCTCAGCTGCTCCAGCACCATTATCTGCCTGCACACTGAGTGCTTCCCGCCATGATGATAATGGACTGAACCTCTGAACTCTATGCCAGCTCAATTAAATGTTCTTCTTTATAAGAGTTGCTGTGGTCACGGTCTCTTCACAGCAATAGAAACCCTAAGACAGGCACCAAATGTCAAAAAGTCTTCATTTTCTGACGATGTTAATGTACTGGTGGGTGTAAAGGTGGAACTGAACAGAGGGTCTGAGGCACCTTAGAGCTGGATTTTCTACACCTCCTTATGCATAAAAGCTTAGCCTGTTTTGTGTCCTTCAACCTACTGCTCTTTTCTCCCTCCCTGCCTTTCCTATAACCAACCATTATTTATCCTCTATCTCAATACAAAGCAGCAGATATAGGAGATAAGCAAGATTAGGATCCTAATTTTAACATGAAGATCATAATTCAAAGTAGTGTATTAAGAACCAGCAGTGGTGGAACATTTCTATAATTCCATCGTGTGGGATACTGATGCAGGAGGATTACAGTGAATTTGAATTCAGCCTAGGCTACACTGAGACACACTAGACCTTTGTCTTTTTTGTGTGTGAAAAACCAACCAAACAAACAAACAAAAAACCTTGTCAAAAGCAACCTAAAGGAAAAAGGGGTTCTTCTGGCTCATGGAACAAGGCTGCAGTTCACTGTGTTAGGGAAGTCGAGGCTGAAATAGCTGCTCACATCCAGTCCCAAAGCAGCGACGGATGAATGCACACTGCTGCTCAGCTTCCTTTCTCTGTCTGTGCAGTCCAGGATTCCTGCTAAGGAATGGAGCCACCCACAGTGGGTGGAACTCCCCACATCACTTAACATATTCAAAATAACCCCTCATAGGCAAGCCTCCCCTATCATTCTGGATTCTGTCAAGTCAGTTAGCAACTCACCATCTTAGACTATCTCCAAAAGGAAAAAATAAATCATAGAACAGGAGCTGGGGAGGTGGTTCAGGTGCTAATAGCACTTGTTACTCTTGTAGAGGATCCAGGCTCACGTCCTCAGAGTGAGTCCCACAGAGTGTCTCACAACTATCCACACATAACTCCAGTTCCAGGGGATCCGATGTCTCTGAACTCTGAGGACACCAGGCATACCACATTCGTGCAAGACACTCATGCACATAAGATAAAATAGATGAACCTAATTCAACTTTTAAAAGGTAGTGTAGTAGAGTCTAGGTGCTGTTGCCACAGGAAGAAAAGTAGTTATGCAAGGTAGCATATGTTATCTTGTTCCATTATCAAAAAGCATTTTACTTGATGGGTGAGTATATAATCGTGTTATATACCTTAGATTTACACAATAAATTTATTGGGAAAAAAAATTGAGTAATAGTGACTGTTTCCTCCATACAAACACTGACTGGAAACAGATGAACAGTGAACCCCCAGGAGGAGCAACCGTGAAAGCTACAGACAAAACTAAAAGGAATAAAGAAGAGGCTGATGTATTTTAAATCAAGATAACCCCAAAAGGGAAGGGGTCCTGTCAGCCTTTGACTATGCTGTCAGCTCTTTAAAGGCAGGCTATTGCATTACCTTCATGCCTTTGAGTGTTCTGCACAAGCCTTTGCTGGAGAAAGCAAGCTTTAGGGCCACTCAGGGTCCCAAATTCTGAGCCCTACACCCACCTTTGGTTGTGCTGATATGAACTTTTGCTGAAGGATGAGCATTATGTCACTAGTGCACTTACACACACACACACACAGACACTCACACACACACACATACACACACACACACACACACACACACACAAGGTTTCTATTATTGTCTTTAAAAAGTGTTACCAAAACATTTCCATCCACTTACATTTGGAGAATGCGTTCATGGAATTACTTGATTTTAAGAAGTTATATTTAATGTATTTGGAAGTCCTTGTTCCCTGGAGATTCTTGTGCGCTGCGCTGCAATAAAATGTCTTTTAATAGCTGACTAAACCCAAGTCTTAGGAGAATGGATATTCTGACTGTGTGTGAGATCGGCTAGCAGCTGGAGGAGAGCTGCCCTTAGTGTCTCCCTTATGGTTCCTCTTCAGCACTTGAAGTTCCGTCCAGAAAAAGTCAGCATCCTAGAAGTGAGTCCAGCGTAGTTTAAGGAGTTCAGGAAGACAGTCACATGCTGGGCCTGTACAATGCTACTTAAAACTCAGAGATGGGAGTCGGGGGGGGGGAGCATTTGAAATGTAAATGAAGAAAATATCTAATAAAAAATATAAAAAAAAAAACTCAGAGAAGCACACTTACGACTTAGAAGGATGAGGAAAAGATGCCAGCCTTTCATCAGATACATTGCTAATTACCAGCGTGATTTTTGCTCTGTGGTAAGCAAACATTGGTGTAAATACTGTCTGAGAGCCCTGCCTTTTGATGTCAGGAAGTGACTGCAGTTTTAGGTCTCAAACACAAAACTCTTATATTGTTCACAAAAGTGCTTGACAATGACTTCTGCTTTCAAAGAACCATTTTAGAGAGGATGGGTGAAAATGTGTCTCTCATTAGAACATCCCTAAAGTCTTATCATAATGTAAACAGTGACCACTGCAGTGTTTAACAAGTTACATTGAAGCCTTTCTTCCATGGTCGCAAATTCCCATTCCCCCAAAGAGAATTTCCCATCCATCTTTGGAGTCTTGAAACACTACTAGTACCTTGTTCACCCAAATGTCATCCATGTTATCTGAGTACTAGGTGTTAGGGGTACAGAATATCTGATGTAACATTACGTTGAGATAAATAATAGGAAGAAAATAAGATGGGAAAGGGGGGCAGGTAGAGCACAGGCTTGTGTTTCCAGACTGGGTTTTGAGAAAGTTTCCCTAGAGGTGAAATTTGAGTGCAGACCTAAATTAAGTGGCAGAGTGAATCAGGCAGATATCTAGGGCAGTGATTCCTAACCAGGGGTGACTTTGCCTCTCAGGGGACATTTGTCATATGGAATGTTTTAACTGTCACAGCCAAGGATGGGGTTGCTGCTGACCTTTGCTATACGGGAGCCAGGAATGATGTTAAATATCTTTGAGTGTGTGTGTGTGTGTGTGTGTGTGTGTGTGTGTGTGTGTGTAGCACCTGTGACGTGGAACACTGAGGATAACTTCAAGCTTCCATCCTCATCTTCCACGTTGTATGAGGCAGAGTCTCTTTGCTGCTTTTCCACAGTGAATTGGTATACACTGACTGATTGGCCAGACTGAGTGACCCACAGGCTTCTGGGAACTCTTTGGTTTCAATCTCTCTTCTCCCCATAGGACTGACTGATGCTTGGACTGGATGTTCAGCTTTTATATGGGTGCTAGGGATTCCAACTCAGTTGCTCAGACTTGCACAGTCAGTGTTTTTGCACACAGAGCCATCTCTCCACCCCTTAAACATCTTAAAATGCACAGGGCAGGCCTCTGTGACAAAAAAATCATCCAGCCTAAACATCAGGGACTGGGAAAGAACATTCCAAACTAAGAAGACAGTAAACACAGGGCCACGCACTGAGACAGGAACTGGATTGAATGTTCAAGGAAGACTAAGAAGGTGTGTGTAACGAGCCTGGTAACAAATGGATATACGGCAGAAAATGGATTTGAAAGACAGCTCAGAGTCAAATCCTGTGGTAACACTCAAGGTCTCCATCTCATCTCTCTCCAATCCTGCTTCTCACTTAAGATCCTGCCACATATCCCTCCTAGGAGGCCATGTTGGATTTTCTGGGAGTTCTGGGTAGCTGACCCCAGGGTTTTATGAGAAACAGGGAATTCACACACTCACCTACATAAAGAGTGGCTTCACATCCATCTTGCCTTTATGAGGAATCTTATAGTTGGCTCTCTAGGGATTAAGGAAGCTCACTCCGCTGAACCAATAGGAACACACTCACCACTAAGGTAGTTTCTTCTCTTGTGGTTATTTGAATTTATGTTTTTGGAGTCCAGTAAAATACAAAATTCATTCCTACCAGCCCATGGAATCCTAGTCTTACAGCTTGACCCTGCCTGGCCCTCAGTATCCTGGGTCATTTCTTGGATATTCATTTGCTTTTCTTTAGACCTCCCTCAGGCTTTTCCAGCTGAAAGTCCTCGTGGCTTCTGGGAAGAGTGGACATCCCAGGATTGATTGGGGCACAAAGCAGCCTGCTATACTTTCTCCTGGCCTCTGTGCATGGTATATGGACGCCTGCTGGGATATGCTTGTCTAACTAGTACATTGTCCTCCGGTGTTTTTTTTTTTTTAAAGAATGTTCAAAAAAATAACAATACTAAGAGGAGGCTGGTCCCCGAGGCATGCTAGCATCCCTCTGAGTGGTCACTTGGGTCCAGCCTTCTGGTTCTCAGAGTCCTCTGCATCACTTCGCCACGCTGTGTTATTTTCCCACCTGCCCACATCCTCCTGCTTTCCTGCCCACACATCGAAGCCTGTTCTGATCTCTGAGTATTACTCACTTGCTCTGTTCTCTTGCTTTGTTTAATGAACAAAGAATCCTCTGAATTACAGATACAGATTTCCTATTTCCACTTTCAGGCATGCTCCTTGCGCTGTGCAGGCAGTGGCTTTGGCTTGAGGAGACAATAAAGTGGAGTTAGAAATCTGCTTCCTCTGTCAGCACTGTTTGTTCTCTCGGTTTTCCACACTCTTGGTAACGGCTGGCCTTTACATGGATTGTTTTTAGGACGATTTTCATCCCTAAAACACCTTAAATGTCAGTGAGGATCCCAAAAAGCTTTTGTTTATAGGATTTTATCTTTCCGCATTTACCATACTCCAAATTAAAATCAGGGACATTTGGAGCGTAGTACAGAGCGTCAGACATCAGAACAATGACATCATCACATATTATACAGCCTCTGAGAAACTCTGTGTGTTCCTGATAGAATAGAACCAAACAGGAAAATGTCGCTGTCCTTTGGTGTCTGATGAGAGAGTTTTGATGCCAAGAATCAAGTCCCTTATATAATATGGAGTTTGTGTATAACCTACATACTTCCTCTACATATTTTAAATCATCTCTACATTACTTATAATAACAACACGATATAAATTATATGTTTGCTATATTGTATTAAAAATGAGGAAAAAAATCTGCACACAATACAGATCCAGTTTTTTGTCACTAGTTTGCCTCCTGTTTGGTTACAGCTACAATGGAACAAATCTAGCACCTTAGTGATATAAACATAGTTTTGATCTTTAGTGGGAAAAAAATCCTCAGATCTTACTTTGAGAAATGCTAAGAGGAGGCAGGTATTTTTCAGTACCACTAACTTAATCTTCCCTTGGCCTGAAGTGGTTAGTAGGTCTCCAGAAAGAGGATCCCAAAGAGCTTTTGTTTATAGGATTTTATCTCTAGTTATTTTTAACTAAGAATGTGTTAAGGGCTTTCTTGGTACCTATTCCATCACACAATCTCTTCCAGTCAAATGCTGGTCTCCATCCATGAGCAGTTGTCTGTCTCCACTGACCTACTTGAGGGTGGGTCAGCTCTCCCTTGCAATCTTACTCAAAGCCAACCGACACCCAACAGTCCACAGCCTCCGATCCACATTTTCCCATCTTAACTCCAGCCATGCAGTCAGAGCAACCTTCCTAAGTCCTCATATTGATCATGGATGACCTTGACCTTTCCTGCTGCCCTTTGGGTAAAGTTAAACTCTCCTACAGGAGGTCCATGTATAACTAAGCTCTGTTGAGCTAAAGATTTATCTGAACATGTGACCTTGCCCTTCTATTTGAGACCTCAAATGTGTTTTTCCCTCAAATGTGCAGATGTCACTTTCTCAAGAAGACTCCATTACCAACCCTGCCTTCACAGTGACATCAGTCCTCATAGTGTTTGTCAACAGCTCATTAAGGAATGAAAATAAAGCAACTTCCTCTTACATTTGTTTGAACAAGAGCAAACCCAAATTAGAATTCTCTGCTTCTCTTCCTGTCTTCTGTCTGACCCTAACAAAAGGGCTTTGCTCTCTATTTATTAAACAGCACAGAAAATATGGCATGGGAAACACATAAGGGATTATTTACTACTTTTAAATACAGTATATTTTAATCATATTATTTCTCCTCCCAGACACTTCCCCTCCTACCCATGCAACTTCATGCTCTATCTACCAGCCACCAAAACAACCAAAAGCCACTACCAAACCAAAACAATCATAAAACAAGCAAACAAATAAACATGAGATTCTCTTTTGTGTTAACTGACTATTCTTGAGAATAAGTCAAATCTGCCTCTCGCTGTGTGAATCACTCCATTGGAGAAAACTGGTATTTCCTCTCCAGAAGCTATTAAGTTCATCTCAAATCTTCAACAGAGTTTTGCAAGAGAAGTGCCTTTGCTGGTCCCAACTGACCCAGTACTCAAAACTGCAAGCAGATACTATCACCCTGTGTACTTGTTGCTTCTAACATTTATGGTGAATACTTGGCGTTTTAAGGTTGCCTTCAATTGGTTGACTGTTTTCAGCAAATGATTACAACAAACATACTGAGCCAGGCATAGAGAAGTTTAAGATTAAAGCCGTGCATTTAGCTTGGGTTATAAAAGCTGGTTGTATGGGAAATTCAAGGCTCAGTAAAATTGATAACATTGTTCTCTCATAAGCAGGCTAAGTAGGGTGAGTATGCAGTAAAGCAGCAGGCTACATACATAATCTTAAGTGACCTCAAAGCATTTTAATAATTTGGCTGCCAAGTCCAGCAAAAGTTCAATCTTTTGGAGTCAAGAGATATTTTCATGAAAATCTGTCACTACAGACCGTCTCTACAGCCTGGCCTTTCTCATTATGATAACACTTGTAACCTTAAAATAACCCAGCTAAGGCTGACATCATTTATTTCCTCTGCCTGAATACATGGTACAGAGTTGTTAAAGAGGAAATTACTGAATGAATCAGTCATCTTTTAAATCTCCTTTATGCTCAATGTTAATTATTTCACTTAATACTCTTGACTTCAGTACACCTCACTACTCCATTTGAAGAAGTGTGGGCTCTTTACTTCCATACCCTGAACACCCCAACAGCCAGAAACTGTTGAAGCTGGGATTTTGAATCTCATGCCTGTTACTATGTGCTGGAAAGGGAATCACCAAATTGAGGGAGCACTGTAGGAACGGAGTGCACATAAGGGGAATTTTCCAAGTGAGCATGCAGGTAAAGTCTTTTCAAAAGCAGCTGGGGCCTCTTTGAACTGGAGGGACACTGCTGGGATAGCCCCAGCCAGAGCTTAAAATAAAGCCACTGAAAATAATTGTTCAGAAAACCGATCTGGTTCATCACAAAAGTATTTTCTCAGCTGGTGGTTTTGAAAAGGTCTCTTCCTATATCTTTGTGGCCTTCTTGAAAAAGAAAAAGAAAGATTGACTAGTGGATAGACATGCACAGATTCATTCTCTCTCTCTCTCTCTCTCTCTCTCTCTCTCTCTCTCTCTCTCTCTCTCTCTTTCTCTCTCTCTCCCTCCCCCCCTCTCTCTCACACACACACATACACACAAACACACACACAAACATACATACAAACACACACACACACACACACACACACACACGGCATGCAGTGTCTGTTGAAGACCACAAGAGGACTTGGATCTTCTATGATTGTGAGGTGCTATATGGGTGCTAGAAACTGAACCTGGGTCCAGCTCAAGAGTACCAACTGTTCTGAACCCATGAACCATCTCTTGAGGCCCCCTTTGATTATTTTAAGGCAAGTTGGTAATAGAAAGTACAAATCAGCAAAGAACGAGTAAATCCTGTCTTATGCCCCACCATTATTTGGATTTATCTTCTCCTCTGTCTGTTTTATGCTATGTCTCTCTGTCATCTGAATTTATACATTTTAAACCTTTGTCTTTCTTCATGTGAAGACGACATTTTTCTTACCATTACTGATGTCTTTCTGAGCCTCAATGCCCTGGCTCACACTTGAGTGCCGTGAGAGTCACTGGGGAACTTAACTGCAGAGGCAGCATCTCGGAGCCCCCTCAGACTTCCTGCCCTGGAAACTGCATTGTAAAGAGCTCCCAGGAAAGGAAGATATGGTCCAAAGGCCATATTTCAGCAACAGAGGCTAACAGGTTTTATGAGCACAGAATCTCGGTGTCAACATAGTTCTGTTGCCAGACTTTAGGGTGATTTATGACTTCCCAATAAAGATGTAGGGCTTCTTTATAAACATGAGTGCACACATCCCTCAGCACTCTCCCAAAGCACAAACACTGTCAGCTGGATGCTATACCTACTTAAAGGAACTAATTCATTTTTAAAGAAGCTAGAGCAGTAACTAATGACACTGGGGAGCACATGAGACTGTCAGAGTGGCCAAAGCCATTTCTAACAAGCCTGCATCTTCCCCAGTCTGCAGTGGCCCAAGGCTAAATTCCTTTAATGTTGTTGTTGTTGTTGTTTCATGTCATCATGTTGTTACTTGAAATGCTTTTCGAGTTACAGGATTCTGCCCACCTTCACCTCACCGTGAAGTTGTAATCTCACTTCCACACTCCTGAAGTCGTTCCTAACAACCCGGGGTACAGTAAGCTCACTTACCAAATACTCTCCATTACTCCCTGAGTCAATTATCTCAGAGCACACTCACTTCCTTTCTCTCAATGCCATTTAGACACATCACTCGGGGCTTCTCACCTCCTTGACCTGACTATAAGCAATTGAGGGGGGTCTTCAGAGCTTGATTCCGGTCCTCTGGCACCTCTTGCTCCTCCTTCCAAGCAAGGAATTGGATGTGGTGGGAAGAGCTTGCAGTTGAGTCTCCCCATTTGGCCATGCACCACCTTAGAATGGCAGACTCCTTCGAGCTGCAGGAGCCCTAGTCTATAAAAGAGGAACCTATTTTCAAGGCTTATGTGAGCTTTCATGTAGATCAAGAACACAGTCTGTTTTAACATGTCCCCTCACTACACGCTTTGCTAGAACATCTCACACTATAGCTTGTCTCTACATTCTGACTGATATATAGGGGTCCCCTCCCTCTCCATATGTGCACACTTCAAGGGAAGATGTTTTAGAATTTGCATTTGCTTGCATTCTAAAATTGATATTTATATTAAAATAGAGGAGTAAAATGAGTATATGTATGTTTCACAATATCATGCTTTTAGTATAGCTTTTTAATCATTGAGAGTTTCATTCAGGGGCTAGAGAGATGATTAAGAGCATTGACTGCTCTTCCAAAGGTCCTAAGTTCAAATCCCAGCAACCACATGGTGGCTCACAATCACCCATAATGAGATCATATGCCTTCTTCTGCTCTGTCTGAAAACAGCTACAGTGCACTTACATATAATAAATAAATCTTAAAAAAAAAAAACAATGTCACATCGGATTAAGTATCTTAGAGGCAAAGTGGACCAGGACTGCACCAAGTGACTATAATCAACCCCAGCCAGACTGGCTCTCCAGTGAATCTGTGACACTATGGTATAGACAAGTTAGCAAGGGGGTTGCTCAGTCAGGAGGTAGAGAAAAAGTTGGTCTTATTTCTCTGAAAAGAGAGAGACAGAGACAGAGAGAGACAGAGAGAATGAATTTCATTCAATGTGTTCTGGTCATATTCACTCCCCACTTCTTCCCCTAACACCTCCCAGATCCACTCCTCACAGACAAGATGACATTAAACATATGGATATTTGTGGACTGAATAAATCGGTATATTTATTTACTTCCTAGTTATGGAAAGAAACACTGGGTTTGAGTTATAGTCGCAATATAAGGTTTGCTTTTTAAAAGATATTTTATTTTATTTTATTTTATTTTACTTTATTTTATTTTATTTGTGTGTGTGTACATATGCATGCACAGGTGCTGATGGAGACCAGAAGAGGCATCAAATCCTTTGAAGCTGGAGTTACAAATCTTTGCAATCCTCTTAATGTGGGTGGATGACATCAAAATTCTGGTCCTCTGATAGGGCTACAGTAAGTGCTTTGAACCACTGCACCATCTCCCCAGTCCCAAAGTTTACACTTTAAATAAATTTACTTAGGTTAAAAAAAATACAATTTAACACAAAAGTCTCTGAGTTATAAAGCATTTAAATTACAAAAAAATATAGCAAACTCTCTTGCTGATGGTAAAAATGACTGGAGGTTGAGAAGTGTCTACCTATAAGTAAAGCAACATGCAGACACCAGTGGTTATCTTAGCTACTGTGATGTAAACTACTAGCTAACCAGTTCTGTCATTTCCTCCCTTAGACATAATAGAATCTCACTAAAAATTACTCATGTGGAAAACAGACCAAACAAACAAATGTTCTATTATTTTAAAAATGGTTATTTGTTTTACTTTTGTTTCCTGTTGCTGTGATACAATACCCTGACAAGAAAATTTGGGGGGCAGGGAGGGAGAAGTTTATTTGGCTCCCAATCCCAGGTTACAGTTCATCATTGTGAAGAACTCAAGGTAGTAGGAAGATGAAGCATTTAGTCACTTCCCATCCAGAGTCAGAAAGCAGTAAATTAATGCCCACATACGTGTGCTCAGCTTGCTCTGCCCACTCCCATACAGGTCAGAATCTCCTGTCAGGGGAGTAGTGCTCTCCACAGTGAATGAGTCTTCCTGCCTCACTTACAATAACCAAGATAGTCTACCATGGGCATGCCCACAGTCAAACCTAATCTAGACAGTCCCTCATTGATGCTCCCTTCCCAAACGAGTCTACGTTGTGCCGAGGTGATGTTGAAAACCATCACATTTTCCACTGTCTACCTCTCAGAAGTATCCAACAAGCAGGGAGAAAATAGCTGCTTCTGATAAAGAAGTTAGATATAAATGTAATAAATGAGTTTATATTAAAGTAATTGCGGTAGATAACACAACATAAACTGGTTCCACTTGGGAGAAAATGAATAAATTACTCCCCAGCAACATAACGTTCTCATTATCTAGAACAACCAAGTTTTAAGGAACACCATTTACTAGGAAGAATTTGACTCAAATCTTCATTCATTAGAAAAACAAGCTTATTGGGCTATGAGTTACCATGATTATGACCGTTGTATTAGAACTTAAAGCAAACTCACTCATATAGTTTTTCTTTTAACCTTACAAAATCTCTTAAGGATGAGCAGGTTTTATTAATTCTTCTCTCTGTGAAGAACTGAAATAAGAAATTGGGGAGAAAAATGGATTCAATGAAGGTGAGAAAGGGTAGGGGGGTGAATAAGATCAAACACATTATATGTGTATGAAACTATTAAAGAATAAATGAGGGAAAATCAGGTTAAGAGAGATTATGGAATTAGACTTAATGCCATATGGATATTTATAGGTAGAATAAGAAATAAAAGATACACACTCTAGTAGCTAGATAATTCACCACTGATTTTTATCCAGCATAGCTTTCTGGAACATTTCACTTAACCTTGCTTATCTGAAGATATTAATCAACTTGGCTCAAGGGTTGCAGATTTGAGTTCTGCAAAAGTGGGATTAAATCATATGTTAGATTAAGTTGAAAGAATGAATTTAATTAAGTGGGATTGAAGCAGTATCTGGCATTGTTTGTCAAAGGAGATTGGAAGGAAGGAGAGTTCTCTGCAAAGCATATAGAGCAAGCATCTGGTACAGTAGACCAAAGTGTGGAGAGTTCATTTCCACAAGACTTTGCATCCTGTCTCCTCATGATCAGAAGAACCAAAGCAAGAGATTATGACGGTGAACCAAGTCAGATCTAAACGCTGCTTCTATCTTTGTCTGTGGGATCTTGGGCAAGTTGTTTATCTCCTCTAGTTCTTAGTTCAGCTACAAAATAGGAATAGTAGTGTTTGCTTCAGATAATAGTGACAGGATTTAATGTGTAAACACAGAGTACGTTTGCAAGAGAGCCTGTCTGCAAAACAGAAAGTGCAAACTGGTGTGGTAAGGATTTCCAAGAAGGAAAATTCGAGCTATTGTTTTAGACGTTTCAGGATCTTCTGGGACTTACAGACCTGCCCCTGAGGTGGAAATTATCCCTGCCCTTTGAATGATTGCCATGTCCTTTGGATCTTTCATTTGCTTCATTAATGAAGCCTGTCTCAGCACCTCTGCCTTAAGGGAGACACCCTA
This sequence comes from Mus caroli, assembly GCF_978045245.1. Taxonomy (NCBI): domain Eukaryota; kingdom Metazoa; phylum Chordata; class Mammalia; order Rodentia; family Muridae; genus Mus; species Mus caroli. Next base: position 68,404,855 of record NW_028227261.1, read on the forward strand.
TACCCTAAACACCGTTTCTACTTGCTGATCCGATGTCTCAGCCACTAAAATGAAATTCAGTATCATCTTGTGCAGGTCAAGTCGCCACCTGACTTCCCACTACTTCCTTCTGCCGTGATGGCCCAAGCAGCGTTTCTTGATCTGTGTCTCTAATTTTCACCCCACCATGCTCTTACTAAGAGCTCTTCAGAAACAGACCCTGAGACAAGGCTTCCAGTGTAAGAGACTCGGGGTCTAGAAAACACTGACAAGAAAGTGGAGAAATAAAGAAGGGCAAGGAAGAGAGCCACTGGGGTACATTGTAGAGCTATCATCACTGCAGGTGATGAGACCTCATTCCCTGGAAAGAAATTCTGATAAATGATATAAATTATCCAGATAGTAATCCTGACAGTGGTTCCTGCCCATGTTCTAATCCTGAACCTTGGGAATATGTTGCCTTATTTGGTGGATTTCACATATGTTAAGGGTCTTGGGATGGGAAGATTATCTCAGATTATCCAAGTGGACTCAGAGAAATCTCAAGGGCCTTGTAAGAGAGAGACATCAGGTCAGAGTCATGGAGAAAGTTGGACGTATTACTCCGATACTTTCAAAGATGAAGACTGACTGAAAAAGAGGCAGGGAAGAAAAGGATGGTGATGTCTACCTTTAGCCTCTGCATTGGGGAGGTGGAGCAGGAGGGTCATAGTTCCAAAGCAGCCTTGGTTACATGCTATCCTCTCTCTCTCTCTCTCTCTCTCACACACACACACACACACACACACACACACACACACACACAGGCATCCAGATGCCACCAGAGAGGCAGAGGAATAAGTTATTCTCAAGAGCCCCCCCCCCCAAAGCAGATCAGCTTCATCAACATCTTGATATTAACCCAATAAGAACAACTTCAAATTGAAGGTACTTAGTCTTATTTAATTTTTTTTTAGAGCAACAATAAAAAAAAAAAAAAAAAAAAAACATTGCCAGAGCTCTTTGCTTCAAAGGCGAGCACTTGTGGATTGATTCCTGACAGTCTTTGGCTGAGGGCTGCTGCATGTGCAAAGTTAAGTCCTTAGCACTTGAAAGGCAGGGACAAATCCAAAGATACCACAGTACCAGGAAAATGGACCAGACACCATCTGAGTGTGCCGTGCTGTGTATGCTCTTTGGTAGCCTCTTCCTTTCCAATCTGTCTTCCCAATGGTTGTCTTGTAGACCACACGCTCCAGTCAGCCCTCCAGCCCCTGTCAAGTTTACCTTACTGCAACAGGGAGATCCTTCAATAGGCTGTTTCCTTTCTTAACAATCTCCGGCGCTCCTGTGGGAAGACCCTTAGGAAAGGAAGCCTTGGCATCCGTCAGATGATGAAGGTTGAATCCAAAGGCCTGACAGTTCAGCCTTAGTCCTTAGGTTTCTGCGTTTATGCGGGAAAGTCACTGTGCTTGGCCATCTGTTTGTTTGCAACGTTCTGAGCTTAAGTGTACAGGTCTGGAGAGCCGTGAACCGTTGATCCCTTTGGTCTGTGTTCTGAGAATAGCAGCAGCACCGTGGGCAAGTGAGAAAATCGATCTCAAAAGGAGAAGGTTAATTAAAGGAAACATTGAAGATGTGTGGCTGTCGATTGACAGGGGAGAACCCACTCCCGGGAAATTCTGAGTCCTGCACATTCACAGAATGGCATGCACATACTCAGAAAAGCCCTGCCTCTTGGGCGCTCACTGCCTAACCATCAGCCCACCACAGCAAGCCACGCGCACCCTTCCTCCTCCGCCTGTTCTGCTGGTCAGTGCTTGTGTCAGAACCTTCGTGGGTAAGGCTTCAGGCCCTGAATGACCTCTTAAAATTTGTCTGTGCGTTTCACATTGTTTTTTCTCAAAGTATGATAACTCTGTGCTTGCCGTTTGTCTAAACAGTGAAAGGTCTCCAGAGAGATTAAAAAGAGTGTCTGTCTATTCTTAACATGTCAAAAGATTAAAAATATATATATATATGCTTCAAAATTCCCACAGGTGGTGCTTAGGTTTCTCAACACTACATGAGGTGTTCAGTTGGACATCAACTGAGTAACACGTGAGTCCCCAGAGGAGTTACTATCAACTCTGACAGGTACAGGTGGAGTTTCACAGGTGAAGTAGCTTGTCTGCCTGATGGCATAAAGAAGTTAGTGATTTAGTATTAGACTGTTTTCCTTAAGCTCTTCTTAAGTTTTTCATTTCATCTGTGGGGAATTATCAGTGACCACGTTTTATAGATAGAGTTACATAGGCTCCGCTAGTAAACAGAAAGTCCTGGCAATGGGCTCAGGTCTCATGACCCCTTTTTGTCCATTGTGTTCAAAACAAAAGGGCTGAGTCACTGGTGGCCTGAAGCCAGTGGGTAGAAGGCAGTTCATTTCAGAGCATCATCCCGGTCAAGACTAGGTCACTAGCATAATTATTAGATTAAAGAAATCGATGTAGAAAATGTGGAAAGCAAGATGAAGAGATGACTCAGCCAGTAACACTCTTGCCTTTACAATCTTGACAGTCTGAATTCAGATCACAGAATCCACAGAAGTGTGCCTCAGGCCTGTAATCTTGGGGATGATGAGGTGGGGGCTCACAGCATAGATCCCTGGAAGCTTGCCAGCTACCGTGGCGTAGTTGGCGAAGCTTCAGGCCATTGACAGGCACTATCTCAAACAAACAAACTAAAATGGAAAGCACGTGAGGACTGACACCAGAGGTTGTCACGTGTGTGGGTCATATGTATCGTCACCACCTGCAAGTGGTCACAGGCTTCACCTGCTTCATTGTCATCTACTGCTGCTAGGGCTGGTTATGCACACTCATGCACATTGCAGTCTTAGAAAAGTAGGGATCGTGCTATGTGTATGATGGTTTTATGATACTGCTAGGAGTAGCGGGGATAGTTTGCAGACAGGGATTAGCAGACTGCTTCATGCATCATGACGCTTCATGAATGAAGTCTTAGTTTGTGGTAGTGCTTGCTTGATGTGACCATAGTTATCCCCATTAAAGCCATTATATGTGATGCTGCAGTTTGACATCTAAGCTTGAAGTTCAGATCTCTACAGCAGGAGATGATGGGGCCGTTTTCTCCATTTTGAATGTTGTTTTAAAGCTGTCTAAGGTTGATGTGTGAATACAAATTTTCCTTCAAGTGTGCATTTTCCAGACTGCACCTTGGCTGAATTTGTTTCTCCATATTTACTCTACCGGGTGTTCTGGTCCCCACACAGTCCGGGCTTGTTTGTGTCATGCCCAAGTCCTTAGAGACACTACAGTTGGTACCAAGATGAACGTTACAGTAATTCCCAGCCCTCCCCATTCCAGCCACTACCAATGCCAGAGAGCAAATGCCTCCTGGCACAAACTGGGTCTTATTCTCCATTCTTGTGCCCATCTTGGCTCCCAGCCAGACCCCTGGCAGGCTCCCAGCACATTTCTTGAAAATAGTGTGACAGTCTGCATGTTCTGCATCATATTTTTCAGACTGCTCTGTGATGTCAACAAGTCAGGCCACCTCTCTGCACCTCAGGGTCTTCTAGACACGAATAGAAACTTGATGCCAGTGAAATGGGGCAAGTTCCATGTGAAATCACCTTTTATGTGCACATCACCTGGGCAGCAGTTGTCTTCCTTCCTGCAGAATCTCATGTCTCGTAGGATTGTGATCCATTCCCTCCTCTCTGGCTATAGGTGCTATAGGTGCTATATAGAGTCTATAGGTGTAGCACATGTCCTTTTGTTCCTTCTCTGGAATCTCCCGGCACACTGGAAGTCTAGGAAGGGAGGTGGGGGTTGCAGGGCTTCACCAGTGACAGACAGGATGAGTGCATGACCCCGCACACTGGAAGCAGCTCTCCCAGAGCCCACTCAGGGACCCGAGTCTCCATTTTATTTTTTGTAAACATCTATATTAGCATATTTTTTTGCCTTCTAATCACTTCTGTGAAAAACCTTAAATTATTTAAATGAAATGGATTTCAGTAACTAGTGTGGAAATGCAATAAGTGTTTTAGTTTTAAAATATCTCAGTAAACCATTTTGGCCATTTTTGTTTTGCCATGTTTTTAATATTTATTTATAGATTTCAGAAGTTTAGTGGTTCAGTCTGGCAGGATGCTTGTCATAAAGGAACAATTATTCTAGGAACCAACTTTATTCCTGATGAAATTTGCAACCCTATTTTTTTTTAAAAAAAATTGTGAACTTATTCCCAAGTCTAATTTCTCTGGATGAGTACTTGGAGCCTCTGGAGAATAGAAAGTTGGCTGTGTCATCCTGGAGACTTTTTCCCTGACATACTAAAAGAGGGTGAGTAATTCAACTAGTGACATATATTTTTAAGTTTTCACCACTTCATATAATACTACAACATTTTCAACCAAATGGGTAAAATTTTAGGTAGAGCAGCATAACAAAATTAAAATGTGTATTTACCTGGCTCTCAAGCCCATTTTTATCACTTAAGCCGACAGTTTCTAGACTTTTTCTCAAATTCCAAGTTCCGTGGTGCCAAAGCAAAAGTATTTATTAAATAATTGAAGAAGTTGTTACGATTTCAAAACCATTGATGTGTCCACTCATCTCCAGGCTTAGCTCATCAGTGAGGCCACCAAGCACTTCTGAGTGTGTTTGTTCTAACACCCCTCATTTGTAGAACGGACCATAACTACTAAATGACTCAAAAATAGTATGTATCTTTCATACCAATGAATAATTTCTCTCAACTTTTAGTTGGTGTATGAACGTAACCGACATGTCACACTGTGTCCTGCCGTGTAGCTATGTAACGTTCAAAGGCACAGGACCAAATTATCTCATACATTTAGTTATGAGAAAAGAAAATCCAGTTCTAAAATGATGCCACCGAGATTAAATTTAACTTTTTAATTTCAAATTAAGTTATACTTTTTAAGGAACATGAATGAATTATATTTTTAAATTCTATGTTTGTATGTGAGCAATCATGCGATGCCAGAAGAGGGCATCAGATCCCCTGGGCCTGGAGTTACTGATAATTTTGAGCCACCATGTAGATGCTGGGAATCGAATCCAGATGCTCTGAAAGAGCACCCAGAGCTCTTAACTGTCGAGCCATCTCTCTAGCCAGATATGTTATATTTTAAGGCATTTAGTAAGTACAATACACTTTGGGGCATTTTGGTAACTAGTAAGTTTTTGAAATTATATTCCTACTTCTTGAATGAGATCACACCATTTACTTGGTACAATAGTATCTTTTATCTTTCCGAAGATGTCATCTAATATAATCTAAAGCATACTAGAAATATAAAATATATATAACAAGCACTAGGAAGCTCAAAGTGCATGGAAAGAAATAAAATATGACTGGTTGGAGTTCTCTGTACCCCTTCTGGGCACTCTGACAGCTCTGCCTCTATGGGAGCTTTTCTCCTGTGTCTCACAAAGAGCTAGACGGATCTGGTATGTAGATAAGAAATGACTCCTTAAAGGACATAAAGTTTCTACCCGCTTTTTAACTTTAAATAGATGATCTCTTCCCGAGTGTAGGTTTCTGCGATGTTTCTAATTGGCATGTAACTGTCCATATTGATAGAGTACAGTGTGACATTTCAACACATTGTCATTATCATATTTGTGACGCTTATCTGCACTTAAGTGATTCTATATCATTCGTGTTAAGTAACTGGTAGTATTAGTTATGTAAATAGACTACTGGTAGTCTGTTATTTACCTAGTAAATGATTAGATTGATTTTAGGTATTTGTGACTAGTCAGGAATGCTGCTAAGAGTAATCTGTGCACATGTCCAGTGATGGGTGAGAGCTTCTTGGAGATCAGTTCCTGCAAAAAGAATGGCTGAGACACATCTTTGTTCTGGTTCTAGCTTCCTGGGTGTTGCCAAATTGCATTTGGGGTTGGTTGTACCTATCAAAATTTCTTTGTATTTTTTTAATGATCTCTAGTACCTCTGGTTTTTTGTTTTATTTGATTGCCTTTATTGTTAGATTGGTGTTCTTTTTTACTCTGACTTACATTACGAGAGCTTTATTTAAATGTCCATTAAAAGGCTAGCCATCTATAATTGAGCATTTTGAAGGGATGCATGACTGACAAGGGCATGAACAAGTTAGCTGTAGGCCTCACTCTCTGACAGCCGGTCTCTGGGGTGTTATAATTCTGTTGGAAGAGATGTCTGTGTGCTCTACAGAGTTCAGCAACTTTCCTGGATCTCTGTCTATTGGATTCAACACCATCCCCCTCCAGTCATGACAATCAAAATTCTTTCTAAATGAACCCCTAACTTGTACTTGGGAATGGCCACTCTTGGATAAACACTTGGCAGAATGTCCACTTATTTTCCCCAAAATTTAAGTACTTGAAAGAACTGAATTTTCTCTGGTTCTACTTGCCTTCTTCAGAAAGCTCCTACATCTTTCCCTGGGTAGAGGAAAATCACCTTGGTGAGAGCCAGGTGTGGCTTTCTCCTAGTCCCCTCCATTCCCATTAAGCACCCCACAATTTCCTGAACTGTTTCTGGCATCTATGACCCAATGCCTCCAAAGTTCCCCTCCCTCGGCTCCCTGTAGCTATCTCATGCTTAGTAAAATAAGCTGTCAATCCTTTAAAAAAAAAAAAAAGAACAAGTATTACAAAATAGCTTTACCCAAGACAAATAAAGTAGATATTGAGGTGAAAACCAATCCTCCATTGGAGTATGTTCCCTTCTCCATGCAATCTATAAAGCTTCAATGTAAATCACTTAACACATGGAGCATCTTTTGTTGGTGTGTTCAAACTGTGTGGGAGGTGGTTAAGGCAATTGCTAAAACAACATTGTATAGGAATAAATCCTTTAAGCTGATATTTAATATTTCATCTAGTATTTTGGTACAAATTTTATTATCTTCCTAATGTTTTAAAACTGTTCTATCTAGGAACAACAGTGAAATGGTCTGGAGGATTTTTTAATTTTATTTTTTATGTATGTGTGTGTTTACCTGCATGTACGTCTGTGTACCCTGTTTGTGCCTGGTGCCCACAGGAGCTGGATAAAGACATTGGATCTCTAGGGCCTAGAGTTACAAAAGGTTATGAGCTGCCATGTGATGCTAGAAATAAATCCCAAGCTCTCTGGAAGAGTAGGCAGTATTCATAGCCACAGCCATCTCTACAACGCGACCAGAGCTTTTTGTTTTTAGGTGTTTGTTTGTTTGTTTGTTTGTTTGTTGAGAGCAGTGATTCTTCCTAATGCCTTGACCCTTAAACATAGTTCCTCATGTGTGGTGACCTTAACAGTAAAATTATTTTCATTGCTACTTCATAACTGTAATTTTGCTTCTGTTATGAGTCATAATGTAAATGTCTAATATGCAGGCTACCTGGTATGTGAACCCTGTGAAAGGGTTGTTTGCCCCCCGAAGGGGCTGTGACTCACAGGTTGAGAACCACTCGTTTAGAGCAACAAGGTTAGCCATATTTAAATAGAAATTATGATTCTGTCATAATTCAGCTAGTTCACCTCTCCTTACCAGTAAGATTTTGAAAACTCCAGATTTGCAAATGGTTTAATGCATGTACATGTTCATCTTGTAAGAAAGATTATCATTGGCCATTGTTTAAACCTCCAACCAACCTATTTCTTCTAGATACTTACCTTAAGTGAAAAAACAACCCGAATTTAATTCGATTCCAGTTCATAAGTAAAAACCACAAGAGAGGTAGAAAGAAGAGGAGAAAGGGAAGTTGGTTTTCAAAAGAGGGTGTGCTTGCCTCGGAAAGCATCCTTCTAACCATCCGAACCCTTTTTCCTGGTGCTCTCTTCTTTATTTGAGAGGACACTAAAAAACCAAGCTCACAGGAGGATGACTTCAGCTCTCCTCAGCCTTGACAATACCCTCTTCTTACTTTGTCCTCCACACGTCCTTGACTGTGGAGAACACTGTGTTTCTAAACCTCTTCCTTCTGCCGATATTTAAAAAGGAAGAATTTGACTACAGAAGGCCAATGTTTCTATCTGTTGATTTTCTTTTTCTTTTATTTTTTTATGTCCTTGGCTTTTTAGGCAGGGACATCAACAGCTGGAGAAGAAATAGTTATGTTCTGTATTAGTTAGCAAACAACAACAACAATAAAAGTGCTCAATACTCATTGTTCACCTACTGTGCACCAGGTAAATGTTCCATTCATACACAGGTCCACAGATGGACAGATACTTGGTGGTCACATAGAGAGGAGCCCGTTCACGGATGCTACTCCATTTTATTCTTGCAAGTACCCTGGGAGTTAGTAGTGTCCCCACTTTTACAGACACTTTTTTCTGCATATACAGCCTCATAACTCATGGCAATAAGGTTTTACCCACTCTCTGTTCATCAGTTGTCCCGGTTTTGATACACTGACTTAATCAGCACAATGAAATCCTCCAAGACTTTTGAGGCACTCTTTCCAAAGAGAAGGGTAGATGCTGGGCAGAAGGAAGCATCGGAACAGTGAAGGGCTTCTCACATGAGCAGAGAGATGCAAGCCTTCGCTTGTATGAAGATGGTATTAGCTGTGCCACTCGTGTAAGCCCTGCATCATGTCAACCGACCTGTGGTGTTTATCCACCCAAAGCTAAGGTAAATATCTTGTCATATGTCACACTACCCTTCCTTTTAATGTAATGAATATCTTTTAGCATTATTCTGATGCATTGAAAGAGGAGTCTATTAGTTCCCTAGTCCAAGACTTTCATTCTCTACCCTTGCTAATGAGAATGCCAAACTCTGATGGACTTGTATCAGTCATATTAAGACTAAACTGAAATAAACTGACAAGCGCAACTTTTTGGCAAAAACATGGCAAGGTTTGGCAAAAACATTGTATTGCCACGATACAATGAGAGAGATGCCACTCCTTCCCTTTGTAACTGAGGAACCTGACATTCCAAAGAGGTTTTTTATGATGTGCCTAGAGCCACATAGTCAGTTATCTGCGATGCTGGGATTACTCAGCCCCAGACTACATTTCTCTGAAACAAGGGCTTTTTTCACAAGTGTATTAGTAGCGTGCCCCACACTAAAAAGAAGGCTTTTTTATTCCACACATTTAATAGCACCTTTCTTTATCAAGATTTCTGCCATCTGAGCAAATTGATTTGCAAGTATTTTTAGAAATCATTTCACCCATCACTGAAAAAGCGGCCTCTTTCAATAACATACTAAAATATTGCCTGGCAGTTTAATGAAATGAAAAAGGCTGGAGGGGGGCATGAGACTATTAGGAACTGCAGAGTGTTTATGCATAAACAATAGAAGACACACAAGCTACCAGAGGTCAACTCCCCCACTGGCCTACCTTGGCTGAATTCACATTTGCATAGTCTGAGCTTTGTTAGATATAGCCTGGGTCCTGGACAGAGATGAGGACACACAATTGGAACATTTTCTACTTAAACTACAAGGACCCAAACCATTCTTTGAATTTGGGGTACCAATCAAGAGAGCTGGAACTGATAACTGACAAGAAAATGAGCCCAACCTGGTGAGAAGCCGAAGCAGAACCTCAGACAGGAAAGTGGGCAAGAGACCAAAATGCAGGAGATCAGAAACAAGTTAGAAACATGACCTGGGACACAGTGGAAGAAGTGAAGAGGGTAACCCAGGTGCCAGTCACACCTGTTGCCTAAGGCACATGGCCACCCAAGTAAGCCATGAAATATATGCTTCTCTTTCTCCCTCACTATTCCACCTCCAAGTGGATGGCATAAATTCTTAGGCTATTCCACATTCTCTTACAAAGTTCCAGGCTATGCTTGCAGAAGCAGATCACATGCCATTTTATATATTTCACCCCAAAGCACAGTGAATATGCACCACCTGTCCACAGATCAGGTTAAGGACTCAGCTTTCCAACAGCTGTCATCTTGTTATCTTCTGGCATCAAGTTTTTCCAGGGTTCTTCTCACAGTTGGACTTCCATCTTGGAGAGGTTCATACTAACAATCCTAAAAAAAATTCAGCAGCCTGAAACCCAGTCTCAGACAATCAACGACCACTTCACACATCAAACAGACTTGGATGTCCCCTGCTTGGTTATCCATCTCGGCCATCATTCCTGGAAAGTGCTGTTCCCTCCACAACAAACCTTGACGGTTTCAAGACAAGAGTGCCATCTCTCCTAGACCACCGGCACAAGCATGGTCCCCATCAGCAAAGAACTGGAGTTTGCTAAAAGGATAATCCCCTGAGAATGCAAAGCCGCTGGCCTTGGGTGGGCAACATTCTGCCAGTGCAGCAGCCTGACTCTCACTGAATGACTGTGAGATTTCTGCCTCTCTTGGTACAAATGGCATGGGCCGAGGAAGAGTTTCTGTCTCTCTCCTGGACGTGAGAAATATGAAATGGCACAAAATGGGGAAGAATAATTGAAGGTCATTTAACAGGATCACCAAACAGATCTCGTAGCCTGGGTTTCCTGAAGACCTTTGCAAACTGCTTCCAAATCCAGTTCCTTGTTTCCCTCCAATTCTGTGAGTTCTTACATCAAGAACTTCCCTTTTCAGTAAGCAAAAGGTTTCTTTTGCTCATAATTTTAGAATTTTGAAATCTACTCTCCCAAAAGGGAGGCAATGAGGAGGCAGAGACACAGAGAGACGCTGCAGAAATAGGGAGAAAGGAGTGTGGGTCCCACGTGCTCAGGACTGTGGCCCCATGCTGGGAGTCGTGTATATCAGATCACCAACAGCTTTTTAAAATATTAACGCCCGAAGCAAGGAAACTACATATTAGCTCCCCTGCTTTATAAAAATGGCTTTCTCTAGTCAGACCAAGTATCACTTACTTTGCATTGTCAGTCAATGCACAGTCAACTCCCCTGCATCCTTTAAGATGAAGCTCTGCATCCACAGCATCCCTCTTAACCTATGCCAGGACCATCTTCCTTGCCCTCTGCTCCAGTGCTTGTCTGCAAACAGCTCCATGTTTCTTAGTGCTGGTTGCATAATTGATTCTGTTCAGCTAGCTGTCTTGCCTGCCAAGCCCTAATGTTCTTGCCTTGGGGCCTTTGCCTGTAGTGTTTCAATGAAGCACTTAGGTATATGTCTGGTATATGTGGTAATCACTCAGTAGTTAATTTACTGCTCTTTTAAAAGACTTGATAGTATGTCTCTCTAGCTCATCTCTTTAATAAGTGCCCTGAGTAGTGTCTTATATCAATATAATGCTAGGAGTGAGTTTTGGGGTGAATTGTCATCATGAATTCTTAGCCTTCCTGAAGTGTTAACATGCTTTTGTTTGCTTGTTTTATTTGTTTTTGTTTGTTTGGTTGGTTGGTTGGTTGGTAGTTGTTGTTGTTTTTCAGAAAGTAAGCCTTTTGGGAACAGCTGCTTTCAGCTTTGCTTTTATTTTTAATCTACCTCACTCCTAATCTAAGGACTTCACCTGGGTTTCCCAATGAACTTCAAAACTCTTCCACATCTTGTGTGGCCTGCTTAGACTAGTGTAAATGGTCGCGACCTGATGTCAGCTACAAGTGTATGTTTGATCCCATTTAGAGACAATGCCTCCTGCAATGTGCCCCTATATGTAAAGCTAGCCATCCCTACTGTGTGCATCTCCACACCTTGGAATTGCTGTGAAAGTACAGCACTGTGGTGTATTTGCTGTAACATGTAAATGGCCAGGTGTTTTGTTTTGTTTTGTTTTTTGTCATTTTCTATGTACTGTAGCCACAGAAGCTAAGACAGCAGATGTCTACTTTTCTGCTGAACATGCTCCCCTTTACCATTTTAGCTAAAACTTTCAAGGGGACAGAGACAACAGCAAGAGACTTCTGACTACTACTGTGGGGAGCTGGCCCCTTCATTCGCACACAAGACAGGCTTGAAGAATACTGAAAACCTTGCTTTATGTTGTCTCAATTCCATAGGCTAATACTGCCAGTACCAGGGGAACGTTAGATGTAATTTCACGTGTGCAGTCATAGACATTGAGAAACTGAGTCCCAGTCAGGGAATACTTCTGGATATCCATCCGTGAAGGCAGCATTGTTATAATTAGAGCCTCACCTCTGGTAAAGCACATCCCTGATACCAGATAATGAGTTTCAGAGGCCCCTAGCTAAGTCCCAGCTCCAATTAACCTGTGGCAGAGAGGGGTGCAAAGGAAATGTCAACAGTGATGAGCTGGTGGATTTGAGCAGACGCAATGATGATAAATCACCTCCCAGAACTGGACCACGTCCCTTCCCTTTACACAAAGAAGTTGTCTATGCAAGCCGGTGCCTCTCACTCCTTCCTATGACGTCCAGCATATGTCCTGCTTTCTGCATAAAGATTGACACAATGAGTCTCCGGGAAATAAAACCAAATGGCCTCCTCCACTCAGTGACATGCAGATCCTTGTTGTGTGTCTGGTTATGAGGAATAAAGACAAGACTAGCTAAAGCTGAAGTATGTTAGTGAGCTCAACTTTGTCTACAGTGTTGTTTCATTTTATTTCGCTTTATTTAATTTTATTTATTGTGCTACATCAAAAGTGCCCCCAGAGCACTATGAACCAGGGAAAAGGGAAAATGAGAATACCAAAACCCTAGAGAGACCCAGTTTCTGCAGGAACACAGGTGGTGGCTCTCTCTAGTGCCCCCAACAGAAGATGGCAGTTGACAAAAGAGACAGTAACCCCTTCCCTTAGAGACATCACATTCTGGAAGAGGGACTGAGAAAATAAAGTAAGTAAACTGATTAAAATGTTGAAAGATGAGTCAGGCTACGGGGAAGCATTGAGCAGAAAAGGTAGGGAGGGAGTTATGGGCAGCAGGGGGACTGGTCTTGGGAAGCTGTCCTGGAAAAAAATTCTCTGTTTTATAAATAAGGCAACTAAGGTGGAAAACCTGGAAGGCAGAGAGGGAAGGATCTGAGGTCTGTGTGAATAGCTTGGTAAGAAGAATACCAAAGAATACCAAAGTCAAGGCCCTAAGGTACCAATGGACAGCTGTGAACAATGCTGGGGGGTGGGAGCGGCGGGATCCCTGAAGCACTGAGGTCTCTTCTAAGAAATCAGCCTGTGCTCTGAGATGGGGTACTTGGAAGACTTCTAGTAGGGGAGAGTTATGCTCTGACATCTGGGTGTCATTCTGGTGGAGGTGTTGAGGGTCTGCATTTGCATATTATAAAGTTTTCAGTGATCTTCACAACATGTTATGGTAGGGCCTCTGAGTTTCTTTGGGTGATGTAGTAAAATTCCAAAAATTAGAACAAGAAGGAAAACCCATAGTGCTTATTAAATAGAAGTGAAGTTCCACATAAGATTGCTAAACAAGGGGCTGGAGGGATGGCTCAGTGTTTAAGAGCAGTGTCTGCCCTTCCAGAGGTCCTGAGTTCAATTCCCAGCCAGCACATGGTGGCTCACAACCATCTGCAATGGAATCTGCTGCCCTCTTCTGGTGTGTCTGAAGACAGCTTCAGTGTACTCATATAAATATATCTTTTTTTAATTGCTAAACTAAGGAAGTCAAAAGGTAAGCATTCAATCTGGTTGCCTGACGTTCCATAGATCTGAGATACTGATGTCTGCAACCTAACGTGAGTGGGATGCACACCTCGGTTCTGAGGTCCTCCTGCCCGTTAGACTGCAGCAGAATGAGAAGTAATGGCTCTCATGGAATATAGTTGTATGAAAAAGCATGGAAAGCTACATGAACTTGGAGAATGGAGAAAGAAGAATATGAAATTTAAAGTCACAGTAACATAGGAAAGGCTCAGCCATCGTAAACTGTCATGGATTAGTGCCTACTCCGTGCTAGGCTTGCCCCATACCTCCTCTTACCTAACTCATAGGCCTGTCAGTAGCCTGAGGTGGCACCAGGAAGAGACTCAAAAGAGATGGAGTCATCTCTCTAAGGTTACAAAGCAACTATGACAGAGAGGGGCTAGAGAGGAGAAGTGTCTTCTTAAAGTTCCATGTCATTACTGTGGCACTCTTGTGACCTGGTTCTGTTACTGCATTTATATTTTATATTATATATGTTCAAGCATATACACCTGAACATATATAAATGCACCTATAAAGATATGATCATGTTAAGAATCGGGGATGCAACTGTGAATTAAAGGCAGCAGTCACATCCAAGGAGCTTCCAGTGTGGCCGTAGAGATAGACATGAAAACTAAAAGTTTAACTTTAAAAAAAATCCTGCGTGAAGTACAGAAGCATGCACTTGTGTACATAGAATATGTGTACAGTGGTATAAAAGCTACTGCTGACACCATTGCATACACTAGCAAGATTTTGCTGAAAGGATCCAGATATAGCTGTCTCTTGTGAGACTATGCCGGGGCCTAGCAAACACAGAAGTGGATGCCCACTGTCAGGTATTGGATGGATCACAGGGCCCCCAATGGAGGAGCTAGAGAAAGTACCCAAGGAGCTAAAGGGGTCTGCAACCCTATAGGTGGAACAACAATATGAACTAACCAGTACCCCCGGAGCTCGTGTCTCTAGCTGCATATGTATCAGAAGATGGCCTAGTCGTCAGCCATCAGTGGAAAGAGAGGCCCATTGGTCGTGCAAACTTTATCTGCCTCAGTACAGGGGAATGCCAGGGCCAAGAAGTGGGAGTGGGTGGGTGGGGGAGTGGGTGGGGGAGGAGGTGGGGGACTTTTGGGATAGCATTGGAAATGTAAATGAAATAAATTTAGAGTTTTCAATTGAAGAGATTCTTGTTATTGATGATGTTTACAAAGAAATCTCCTGGGTTCCTCTTACAATGCAATCCAATAGTAGCAAAGTTTTACCTGTCTTTTGTGATTCTTAATGGTTATGGGAATGCAGACTAGTAAATATTCACAAGTCAAGAATTAATTTTTCTTGTTTTATCTGCTTTCTCTTCACCATCATCTTGCCTGACTTTTCTTTCTTTCTATTTATTTATTTTTTGTCTTTATTTTATTTTATTTTATTTTATTTTATTTACTTATTCATTTTATATCCTACTCACTGCCCCCCTCCTGGTCACTCCCTTCCACAATCTTTCCCCTCCCCCTCCCACTTCCTTTTTTCTTATGGGTGGGTGGGCCGCCCCCCCTCCCAGGTATTCCCCCCAACCCTGGCACATCAAGTCTCTGTGAAGCTTTCTCTACCACTGACGCCAGGCAAGGCAGCCCAGCTAGTAGAACATATCCCACATACAGGCAACAGCTTTGTGGATAGCCCCTCTTCCAGTTGTTTGGGACCCACATGAAGGCCAAGCTGCACATCTGCTGCATATGATCGGGGAGGCCTGATCAGCCCCTGTATGTTCTTTAGTTGGTGGTTCACAGTCTGAGAGCCCCAAGGGTCCAGGTTAGTTGACTCTGTTGATCTTCCTGTGGCACTCCTATCCCCTTTGTGACCCATAATCCTTCCTCCTATTCTTCTGTACGAATCCCCAAGCTCCATCCACTGTTCAGCTGTGGGTGTCTGCATCTGTCTGAGTCAGCTGCTGGGTGGAGCCTTTCAAAGGACAACTTGCTCCTGTCTGCAAGCATAACAGAGTATCATTATTAATGACTATTTTATTCCACCTTCTAAGTGAGATTCAAACTTCCTCACTTGGGCCTTCCTTCTTGTTTAGCTTCTTTAGGTCTGTAGAGTATAACCTAGTACCTGTGTTTTATGGATACTATCTTATTGCTTGGAACTTGCTCTGTCCCAGGATGGCCCTGAACTCAGAGATCTGCTTGCCTCTATCTCCTGGGATTAAAGGTGTGTACCACCCTGCCTGGGCCTGAGCTTTTCATGACCACTATGCCTTAAGATCCGGATCAGAAGCCTCTGTCTCCCAGCCTCAAGATCTGGATCCCAGATGTGCCCTCCATTTCCGGATTGGAGTTCATTCCAGATGTAGACAGATTGACAACTGGGACTAACGATCTCAGTCATAACATTTTATCACAAGAATCAAAAGCAAACTCAGATAATGAGGTCATTAACTAAGACAATAAATGTGGGGTACAGGGCAGATCTGAGTGGGACAGGGTGAATGAGTCCTGGGTCATTCATTTTTGAATAATTTCTTTTAAAAGGCCTGTGGGAAGAATGGGAGGACAGGGATTGGAGTGGGAGGGGCTTCAGCAAGATCTCTGTCACTGAGTTAGCCATTTCCTCCTTTCACAATAGTGCTTAACCAGAGTTTATTTTCTTCTTATAGACGAAACCATGTAAGTTATGTTTTTAAAGGAACTGGAAATCAAATTTCCCATAATAGTTTCATACAGACTCATCGGTATCTCAGCTGAAAGAAACAGATCCCCCTCCCCCTGTTATATTAATTAAAGTGTGGCTGAAATAAGCAGACCCTGATTATATTAACTAAAATGTGCCTGTTCTTTCTTGATGTGTACTAAGCGTTTTATCTTCAATATTTTGAGAAAAGAGTGAGAATTGATGTTTGTGTAGTTCTGCGAGTGTGCACATAAATAGCACCCGCCATGGGAGACATGTGCTTTTGAAGAGATAAAATGCCAGGAGGGAGTAGGGAGGCAGAGACACAGAGACAGAATAGAGCACCAATCAGGGAAAGTTCTCTCTCAAGCCCACTCACTGTCACCTTGGGAAGAGGACAAAGTGTCCAGCACCCAACAGAACCTGATGGTTTCTGTCTCCCTGGGAGGGACGGGGAGCCTGTTGGAAGAGAGGAGGTATTATTTCATTACTAGTGCATGCTGTTCTCATAACACGTTGCAAATAAGGAGACTTGGATCCTCGGTCCTATCCAGCTTTCCTTCATCTGCATCACCTTCTTAGCCAAAACCGTAAAGTTCCTGCAGTAGACGTGACAGGTGCTTCGTGGTTCCTCAGATAGCTAGGAAATGATTTTTTACTTTCTAGAGTATGCTTTCTCTCGTCCTTACCAATGATAGACCATGCAATTACCCCTGTGATTTTCTTATACTCATTTCAGAGAATAAAAACAGGGACCTTGATATTTGGTGATTAATAAGAAGCATCATTAGAAAGTCCCAGGCAGAGGGGCTGGAGAGATGACAGTGAAGAGCACTAGCTGCTCTTCCAGAGGACTCGGGTGAGATTCCCAGCAAGCACATGGTTGCTCACAACAATTTGTAACTCTATCCCCAGGGATCCAAATATCCTCTTCTGTCCTCTGTGTGCATCAGGAACACATGTGGTACACAAAGAGACATAAAAGCAAAACACCCGGACATATAAAATAAAAGGGCCCCAGGAACAAATCGTTAGATTAGTTATAAAGTAATTTCTAAAATCTATGGGATGTTTTCTTTATACACATTTATTGACATTACACATATAATGTCTCATGTTTTTGCAGATGAAGAAATGGTGAGTTAAATGAGCTGCTATACTACAGATCGTAACTCCTTTCCCTGATTTTAGAGTCTGTTCCCTTATAGAATTCTGTAGCTAACCCACTTCAGCTAATGTCTAGTCTGTGATGGTTAGACCCACCAGAACAAACTGTTATCTTATCACTGACATAAACATACACTCAGTTGCCCAAGCCAGAGGTCTGAGCCTCGTAGACAGCAGACCCTCACTCAGAGGCCCACATCTGCCATGAGCCGTTCTCAGCTCTACCTTCTCTGCACATCCCAAGTCATGTGTTGCTTCTCCCTCCCTTATCTCCTGGTGAGTATAGGTTACCTAAATTACTCCTTGGACATCAGATACATTTCTGGACACTGTTCCCTGATTTTGTCTTTTCTTCCCCCTCCTCCTCGTCTTCCTCTTTCTACTCTTCCTCCACCTCTTCTCTTCCTCCTCCTCCTCCTCCTGACTACCACCACCACCATCATCATCATGGGAAATCAAACCCAGGAGCTTGTACATGCTAGACAAAACTCTGCTCCCTCTTCCGGCTCTTGGAAGACTCAGTTCTTGCTTTCTCCTGGCTTCTAGCTGCTGCCAGTCCTTGGTAGTGTTTAGCTTCCAGCTAAACAGCTCTGATCTGCCTCTGTCATCCTATGTGTGTCTGCTGTGCCTAGATCTTTCTCTTCTTTAAGGACAGTTGTAAACAAATGTAGGGCCCACCAGATCCAGGATAACCTCATGCTTTCTTGAGTCCACCTGCAAGGACCCTGTACCAAATAAAGGTGACACCCCCTGGAGTTTGGCCCTTCAGTGCATGGCGGAGAGAGGGAGCCGTTCTACCCATGTCCCAGGTTTGCCCCCACGACTTTACTCTCCTTTGAAACTTGATTTCGTGTTTCACAGCATGTCCAATGTCCATGTTTAGGGTGATGATGAACAGTTATTAAGTTAATGTGCGTGGTGTGTTTGTCACAGTGGTGTAGTTCAGAGATTTGGTAAATGGCAATTTTGATTTATTGCCTTAAAAAATTGTAAGCTTACCTTTCATCTAAGACAACTTGCATCAAATCCTTTGTGAAACAAATCCAGGTGCCTCTGTTTTTTGTGTGTTTGTTTGTTTCATTTTGTTTTCTATACGCTGAGAGGCTTCAGCGTAAATCTGAACTCAGAGGTATATTTACCCACATCAGGAACCACCTTCTGCGCCTCACCTCCATGTCTCACAGAACGGGGAAGCAGGAGTCCTAGTAAGGAATGGAGGCCGAAGAGGCATGGGTTCTGCCTGTGCTCCTCAGCTTAGTGATTCTCAATCTTCCTAATGCTGTGACACTTTCATACAGTTCCTCATGCCCTGGTGACCCCCAACCATAACATTATGTTTGTTGCTATTTCATAACTGTAATTTGCTACTCTTACGAATTTATGTTACTGTTGTAATATAAACGCTGTGTTTCCAGATGGTCCTAGGCGATCCCTGTGGAAGGATTGTTTGACTTCCAAAGGGGTCGTGACCCACAGGTTGAGAACCACTGCTCCGGATGATCAGTGCCTGCAGCCAGACTTTGTTGGCAGTAATCCAAGGCTCCTGGGTCAGAGCTGAAATTGAGGGCTGGACACAAAGTAACACCATCAGAAACAGACCTGCACTCAAGTTCTCCCAGTGGCGCTGGCTGGCGGTGCCACCTTGAACAAATCCCTTGAACTCTCTGTACTCTTTTCTTCCCATCTTTTCTTTGGCACATATTCCTGTAATATGTCCTCTTCAGGGAGCTCACGGGGCTTAATGAGAACACACAGGCGAGGAGTCACTGTTTCCTTCTCTCATTCCAAGCAATGGGCAAATACATGACCTGGCCACTTGCATCCTTAGCAGATGATAGGTGTAGAATTTATTTTAAATCAGAAGGGTTTTTTGTTGTTGTTGTTGTTCACTAATGTCAAGATCAATCCATACTTCATTTATCATATGAGCTGTTCCTGTATCCGTTTTATAGTATGGTACTTACTAGCCATCTGGGACCACTAAGATGTGGATTGCCCGTGTGTGTGCGTACACACACACACATATACACACACTCACACGTGAAACCACTCATCCATCAGTGAATGAGATAAATGAGCACATTAGTTATAAAAGCAAAACACAAATTTAATGAACCATGTTCAGAAAATAGGCATTAAATCAGATTGAGAGGTGGCAGAGGAGAAGATGGTGTTTTAAGAACAGTTGTTCTTTAAAAAAACAAAAAAACAAACAAACAAAAAAACAGATAGTATCCTGGGTAGCAGTCACACAGTACCCAGAGCCAGGAGGCCTGTGGTGGTGCTCCAGGCTCAGAGGCCACAAGTATTCTATGCACTATGGGAGAATCAAAGTGCACTCACTCCTGGGTGCCTGCTCAAGAAGAGGAGACTCGTGCATGCCTTGGAGTGTGGCTGGCATGGGGCATGAGGAGTGTCACATGCCCTAGCAGAAATGAGAAGACAGCAGTCTTTAAGACCCACTTTATGCTAGGTGCTAATCTTGCCTTTTAAATACCTGTGGTCTAGGGCTGCAGGGTCCTGAGTGAGACACTGCTGAGCCCTTCAAGTGCAGCTCAGCCAAATGGAGATGGGCTGAGATCGTATGTAGTTCGGTATTTAAGGAACTGATGCCACAAGTATCTCACCTGCTGTCACTTCAAATGGGTTACTGACTGCTAAAATTATAATAATGTGGATATGTTTGTTTAAGTAAGACATACAGGGAGAACTAGTGTCACCTGTTTCTTGTCACCTTTTAAAATAAAATTTAAGAGTGACATATGTGACCCACACTGCATTTCTATTGGATAGTGCTAGTGTGGCCAGAGGTCTTTGCCTACAATGGCAGAAGGAGACATGGAGTTAGAACACTGCTGTGGTGAGTGTACAGGTCCTCAGGTGAAAGAAAAAATAGGAAGGATTTCCAGAGGACAAAGGAGGTTGAGCATCAGCACCAAGGTGGGACTGCCAAGATCCAGCAAGGACTCACTCGAGCCCTTTCTTTCTGAGATGTAGGGGAAACCCGTCAGCAATGTTCTGACAAAATACACTCTCAGAAATGCGCATCAGATGCCATGATAGGCTTCATACCAGCAGAAGACAGGAGTGTCTGTAACTGAGAGCAATAGTGGAGGGTTACAAAGAGAGGCTCTCTAACCTTTCATTGTTGGTGGCTTTGTAGTCAAGGAGTCCCTTAGAGACAATCAAAATGAGATGCCATAATTAAAGTTTTAGCGAACTTAAAGGTTGATATTATTGTCTCAACTTTATTTGGACTTTTTTAACCTGATAACCTCTTGCAACTATAAATATATGTGTGTGTTCCCCGGAGATTAGTAGGGGGAAATAGCCGTGCCTAAGAGAGCCCCTTGATAGGAGAGCTAAGAGTTGTCTCTAATCTCTCATAATGAGCCACTCTTCAGCAAGAGATACTGAGCTGAACTGATCCAGCGTGGTTGATTTTTATCCTTTCCTTTAAAATAACTAATTTATAATTAACTCTGCCCTTTCTTAACCATCCAAAGAATGATAATGCAAAACTTGTCCAGTACTGTATCGGCTGCCTTAGAAGACAAGTTTACATGGAACCGTTCGTGGGATTTAACCAGCAGACCAACTGGTGGTTAGGAGGGCATGTAAGCTGAATAAATAAATATGCAAAATACACTGATATAAAGTATTTGACTCTGATGAATTAAATTCTGTCGGACGAAGTGCAATCCTAAGAAAGGCTACATCTAAGCACCAAAAATGGCAGGATGTCTAGCATACTCACTCCCCTACCAAACACATAGATGGAGGGCCAGTAAATTCCATATGGAAAGTTTTGAGAAAACGAGACTGGCTTTGGTAGCTGAATCACTTTTTGTGTGTTCTGGTGTACTAGGCACACCCAACTGGGCCAGAATTACTGGATGCCTGAGCTCAGAGAGATCAAGGTTCCAGCCTGTCTTTTAATACTATGTTGTATTGATAACAACACTGTCTGTCTCTTAACCCTGTTGTAAGAGTACAGGAGAGTGAGTGCCTTCAAAGCCCTTTGCACATGCCGGGCTGGGGGCTGGGGTGCATTTCTTATTCGGGGAGTCCAGTGCAACTTCTCCTTTGAGAAGAGAAAAATAGACCCTCAAGTCAGGAAGTGCTCTCCCCCAGAGTTTCTTTTTTTTATTTGCATTTCAAACAGTATCCCCTTTCCAGGTTTCCCCTCTGTAAACCCCCTTTCCTGTCTCCTCTGACCCTGCTTCTGTGAGAGTACTCCCACACACCCCCACTTCAGCCTTACCACCCTAGCATTCCTCTACACTGAGGCATCAAGCCTTCATAGGACCAAGGGCCTCCCTCCCATTAATGCCAGATAAGGCCCCTTCACCTCCTTCAGTCCTTCCCATAACTCCTTCATTGGGGTCCCTGTGCTCAGTCCTATGCTGTGAGCATCCTCATCTGTATTGGTCAGGATCTGGCAGAGCCTCTCAGGAGACAGCTGTATCAGGCTACTGTCAGCAAGCACTTCTTGGCATCCACAATAGTGTCTGGGTTTGGCGTCTGCATGTGGGATGGATCCCCAGGTGGGGCAGTCTCTGGATGGCCTTTTCTTTAGTCTCTGCTCCACTCTTTGTCTCTGTATTTCCTTTAGACAGGAGCAATTCAGGGTTAAAAATCTGGAGATGGGTGGGTAACCCCATCCCTCAACCAGGAACCTATACCTAACCTCTAGATAAGGTCTTGGCATGTTCTCTCACCCCTTTGTGGGGTATTTCAGCTAATGTCATCCCCATGGGGTCCTGGGAGGTTGTTGCTTTCCTGGCATCTGGGACTTTCTGGTTGCTA
Source organism: Mus caroli (assembly GCF_978045245.1). Classification (NCBI taxonomy): domain Eukaryota; kingdom Metazoa; phylum Chordata; class Mammalia; order Rodentia; family Muridae; genus Mus; species Mus caroli. Next base: position 68,426,993 of record NW_028227261.1, read on the forward strand.
CCCCCAGTTTCCCATCCCCCATTGCTACATACCCCAGTTCAATTTCCTGACCCTCTGTACATCTCCTCCATCTCCTCTCAAACCTGATTCTTCTCTTTTACCCCTCACCCTCTTCTCTTCCTCCCAAGTCCCTCCCACCCTCTACTTCCCTTGATCATTTTGTTCACCTTTCTAAGTAGGACTGAAGCATCCACTCTTTGGTCTTCCTTCCTCTTGAGCTTCATGTGGTGTGTGAGTTGTGTCTTGGGTATTCCATGCAATATCCACTTATCAGTGAGTACATACCATGTGTGTGAGTGAGTTACCTCACTCAGGATGATATTTTCTAGATCCATCCATTTGCCTAAGAATTTCATGAAGTCATTGTTTTTAATAGCTGAGTAGTGTTCCATTGTGAGAATGTACATTTTCTGTACCCATTCCTCTGTTGAGGAACATCTGGGTTGTGTCCAGCTTCTGACTGTTATAAAATAAGGCTGCTATGCACATAATGGAGTGCATGTCCTTATTACATGTTGGAGCATCTTCTGGCTGTATGCCCGGGAGTGGTATAGCTGGGTCCTCGGGTAGTACTATGTCCAATTTTCTGAGGAACTTCCCAACTGATTTCCAGAGTCATTGGACCAGCTTGCAATCCCAACAGCAATGGTAGGAGTGTTCCTCTGTGGTGCCTAACCAGGTGTGCTCCCTGCTCTCCAGGGGAAAATGTTCTCCCCACTCCAGGTAGCTCACAAACTTGACCTTTGTTGGGGAAGGCTGGAAATCCCTTTGTGTCCTTTTTCACCTTCACTCCTGGCCACCATGTTGAGAATTTTCCCATTTCTCAAATACACTGCAATATCTTTATTTCAAGGAGAAATTTGTATGTATTAGTGTATTAGTATGTATTAGTGCCCTTGCCTGTGGTGAGTATCAGGAGGAAAGGTAAGATCTGAGGGTGGGTGTAGACACCCCTATACAAAGAGGTTAAATCATTACTAAAAACCTCCTCTCTACCCTGGGTACCTACTTGTTTGAATAAGTCATTCCTACTAAAAATAGTAGCATCCTTAAGAAGAAATGGTAGAGCAGTAATTACTCAAGACAGCAGCTTCCTCCACCTGCTCACCTGGGCAGGAACTGAGATGCTAAAGACAGAGGGCAGAGAAGGTCCAGAGAAGAGAACATTCAGAGGCTGCTCTATGGCACAGAGCACCTTCGGCTCTAAGACTTTCATCTGTCTGCTCTTTCTTCCTTTTTCATCTGAAAGAATCAGTAGTTACAGAGAAGCCGATTTGCATTTAAAAGGAGCTCAGTTCCTCACACTCCCCTACGGGTCACCTTAGAAATGAGGACAGTTCCTGGAGTTCAAGGCCTTGATGGTCACAAAGGTGGGGACCTGCACCGCCACCTGGTGTTCTGTTAACTTTCATGGGAAGCCATGAGCGCATTTGAAAACCCTGAACCTCCCACTTGAACCGTTCCAGCCTCTGCACCTTTTTAGAGATCAGCTTTCTCAGGCACTTCCTCTTTATCAAAGCTTTGCCAGTTAACACAAGAGGCAGGCCTTCAACACTGGGCATTAGTGCCGGGCCAAATGGCACTAGAAAGTGAATAACAGCCTAGTACAAAATTTACCCATAATTATTGGTATCGTATGGAAGATAAACTCTTGGTGCCATCACAGCCTAAATTCCATTCCTGGCTTTTTTGTTTGTTTGTTTGTTTGTTTGTTTGTTTGTTTTTGGTTTTTGTGGGTTGTTTTTTTATTATTATTATTTTTACCTTGGGAGAGTTAGAGGGCTAAGGGCAGTGGAAAGCATTTCACACACAAAAGAAGCTAAAGAGAATTTGTGATGGGGCAATTGCTAAACATACAGCTGGTAAGGTTTCCTATACTGTAACAAAGGACCACTGATGGAATGACTTACCACAGAAGTCTGTTGCCTCGCCATCCCAGAGGGAAGAAAAATTAAGATGCTAGAAGGACTCTGCTCCTGTCTGAAACCCAAAGGAGAGCCCTTGCTTGCCTCCTCTCAGTTTCCACTGAGGGCCAGCAGTCCTTGGTGCTCCCAGGCAAGCCTGGGATTCCTGCCCTGGTGGTTCTTCCTGTTCGTCTGCCTTCACTCCACTGTCTTCTTTATTATTTCTTTCATTTTTGATTGTCACGTACTGGAACATATTTGTGGGGCACAAAAATGATGTTCTAATATGTAGACATCTTGTAATGATGGAATCAGAGTTAATTAACATAGATTATTTATAATTCCTTTGTTATGAGAACATAAAAACCTTCATTTCCAGCTGTTTTGACATATACAATGAACTGATGTTAGCTGCAGTCATTCTAGTGTACAGCAGAATTCTAGTGTACAGAGCTAATTCCTCCTATCTAACTGTAATGTTCACATTAGCCAGGCTATTCTCATGGCCTTATTCCCTGCTCATAGGGTCTTAACAGGACAAGTCACCGACTTCCCTCCTCCTTATCTCTTTATACCCAGAATAACTCCTCGCAAAGATGAGCTTTCTGAGATGCCAAGCATTAGAATTTCAGAATGTCTCTTTAGAACCCATGATGGTGGGTTTGAGGGAAACCAACCAGGATCCATGGTACTCAGGTCCTTCTACTGACTGAATTAGAACACAAGAGACAGAGGTTTATTGGATAGGAGTTGAGGTTCAGAAAACTAGTCATTGGCTGTCTATGGACACCAGGGAGTGACTTGGGAAATATCAATGTTCTAACCTCTCTTTTCCCAGTTGGGTCTCCTAATGCTCATGTTAGTGCCTCATCCTGACTGAGCCAACAGAGAACCCAAGGTTAGGAACCCACTAATACAGTGACTGAGGATTATACTGGGTTATAGGACAGAGTAATGCAGGACCAGTGGGTATGCAAGATGAAGAGAAAACGGGTAGGATAGCCTGTTAACTCTTGCAGGTTTTCATTCCCCTGTCAGCACACTGAGGGTGATATTAGTGGCTACTTTGTGGGGTTTAGTTTGCTACCCAGCATATGGTAATACACGTTATTGTTTTATTATAAGTCTTCAATTAACTCAACTTCCCTGCTGTTACCTTATGAACCTACTAAGTGAGAAGTTCAGATTTCACACTGTGAACTGACACAGAGGTATATACTATGCTCAGCTATGCTCTACTTTTCTGAATCATCAGCTAAAGTGAACGTTTTTCATTAGTTTGGACCAGTACTGTCCCAGGGCAGATTGAGCAAAGACTTGGTCAAAGACTCTAGGTCAAAATAATACGTCTGTCATTTGCTAATTGTAAACAGAATCTCCTCATGATGACTCTGCTTAACTACCCATGGTTATTTAAAGATGCATCTGGACTGAGCTAGAATTACCGCCTAGAACTGATAGGAGTTAACTCTTAGAATCCAGAGGTAGGCAGAATCCTAGAACCACTTGGTAACAGTGCCATGCCAAAGACTCAGCAAATCCACATGGACAGTTGCCCCAATAAAAGGAAGCCTGATGATGAATCAAAGACCCCTCAGCTCAGCATGGCAGACCCTGGGGGTGTGAGAGGGGTCTACAGCAGGTAAAGGGCTATGGGGAAGGCAGATGTGGGGCACTGGGGTAATGAGCAGGGACAAGAGAACGGCATGTCCAGTGTCACTGCTGCAAATAGACTAAGAAGGAGGGTGGCACAGCTGTGTGTCAGCTGCAAAAGAAGCAGCTGATCTGGGGGGGGAAAGAGTGTAGACATAAATAAGGGACATAGGAGCGATGCGACTGTGATGTGGTCTCTGAAGTAGGGCATACAACACAGATGATTTCCATACAGATAAAAGAAAAGGGAAGGGGGGAGAGTGGGAAAACCTTTCAAGGAAGATCTCTAGAGTCAAGAAATAATAAGGTACATTACAATGTCCTGCTTGGGGACTGAAGAGCTGACTCAGTGGTTAAGAAAGAACATTTGTGTCTCTTTCAGAGGACTTGGGTTCTGTTCCCAGCACCTACATGGTCACTCACAGCCATCTGTAACTCCAGTTCCAAGGGATTCAACACTCTCTGCTGACCTCCATGCACACATGCAACCCTCATGCACATAAAACATAAATAGCAAAATAAAATGGCCTACCTTGTTTTATAATCATTTGTTTAAGTGAATTGGATGTTTCCTACATCAGAGACAAGGGTTTCTTTTAAGTGTTTGTCTTCAATCGGTAATAGCATTCTTTAATAACTTTATTTTATTTTATGTGCATGTGTGTTTTGCCTGCATGTGTGCCTGTATACTACTTGAGTGTTTGGTGCTTAAGGAGGCAGAAGAAGCTGTTGGACCTCCTGAAACTGGACTTAGGGATGGTTGTGAGCCGCCTTGTGGATGCTGGGAATCAAACCTGGGTTCTTTGGAAGGGCAGCTAGTGAGTACCCTTAACTACAAAGGCATCTCTCCAGCCCCAACAGAAGCATTCCTAAATCATGTATGACATTTAAAAAAAATGTTGTTAAGCTAAGCAGTATTATATAAGAAAAATGAAGAGTAAAATTAATAGAGGGCAATAAATATTTAATTTCACAAAGTATAAATAATCACAGTTGAATAAAAACAAAGATTTGGGTAGAAAACTGAGATGTTAGACTGAAACATAAAAGAGAAGACAGCACCAGCATTTTGAAGGTCAGAGAAAATACGGGTTATGGCTGCCAGGAGCAGGGGGCAAAGTCACATAGCAATCCAGACTTCCTAGGTATGCGTCTAGTGTTTCTATTTTCATTTTTGATGCTGGCTGTAGTCTTGGCAACCACAAAGACTTTGTATTCTGTTCATTGTGGTAACCAACACGACAGTCTGACTTAGATGAAAGCTCTTGCTATGGAAATGATGCATCCCCTGATCTAGAGAGACACACAATTCAGTTTGCAGCACCAGAGCCGCCAGTCTGAGGGCTTGTAGACACAATTCTGGAAGGGCCCACTTACCCTAAAAACCCAACCACAAGGAATGCTGCAAGCTCCTCCTGGGCGGTTAGAGCCTGTGGGCACCTCAGACTGTTTTCTCACAGTCAAGTACAGCACCTTCAGACTGGAATGTTAACCACAGTTTTTCCAAGCTGCTCTCTCCCATGCCCCTCCTGCAAAATTCAGCCATATAGGAAGGACTTCAGAAATGTTCTCAGTGAAATGTTTTGGGCAACCTCCACCAACTGGTTGTACCAGGCAGGGGAGCTGAAATCCATTTGCCACCAGCCTCCAGAAGTTTACCTTATGTGCCGTCTTTGAGCAAGTTTATGTGACTTCAGTTCATTTTGCCAGGGGAAAAAAAAATCTTTCATTTACTAGTGAAGAATTGCCAATACGTCATTTATCCACACCTAAGACTAAGAATTTTAAGTGAGTGAATTTTCCAGAAAACTGAGACCTTTTCATTTCAGGGCCATTTCTGATGGAAAACTTGGGAATATTCGTTACACTTCCCTACATAGGAAATGGAGTGTGTTGGACATAATTTAACATTTGCTCAACTTATTCCTCAGTTTGAACATTTGTAAAAAAAAAAAGTACTTTGTACATATGTTTCAGGAAACATTAGCCTCTCCTTATGTCATCTCCTGCATTGTTGGAGATATAGAGAGACCAAAGGGAAGATTCTGCAACCTCAGCATCTTTCAGTTTTCTCTCTGACCAAAGATTCCGGTAAATAAGACTGTTAAGTCAGCTTATTTTCCAATGAACCAAAGTGACAAGTGAAGTATACTTTTCCCCAACAGCAGTAGATACTTCTTTAACATACTTCTGAATTTCCTGCTATTTTGCAAAGTATGAGTTCCTTACATTATAGTTTCAAGATTAACGGAATGTTTAGGCATGACTTAAAATTTTTGTTTTGTTTACATTTCTTGCTTAGAATCTCATAATTATAACTAGGTTAAAAACAATAAGCACGTGTCCGTATTGAGAGTGACCTTTCTAAACGGGGCCCTGAGGGGATGAGGGAATGATCTCATGTAGGCATGCTGCACACATTGCCTGGAAGATTTCTTTCATTGCCTCTTCAGTAAACAGTACCTGTGAGGTTCAGGACTGTTTGTGGGCAGTCGTGGGTTGAACAAGGCAGCTGGATCTACGTGGGAAGGCAGACGTAGGGAGATAAAGTAGTTTGATATGTTGTGGGCACATCCAAAAGGTATCTACTCTTTCAGCTTGTGCACAGTCCTCAGCCCTACCAGACAGACATCGTTAGAACAGTAGCTCATACCACATTGCCTCATAACCCCTTTGTTTACCTGAAATAAAAAGCACAGATAAGACGTTTAAGGAAAGGAAGATGGTTGATAAACTGTACATTGCTCATACGACCAGTGAGTACCAGGAAGTTAACTGAGCGAGAAGGGCAGGTTCTCCATGTGGCCAGGTGTTGTCTAGTACATGACAGACGGTTCTATGATTAGGGGACCCTCATCTTCCTGGGAGCACACAGGCACTGAAGAACAAGACATCAGGACAAATTTCAAGAATACGCCAAGCTAATGGCCTAGACAAGGCAAAGAATAGACCTGTGAACATTTTTGGAAGCAGCAGAATGGATACATGTCCCAAGCATGTGAAATAACCAAGCTTCAAAGGCTACGTTCTAGTGAGGCATGGTGACACAACCCTGTAATCTTAGCATTTCGGAAGCAGAGAGAGGGAATCCCAAGCTCAAGGCCATCCTGGGCTGTGTAGTAACACCTGTCAAAAAAAAAAAAACTCAGGGCTGGGGATGTGGTAGAGTACTTGCCTGGTGTGTGCAAGCTGGTCTGGATCCGTAGGACTAAGAAATAAGAGAAATAAAGGCAAGAGGGTAAAGAGAAGAGAAAAGAACTTAAGCTCTGTGTAAGTGCATTTAAGTGAATGTCTAGAAAAGTCAAAACTATGATAACAAATGACAGATCTGTGGTCTCCTGAGACAAGGGGAGAAGCTGACTACAAAGGAGCATGAAAACACTTCTCAAACTGATAGAAAGGTTTTATATCAAGGATTAGTGGTTACACGGCCTTGACATTTCCTGAAACTTATTGAATCATACATTTAGTGGATGGGTTGCACTGCATGTAAATTACATGCAGTAATTTAGTTCTTTTTTTTTTGGAAATTTTTACCTCTGTAGGCTTGGCATAATGGTGGGATCTATAAGAGAATAATAGCACCACCTTAGACATTAGATAGATACAGGAATCCAATGAAGTAAAAGAAATATGTTCCTTGAAAGAGTTGGCTACTACTGTACACTGGCATCTTTGCCTCATATAATCGGGTGCGATCATGGCTGACATCCAAGTAGAGTGTGATTGCTTTACTCAGAGTCTTTATTTGATATTATACTATTAAGACAAATGAAGTGATCAAGGCTTCAGACCTGTGATTCCTCATCCTGTCAAGTTCCCATCTAAACTCGTTTCTGGAGCGCTACTAATTTTTCCATTTTCAAATCGTAGGTGGCAGCACATTCTTTACCTCTGAGGCATATAGATATACCGCCAATGCAAATTGACTGTTTCACTGTGAGATTTCTACAAATGCAAATGACAGCAACAGCTCTGTACTTCAGGGGCATTTGAAGCCTGGCAGCAGAACTCACAGAAGGCCTCTGGGTGCCAGCATACACACTAGACTTGAAGCCAATTTGTAAGATACCTGTGAATTAGTTTTTATTTTTGTTTTAAGTCATGGTTATTTGTGTATTTTAATCTGGGAGCGTATGCATGCTGTGTTGTGTTTTTCTCTGAAGGTGGCCAGATTGTTTGTGTGAAAGTAGTCCACTCAAGGACATTGCTACTTCTAATGAGGCCAAGGTCACAGCTTCTATTCCCATTTGGCCAGTTAGTTTTGCTCATAGCCACAGGCTAGGCTGTTCCCTAATTATTAAATCCAAGCTGTCTCACAGAGTGGGAGGATGCTGGGTAAAGCAGATTATGGGGGCTGATAACATGACTGCAGGCCAGGGCTTACATTGGACCAGAGATAGAGAAGAGGCAGCTAGACCATTCATGACTGTGTTCTGCTTTGTGTTTCTGTGAGCACCTCTTTAACCACACTGGGCTGAGTCCCTGCAGAAATACATTTGGAGTTCTTTACATCCAAATGACTGAATCATTTCATCCATCCTTCTCTTTATGGTGAGCACGTATCCCTGTAGCCCAATTAGTACCAATCACATCCTGGCTTCAGAGGTATTTTGACATCATGTATATTTTTCAGTTCTTGACTCTGTTCCTGAAGACCCTGCTGATAAAAGTTCACACTGAACGATCCTCCTCTTCCCAGCCATTAAGTGCCTTTAGCTCTTCATCTAAGGGTGAAGTCTTTTAAGAGTTCCCCCTCCATGTAGGCATGTCAACTGGTATTGTTGTTGCTCAAGTCTTGTTTAAGCAGCCATGTCGCTGAGATTTCATGGGCACAGTCTCCCCATCACACACAGAAGACACAATCTGACAACAGACAGTCTAGTGCTCTGGATCTTACAAACTTTCCACCCACTCTTCCAGAATATTTCTGAGCCTTGGGTGTTGTAGGAGTCGTATTAGAGGTGTGACAGCTGGGCTAAGCAACCTACGGTCAGTTGTTCTCTGCATGATGATCACTGTGGTTTTTCTGCGATGCTTTCTGTATGTTGCAAAAGGAAATTTCTTTGATCAGGGGTAAGAACTGCATATATCCGTGAACATAAGGGTAGGTATTTAGAATGCAGACCTCCCAGATTGGTTGTCCAGTACCAAGTGATCAGCTCTAAGCATGCATATATATACTTAACAACACTAAGTGGCCTAAAGAAGTTGCATTGGCATGTAACAATAATAATGAAAGAATAAGAGGTGATAAACTTGAGAAGGACAGGATAGGCAGAGACAGAAGAGGAGCGGAAGTGAGGAGAGAGAGGAGAAAATGGTGCAAAATCAGGACTCAAGAAATGCTCAAAAAAATTAAAAATGTTAAAAATCAAACAAGGATTTATATATGGTCTAAAGTAAAACATGAAGTTTAACAATAAATAGGTCGAAAAAGTCTCCTACTGAGTATGGAGTGTTCAACATATACCAAGATTCTTTATCAAATTAGCATGTGGGATAAAATGGTGTTTCCTTTCTTCCCTCTGAAAACCAGAGCAGTTGAGTTGTCAGACATTCACAGTCAGAGCCAGGATCCTCCTTCTTGCAGGCTGTGCTTCTTACCCATGATTGCTTAACACTTATCTGCAACAGTAGCCCACTGAACATAGCAGTTGACAACTGAAGCCTACTGTAAATTCACCCTACTTTGAATATATACATATTAGAATGGACTATCCTATTCCACGTCACTCTTAGAGGTACATCCAAGATGGCCCCTTGGCAACCTGTGCCAGTTGAACACACTCTTTCAGTGCCCGCAGTTAAATCATAGCCCCAGACACTTTGATGTTTCTCTGCTGAATCTCGGGCCACTGGGAGTGAGTAGACAATGCTTGGGCCACAGAAATGTGTGCTTGAACATGGTGAGATTCCAGAACAAATAAAATCAGTGTCCAATGAAGCCTTTGCTCCAGTTGTACTGTCTCCCAACAGCTACATGTCCTAGACCTTATTTCTTAGAAGTGATTTTCAAACCCCACAAGAAAACTCACACTGAAGCCGACACCTAGTGTTCCCAGCAGCCCTCGTCTCCTCCCTTTATTAAACACGCGGCTCTCTTATCTTCCCAACACAGTTTTGTACACATTTATTCCAACTGCGGAGCAATTATATTATCTGGAGGAAGAAGATCTTAATACTCCTCCTTATTTAATTGTAAAAGGACACAAAAAACAAAAAAACTCCACCTACTCTCCCATCTCAAGAAACAGTTCTGTGTTCTTTGATTATTAAAATTATTCAGCCTTAGCTCCACCCCTCTGAATGCCTGCAGTGTTTAGAAGGCATCCAGTGATGCCTCTCTAGTCTTTCAATTTAGCGGACCAATCCCTTGACGTTGAGCTTTCCTAAACAGTGCTCATATCTTCTGAAGAATTGGGTCTTATTCGTTTTAATCAATCAGGGTAAAATTTACTAAGTTTTGTTACTTTGAAATAAGTATCTCTAGGCCCAGAAAATTTGAGTGAAATCAACTTTATTAAAAAAAAGGAAAAAAAAAAAAAAAAAAACTTTGAGTCACTTCCTCCCCTATTTCTAGCATTCCCAATCTGCCCGTACATGTGGGTGACACATCGTCTGTAAAGTGGAATACTGATCAACACTTTTTATAGAAATTTCAGAAGCATGAAGCTCAATTGTCAATCCTAGCCCCTCAATCTTACAAAAGATATTGTCTCGTTGGCTGTGACTTTGTGTCCGTGACGTGTTTACCTTGGCTTTTCTCTGTCCAGTAGACTTAAATGGTGCTTTCTCCAGTCCAATTAATTCCTGATTTTAAATTGTTCACCCCTGTGCCACATGTTTTCTTCTGGTCTCCTTAGGTGACCTAGTTTAGCTTCCGCTTTGAAGCTTTACTGGCCAAGGGCTAGCCTTAGCTCACTTGATCCTGTCTCTTGCTTTCATTTTGTGTTTTCCTGTTGTCTTCATCCTTGGCCTCTGACTTCTTGTTTAGAGGGTTTGCTCTTTTTTCGTGTTTAGAATTGTTTTGCTCTAAATCTCTTCATCCAGTCTCCTGGTCCTTCCACAGAATCATTTTATAAAGCTTGTTTGAATTGCATTATTCCAATTTGGCAGATTTTTTTTTTCAGATCAAATACAAGCCACAGTACCGCTTATTCCTTGGATGACCTTAGAACAGGGCGTTTCACCTTGAGGTGCCTAAGCTTCCCACCTGCAAAATGAAGTCCATAATAGCTAACTGAGTGGGTTGTTACAACTGTCACATAAACTAATGGCTGCCTGTGTCTAATACGGTTTTGGCACGATAGCTAATGTCAGAGCCATTTTTGTCCATGAGAACTAGCTAGTGAGCGGTGCTGTCTTGCCTACTTGGCTTTTCATCTTATCTTCATTTCCTTTATTGCCTTCCACTACACCATGAAGGGAAAAGGGGGTTCCATCTCACAGCTCACCATCCTGTAGGAATGCACACTGTAAAGCTGTCTGAGACCACGTAACTGAGGTACCCCATCATCTTGCTTATTACAAACCTTGGCTGCCTGTGAATCAAGTATTTTCATGTCTATGATAGGAGCTAATAATTCCTAGAGGCAACCTACGTTCACCTGAACGTGGGGAGTCAACATGAGAGACGGAGGTCGGGTGATTGTTTTGGTAACAATCCCTTCCTGCTGAGAATAAATCTTATTTCCTCTTTTTTTTTTTCCTTCTTATTTCAGTGTCTTGGTTTGCTTTCTGTTGCTGTGAGGATATACGGAGACCAGAAGTAACTTGGCAAGGAGAGCTCCTGCTGGGCTTAAATGTCCTGAACAGACTATCATTGAGGGAAGCCAAGGCAGGAACTTGGAGTCAGGAACTGACACAGAGACCACAAAGGAACTCTGCTTACTAACTTGTTCTCCATGGTTCCTTCAGGACCACCTGCTCAGGAGTAGCACCACCCACAGTGGTCAGGGCCCTCCTACATCAATCCTTACTCAACAAAAATGCCCATAGCCTTACCTCCAGGCCACTCTGATGCAGGCATTTTCTTAGTTGAGGTTTCCTTCTTCCCAGGCAAGGCTAGTTTGTATCAAGTTGACAGAAAAACAAACAAACAAACAAACAAACTACAAACAAAAACAAACAACTCACCAGCATATCCAGAAACCGCTCTCCTTTTGTCTGTAAGAGCGCGTGCTCCCCTGCTTTCTACCTTCACCTTAGTAACTGTGGAGGGATGGAGGGGGAAGATCAATAAGCGGCATGTTTCTATCTTGTTCCCATCTGATTAAGAGCACGATTCCTGTCCCTTCCCCATTGTATTCTAGAGCCGGTCATGCTAACAGGAGCAGAACTTGCTGCTCCACTCTGTCTTAGGGACATCTGTCCCATGAAAACATAGTCAGGAACGTCCTCAGCCCTCCAGCATCTCTTATTTCACTAAGTTTAAAGACATATTTATGACCCTGTTCTCTTTGACTGAATTTTTCAGTGAAAAAGTTAGTTAAATCCCTAATGCAAAACATCTCTGCTATCAAAACCACCAGCTTTGGGGCCAGTGAAATGACTCATTGAGAAGACAGGCACCTGCCAACCTTGACAACCTGGGTTGGATCTCTGAACCTCACACGATGGAGGGAGAGAATACATGTGTGTTTACATACACATAAACACAAAAATTTTTTAAGCTTACATGTAAGGCTTTTTATGTAAGTTTTTTAATGTAAGCTTTTAAGATGGCTTTGGACGCTCTGAATGAAACAATCATTTTCCGTGGGAAAGATATGGGTTCCTGATCCTTGCTCCTTAATCAATGAAGAGTTCACGGCACCATGAGAAAGCAAAAGTTAGAGTCAATTGCTAATGAAGGCAGGCTGCTAACACAGCCACCGCACTAGAGTGACTCTTCATGGTACCATGGAAAAGGAAATTAATTTTAGCTGGGAAAATCTTGAAAGACTCATATTGAAAGATGTCAGAGTTAAAGAAAGGATGACATTTAGACTTCTACGGGGAGATGGTCAAGGAAAATGCACCAGATAAAAGAGCGGCTGAAGACATTACAATGTCTTCCTTCAAAGTGGGGCATGCGTGCATGCGTGTGTTCGCCTGTGTGTGTGTGTGTGTGTGTGTGTGTGTGTGTGTGTGTGTGTGTGTGTGTGTGAACACTGGTGGGAAATACTTAGAAAGACTGGGTAAAGCTGCATCTTCAGGCCTTAGAGCCATATTTTCATTGTAAATGTGTGAAAAGCTAAGGTTGGGAAGGAAGAATAAAGTGTGTCCCACTCTTGTCCCTGTCTAATTGCTCACATGTTAAAACAGGAAGCTTCCTGTCCCGTCTGTGCCTGACAACCCTCCACCCCCAACTTAAAACCAGGTGCACAGATCCACACCAGTCTTTCCCTCACACTGGTGACCTTTCTTCAAAGACAAACCTGGCCTGACATTTGTGATGCTTAAATTCAGCATCCAGGGCTTGGGAGGAATTTCTTTCTGAAGGAAAAAAGGAAAAGAAAAAAGAAAGTGTCATTCCCAGATGACATTCTGCCACGCCCCCTGCTCACTGCCAGCAAAGATACAGGCTGTGATCATCTGTAGCAAGGCCATTTTCAGAGGACAGAAAGGACCTGCTGGGTGGAAGCATGCATCTGGAAATCTGCAAGGGGATTCCAAGTGCAGGCAAGAAACCCAGCTAGGTTTTTTCTCCTTGTGGGAAAAAGAAACAGGTGGGTTTGTAGACACCAGAAAGTTCTCATTGGGCTGCATTAGTCACACAAAATGGCTGGAATCCATTGCAGTTTGGCTTGAATCCTGTTTGTCGCTATGCCTGAAGGAGTCACAGGTTAGCTAGCCCCGAAGGCACAACTGTGCCCCTTCCCACTTGGAAGTGTGCTAAGATAGAGGTGCATCCTGTGGCCTGTAGGATGTTTTTTTATGGTCTTGTGGAGAAAACTGTTAGTAGAAAGGCTGATTGAGTCCCCAATGCCCCATGGGTAGGAAGATGAAGAAAAGACCTCAAGCCAATCATTTTACCTGGATCTAGTGTCTTTTTACACATTAAAGTCACCCATCCCACGCCCTACCACCCTGCCCAGCCCCATACACATGCCCAGGGATCATTTCCTGCCTAAACCAAACGGCTGAACAAAACAACTCCCTTAGAGGGGACAGGAGAGATGCCTGTGACTGCTCTTCCAGAGAGGACCCAGGTTCAATTCTCGGCACTCACAACTTAGGCACTAACAACTCTCTGTAACTCCAGCTCCAAGGGGGTCTATTGCCCTCGTGTAGCCTTCGTGAGTGCTGCATGCATGTGGTGCACGGACATGTGGGCAAAGCACTCATACGTGTAAAAATAAAAATAAATAAATCTGAAGAAAAAAGAACTCCCCTGAAGGTTCCTGATAACCCTAGAAAGTCTGTTTATTAACCATTCAAGGAGATGGGTGTGAATACTTCTTTTTTGCGGGAGCAATGAAGAAACCCCAAGAGTAAGGTATGAGTGTGCCAAGGTCTGGGTAACAGGACCACTCTCAGCGCCTCTTCCTTGCTGAACTCTACCCAGATTCAGGACCATTGTCCCTGACCCTCTTTGGCAATATATATATATATATATATATATATATATATATATATATATATATACACACACACATATATATATTGGTTCATTTCTCACTCATCTCCTCATCCCCTCATATCTACCCTTCATCCATGCAAACCCCCTCAAAATAAAAAACACACAAACAAAACAACGAAAAGCATAGAAAACATCTCATCATGGAAGGTGCAGTATGTCACAGTCACAGTGTGTCCTACAGTATATCCTTCTGTCCACACGTCTTCACTTGCAGACGTTCATTGGAATGAGTTATTGGTCTGGTTTGAGATCTCTGGCTTCTGTGACACCAATATTGGATCCTCACTGGGACTCCTTTCAGTTATCCTGTTGTTGTCGTGGACATCCTGCAGCTTTGCATTGGCAGGTCTGGCCCTTTCGTGCATCCTAATCACTTGCAGAGGATATAGATTTTGGGGAGGACCATACAGAGTTGGTCTGTATCTGGGCCTGGGTGGGAGCTGAGCTGGTCAGGATGCTGACTCTCCTTTATCTGCACCACCAAGGACAGCTCTCCAGCACTGCTCCAGCTAGGCCACCCAACCTCCCCCTCCCCCATTGCCACCATCAGCAGGAAGCAGGGTCAGCTTCCGGATCTCCTGCCCTCAGGGCCAGCTCACCAGCACCCACACCTCCAGAGCCAGATCCACTGTGCTGCCCAGTCAGGGCATGAGGCCCACTCTCCCAAGCATGGCAGCCTGTGAGGGGCTGGGCCAGCTCTCCCGCTCTCACATCTTTGAGGTTGGCTCACCTGCTCCCTCTCCACCAGGGCCAGCTCTACTGTGCTGCCCACAGGAGTTTCAGGGCCCACTCTTCTGAGTGCTGCAGCCAGCGAGGGACTGGGGCCAACTCTCCCTCTTTTTATGACTCCAGGGCCAGCTCTCCCAACTCCTGCAAGTAGCGTAGGGCAGGGAGGCAGAGGGCATCTCCCCTATCCCTACCTCCCACCCAGGCCACCTCATGGCAGAGGACCGGTGGTGCCAGATCTCCCTCGTTTACATCCTCTGAGTTGGTTTACCAGTGCCCCCTCCAGCCCTACCATGCTGACAAGGCGAGGTGCTCTCCCAGTGCTGCAGCAGCAGGTGAGGGACAGACACCACATTTTTAAAGCACATTCATTCTTTACTATCCCGTTGAAAAGCATACTATATTTGTTAAATATGGAGAATTTAGTATAAAAATATCTCCATTTCCTCATACAACCATATGTTCTAAACTTACTTATATGAATATTATAGCCCTGATTTATTAGTAATACAGCTCTTCCTAGTGAATGAGAGCAGAAACGTCCAGAAAGTAAGAGTGTCGGTTTTACAGCCAACCACTAGCACGTGCTATTCCTCATGTGTAGAAGTCCCATGTAACTTGGCTTTTCCAGACAGCTGTAAAGAGAATTGTGTTATTATGCCTTAAATGTGACCGACCTCTAACAGTAGCATTTATAATGCACCGAAGTGTCTGACCTGCCACCTGCTCTAATTCTTACAGTGCTTTTACAGAATATGATAGTTTGAAAACATGTCCTATTCTCTTCAGGGAGCATCTAGAGCAGTGGTCCTCAACCTTCCTAGTGCTGCACCCCTTTAATGCGGTTCCTCATGTTGTGGTGACCCACAACCATAAAGTTATTTTCTTGTAACTTCATGACTGTAATTTTGGTACTATTATGAATTGTAATGTAACCAGTGTAGTATATCTGATATACTATACCCCTGAGGGGTATCAACTCATAGGTTGAGAACTGCTGATCTAGAGAGACTTTTCTTTTTTGTTGATGCTGTTTTTCTTTTTTATTATTGAATATTTTCTTCATTTACATTTCAAATGCTATCCCAAAACTCCCCTATACCCTCCCCGCCGCCCTGCTCCCCTGCCCACTCATTCCCACTTCTTGGTCCTGGCTATCCCCGTACTAGGACATATAAAGTTTGCTAAACCAAGGGTCCTCTCTTCCCAATGATGGCCAATTAGGCCATCTTCTGCTACATATGCAGCTAGAGACATGAGCTCTGGGGGTACTGATTAGTTCATATTGTCATTCCACCTATAGGGTTGCAGATCCCTTCAGCTCTTGTGTACTTTCTCTAGCTCCTACATTGGGGGCCCTATGTTCCATCCTATAGACGACTGTGAGCATCCACTTCTGTATTTGCCAGGCACTGGCAAAGCCTCACAGGAGACAGCTATATCAGGGTCCTTTCAGCAAAATCTTGCTGGCGTATGCAATAGTGTCTGCGTTTGGTAGCTGATTATGATTTGTTCTTGATTTTCTTGTGTTTTGGAAGTTGTATCTTGGGTATTCTAGGTTTCTGGGCTAATATCCACTTATCAGTTAGTGCATATCAAGTGACTTCTTTGGTGATTGGGTTACCTCACTCAGGATGATATCCTCCAGATACATCCATTTGCCCAAGAATTTCATAAATTCATTGTTTTTAATAGCCGAGTAGTACTCCATTGTATAAATGTACCACATTTTCTGTATCCATTCCTCTGTTGAGGGGCATCTGGGTTCTTTCCAGACTCTGGCTATTATAAATAGGGCTACTATGAACATAGTGGAGCATGTGTCCTTATTACCAGTTGGAACATCTTCTGGGTATATGTCCAGGAAAGGTATTGCTGGATCTACCGGTAGTACTATGTCCAATTTTCTGAAGTCTGCCAGACTGATCTCCAGAGTGGTTGTACAAGCTTGCAATCCCACCAACAATGGAAAAGTGTTCCTCTTTCTCCACATCCTCGCCAGCATCTGCTGTCACCTGAATTTTTGATCCTAGCCATTCTGACTGGTGTGAGGTGGAATCTCAGGGTTGTTTTGATTTGCATTTCCCTGATGATTAAGGATGTTGAACATTTTTTCAAGTGCTTCTAAGCCCTTCAGTATTCCTTGGTTGAGAATTCTTTGTTTAGCTCTGTACCCCATTTTTAATGGGGTTATTTGAATTTCTGGAGTTCAGCTTCTTGAGCTCTTTGTATATTTTGGATATTAGTCCCCTATCAGATTTAGGATTGGTAAAAATTCTTTCCCAATCTGTTGGTGGCCTTTTTGTCTTATTGACAGTATCTTTTGCCCTACAGAAGCTTTGCAATTTTATGAGATCCCATTTGTTGATTCTTGATCTTACAGCACAGGCCATTGATGTTCTGTTTAGGAATTTTTCCCCTGTGCCCATATCTTCGAGGGTTTTCCCCCACTTTCTCCTCTATAAATTTCAGTGTCTCTGGTTTTATGTGGAGGTCTTTGATCCACTTAGACTTGAGCTTTGTACAAGGAGATAAGAATGGATCAATTCACATTCTTCTACATGATAACTGCCAGTTGTGCCAGCACCATTTCTTGAAAATGCTGTCTTTTTCCACTGGATGGTTTTAGCTCCCTTGTCAAAGATCAGGTGACCATAGGTGTCTGGGTTCATTTCTGGGTCTTCAATTCTATTCCATTGATCTACCTGTCTGTCGTTGTACCAGTACCATGCAGTTTTTATCACAATTGCTCTGTAGTACAGCTTGAGGTCAGGCATGGTGATTCCCCCCAGAGGTTAGGGAGACTTTTCAAAACAATGTAATAAAAGAATGGGATGTTTCTCAACAGCCAGCACTGTGAGTATTTAATCTCCTTGCTTAGTTTCATGCTTGTTCAAAATCTGTTCTGAAATGTTTCAGTTAGTGTAGTGAAAAAGCCCTTGTTTAGGTAAATATGCTTTTAGGCTTGAGAGCTCACAGAATGAGAAGACCAATATAGTCACAAGCTTAGAAAAGCTCCCATGCAAACAGGTACCATTAATGACGGCAAATGTTCTACATGAACAACCAGATACAAGCATTCAGTAACTGGAACATGAAAATCCAGGCTTTCCAAAGCGTAAATTTGAGGTCCCTATATTTCAGTCATATTATTTTAGATGAAAATTTATGTGAGCTAGGGTCAAGTAAAGAAAACAAAAGTCATTATTGAAGTTAACAAGGTAATGTAGAGGGCGCATTGCTGGCTGGGGCACAGACGTGAGGCATACCCATTGTGTCCAGCTCTTCCATGTGGTACCTGCTTTGAATGACAGATCTCATCATTCCCTTCCTCGGTTTCACTATCTCCTCTCGCAGGCTAGTCATAAGGACTCAGGAGGTAAACCTATGTAAAATGTATACCTCCTATTTTGTACTAACAAGCATGTGGTACCCATTACCTTAAAGTTACAACCATGTTGGTGCGCCCCTGGGAAGCCTGTCTTCTACCTACACTCATTTTTCTATGTCCTGCAACCAATAAAGTTTTATCATCTAGTTCAGATGAGCAACCAAGAGCAATGGAAATAGCCTGATTTAATGTTGATGGAAATTAGTAGAGTGGCAGCGCCATGCCAAAACAGCAGAGTGGGTAGGGTCACCCAAAAGTAAATAATCGTGAAAACTCCAAAGGAAGCCTGATGTGTGCTAATTAAAAGATATGCTAATTTAAAGATAAAATTACATACACACCTCATTCAACACACACACATACACACAATAAGCTGGAGGGCTGGGGAGAGAGCTCAGGTATTAGGTGTTAAGAGTATTTGCTGTGCACACTTGATAATCTGGATTCTACCCCTAGCTTCTACTATAGAAGGAAAGAACCAACTCCTGAAAGTTGTCCTCTGACCCCGACCCCACACATGTATCTTGGCACACATGTACACACACACACACACACACAGGTGATGACACTGATATGATGATGAATAAAAAACTTAGCTAGTGACACTTCAAAAATACTATTAATGAGAACCACGACATTTCAGTGGAAAGGAAGATTCGATAGAATGCTTTTATGTTTTAGCATCCCCTGAATTAGGAAAATGCCGATTTTGTAAAGCCCATTTTTATGGTCTTTAAAACAGTTAATGTATAGAAGAAAATTGCTTCTTACTAGGGTTCTGGCAGCTTACATTTGATATGCAAAGAGCACATTAGTCAGTAGCTACTAAATCGGATTCCTTTATATTTTTTTTTGTAAGTGGGCAGATGATTGTTGAATTGATTTAGATCCATAAAATAGAAAGTAGATATCATCTCTAAAAGCAGGATCTGGCAGTCACAAAGCATGAAAAGTCATTACATCACAAAACCCAAGCCCACAGTCCAGACAAGATCTATCTGTTCTGTGGAAGCTGGGCCAGTTTGCCGTAACCACTGGTTAAGTGGACCTTGTATGACTGAACTTGGCTCCCAGAGACATGTACTCTTGGCTTGGAAAGCAGACCCTGTGGTTTCAGTACACTTCCATCTGGCTGCAGCCATGGATGCTGAGTGTATCGGCTCTCCTCTCAACTCAGGCCCTTGCCAGATGGTGACGAGACACATCACCGTTGAAAGCATGCTGGTCTCCAGGAGGCATGAGACCTGGCATCTATTTGTCTGCTGGAATATTCCTTCCTTTGGGCTCAGATCCAGATATAAACATGCATCAGACAGGATAGGAGACATGTGCAGTAGACCAAATGCTAGAACATGTTCTAGTTTGTGTCCTACCTGGGGAATCCCCGGCACAGAAGCTAGTTCTCGACAGCGTGAGGTTTTGGACTTGCTTAAGTCAAGCTAATGCCCTATCTGGGAATTGAGCAGTCCCATGTCTACCTCTCTTCCCTTCCTTCCCAACTGCTGCTCCTTTTTCAGGGGTAGATGCTAACCTAAATATGTGGGAACTTGGTCCTTTCTATACCTAGTTTTGGTGCTGATCTTATTTCAGAAAAATGGAGACATATTTTGATAGGATGTGTGGCACTTGCTGATATAATAGATGTTGGAGAAAGAGAGAAAAATAGGAATTAAGAGATTTTTTTCTACTTAAACAGCTCAATAGGATTAGTTATATCTTTCTCCCCTGGACGGAATATAGAAGATTAACAGACTTGGACATAGGGAATCAAAAGTCAAAATTTCCCAGTGAACATGCATTATTTTAATCATTTCAATCATTCATTTAATCATATGAGTTACTTTAATTGTTTTTTTTTAATTTTTTCAAGGATCAGGAGAGATGGCTCAGTGGTTAAGAGCATTTGCTGCTGTTGTATAGGACAGAGGTTTAATTATTGGCACATATATCAGGTGGCTTACAAACACCTATAAAAACAGGCTTAGGGATCCAATAGCTTCTTCTGGCCTCCTCTAGTACCTAAATGCTGTGGTGCACACACATACACTAAGACGCACACATAAAATTAAAAGTATTTCAAAATGTTTAAGAAACATAACCAAAAGAAATGAACATTTCTATAACATTCAAATTAGTGATGAGATTGACCCCACCTGCCCAGGGGACTCTTACTTCTCACATCCATGCAAGTTGGTGTCAGCCTCGTTAAGTCTGTCATGCTCAATAGACATTAAACAGACATGGCAAGTAGACAGTTACAGCTACATATTTGGAGTGCACCAAGTCAGGAGTAGAGATCTTGTAAGGGAACTGAAGGACACAGGATCATTTAAGAATAGAGTAGAGGTCCTGTGACTTAGAAGTCAGTAAGTCAGGAGGACACAATAGAAGAATCTCAGGAATCAGACAATGGGAGGGTAAGCATGTGACACCTGAGCTCAGGGAGGTGGCTGTCATCGCTGCATCTGTGGTGTTGGTGACATGAAACACAGAAGCATCATGAGTGTTACCCTAACCACTAGCTTTCCTGGTCACTGCTGTCGTGTTTTATCATTCTCCCTCCAATCTACATGTCGGTCAAAGCCATCTCTGTGAAAATCAAATGCTGGTAGCCATGGAACGGTTTCATTAGCTCACCCTTTGAACCTAGAATCAAATATATAACTAACTCCAGGGCTGTGCCTAGTTGGAGATGAGTAAGGAACTTGGACGCAAAATGTAATGGAGCTTGAAACCTCCCTTTGATTCGGTGTAAGATTTTGAAAACATGAATTGACAAAGAATAGCCTGCAGACTAGCTTCGTGTTTTCATTTTGCTATTTATTTATTTTCATTTATATGAGTACATGCAGCTGTCTTCAGACACACCAGAATAGTACATCCGATCAATCCCATTACATATGGTTGTGAGCCACCATGTGGTTGCTGGGAATTAAACTCAGGACCTCTGGAAGAGCAGTCAGTGCTCTTAACCACTGAGCCATCTCTCCAGCCCAGCTTCATGTTTTCATAAAAATAGGATTTATTGGAACCAGGGCCAGAAGTAGGAGTAAGGTGAGTGAGGAAGGGTCATACAAATAGAGGTGGAAGCTCTCTTTATTGAAAACCTTGACATTTGAGAATCATTAGGTTTTTTTTGCATTGATGCTGGGTGATATTTTTTTGTATTTCATTATTTCATTTTTAATATTAGACAATATCACTTATCTTTGTATTATCAAGTTGTTTTAACTCTTTGCTTGGTTTGATTTTATTGTTGTTTTGTTATGGGTTTTTTTTGTTGTTGTTGTTGCTGTTGGTGGTGGTGGTGGTGGTCGGTTGGTTGGTTGGTTGGTTTTGTTTTGGTGTTCAGTTTTGGGGGGTTTTGTTGTTGTTGTTGTTGTTTTGGGGTTTTTTGTGTTTTTGTTTTTGTTTTTTGGTGCCCTTTTCCATCTGTGTAGGAGGCCACTGAAGCAGTCACCAGATCCTTGTGTTTGCATCAGGACTTATCTACTTCCCAGTGAATGTGTGTTCCTTTCACAGTCAAAGAATATATGTATATGTATATATATATATATATATATAAATTCTAGTCAGTGCTTTCAAAAATATTTTAACAACCTAAAATAAACCCAAGGATATGAAGAAGTTTGCCCATCCGTACAGGGAGGAACACATCCAACTTTCACAGCAGAACAGGGGACAGCTTCTTGTTTTAACCCTGGATCTGATGCTCCCCTTGCTGGGAGTCAGAGGCCGGTGGATTAGGAACAGCAGGAGAGCCATTTTCAGATGAAGCCGTCGATGCTTTCATGGAAGCGTTCCAGGCAGATTACTAAGTTGCGGAAGACATCCTGCTTTTTGACAGCTTAAATATGTTAGGATCATAATTTTTTCTTGTGACTTCTTCAACAGAAAGAGAGTTTCCCCTTTCTCCTGTTTACTCTTTCACAAGTTCATGCACAAGGATCATGTATTTCAATCATAAGCCCCATTGTCTTTTCTCATCTCACTCCCCCTCCCTCTTAACCCCTCTTCTCAGCAAGTCTTTTCTCTTCTTTTTGTGTCTTTTTTAATTTCTTCTATATTTAACCCCACTCCATTTAACTTTGGGTTGATAGAGGTAGCAGGGTGAGGCCTTTTTATTTGAGCCGGGCCACTTACCAATGGCTACACCATTGAAAAGCATGACTCTGCCTCCACCAACAGCCATGACCTGCCTTTGGCAGCTCAGGGAAGAGTGGAGCTCTTTGAGTCCCTCCCAGTCTCCATTCTGGAATGGTAATGGGTCTTGTCTTGTTCTGGTCTTCTGCAGGTAACCATTCACTGCTGTTATGTGTTCATGAGTACAATAGCCACAGCATGTTCAGAAGTCAGCATGCTACACCACCACTTAACATCCTGGGGCTCTTATAGTCTTCCTACAAGAACTTTTGACCCATTATTTGCCTCTGCATTATTCACTGCAAACAGAATCAAGAAAGGCTTTTTCTAGTGACCAGATGACCAACTGAAAGAAACAAGTGTGCTAATATATTTTTGCTCATCTAATAAACTCCAGTTACTGTGCTGGAGCATAAAGGATCTTATAACCCAATTAGAACTCATACCTTTGACAGTTTGAGGTTTAATTTACAGGATGAATATGTGTTTTCCAAGTTAGCAAGAACTGTTTTTCCTTTCTTGGTCTTTCCCTCTCTTCTGCAGCCTATGCATAATGTCTTAAAGATTGGTTTGCGCCTGTTGTGAATTACATATGGATGAATGCATTCAGCCAAGCCTACTTGCTGTATAAACTCTCATCACAGCTAAGTTCATACTAGATAAGAATGAAGGCCTTAGGCAAGCTTTCACATTATGGTCTATCAATGCTGCCTTATTTGAAAGCTGAGAATTGTTCATACAAAATATTATCAGTGTGAATAATGGAAATTGGTTGTCTAGATCTATTGCTAATATGACCTACAAGTCCATATAAGGCTATTGGTCAGAAGATATCTTGAGTTATACAGGTACATACGTGCCCCAAAGTACTTGTCTCATTGCTTGTTAATTCTGTCATCTGTCTAGATAATGGCTGGACTTCCGGGGGACAACTAGCAAGGTATCATAAACATATTCATATGAAATTTGGGTAGAGTTTTGAAGGATGTCTTCATTTATTCAAGACCTTTTGAGGCCTGTGCTAACAAATGGCATGTGTCACTTCCATGGACTCAGTTGGCTCAATCAAATCACAAGATCTTGTATAAAGAATAGAATAAATTTCCCTGCTGTACAGGTCTGGTTATCTCCACACAAACCACTCAGACACCAATGTCAGTCAACTAGGAATAGTTTATTGAACACCGCATCCCAAGACTGATAGATCAGGGATATGATTTAGGCTCAGGAGCTGAACCATGACCCCAAGTTAAGGTCCTACAGGGCTTTTTAAGCCTGAGATATACAAACATCTATGTGAAGTTATTCCACCAATCAGGACTTAGGGATGGGGGACTTTTTAAGGAACATGTCTTTGTCGTACACATATGCTACTCCCATTGGTTGGGGGATTCAACTGTGGCAGGGGACTTGCCTTGTGTAATATCCATGTCTTAACTTGCCATCCAAGATAGGACTTGCCTAACATTCATGTCTTATTTGCCAACCAGGATGTCAGTTGCCCACATACATGTCTCTTTCTGTCCAGTAGGATGTCAGTTCCCAAAGAGGTCTTGGGAACTTAGACGCTACTTGACCATTACTCAAAATGGAAGTCTTATTCCAAGTAGTTCCTTATACTGGTACAAGTGTTCTCTTCTGTTGGGATCCATCCAGGGACAGCTTATAAAAGCTATTACCATAAAAGCTTATACACAGATGCAGGAAGTGCTGCTGGGTGGTTGGTTGGTCCAAGCTGATTGTGGCTAACTATACAAAAGCAGTTCTATTGACTTCTGTCATGATTTGTTTCAAGGGCACAAAACATAACAGAATATGTAATCAACTAGGCATTAGGAAGTTTCCTAGTAACAGCAGAAACACATGAGAAAGTCCCTTATAATGACAGGCTAGCCAGGTAATAGTTACCTAGGCCTTAACATTTAACCTAGGCCTTAATATTTTACCTAGTTCTTAAAAACTACCACTCAGGGGTAGGGGCAGAAAGGGGATGTAGGCTGAAAAATACAATTGTACAGAGATGTGGTTTATGGAAAGGAGAATAATTGCAGCCATTCCACAAAGCACCACAGCTAATAAAGTTAGAAGCTCACTCAATTAGCTAAAATAAAGTGGTACTTTTCAACAAGAGTGTTGTGGGGAGATAAGGAAATAAAGAGACCTGGGAAGGACTCTGCATTGGCAAAGCCATTTGCAAATGCAAAATAGTCCTCCTTGGAAAGGGAGGAACTAGAGAGATTGTGTGCCTATCCCTCTAGGATAACCACTGACTTGCTCTTTCTCCATAGCTTTGTGAAACCAAAATTCAGCTAAAGCTTTGGAGAGATTCATTCCGATGTAGACATTCCAGTTTGGCCACCAGCCATCACTGAGTTTGGAAACCAAGTTGTTCAGTCAGAGATTCTTATCATTTTATTCCTCTTGCATGTTTACTGGTAGCCTGTAGGGAGAGGACTTTACATATGTTGTCTTATTTGATTGGATAATTAAACAGCCCATTGAGACAGCATTCCTCCACATTCTACATGTGTAATTTCTGAGACTTGCATCCCTCAAGCATCCGGCAGGAGGCCACAGACCAAGACACAGAACAGTCCTCATTGGCAAGAGGACTCTTTAAATGCTGCGTGGCATTCTCCACCTGTCCCATAGTATCAAACCCACAAGCACAGAGTACCCCAACTTCTTCACCACCTAGCTGGATGTGAACCCTAGCTTTACCATGTACTACTTCTGTAGCCTTGGGCTTATACCTACCTCCCTTTCTCTAGCAGCAAAATGGAATTAATAATGCTTACAAAGCTATAAGTATGATAGGAGCTCTTGCAAATCAAGTGGTTCAAATGCTACATGCTCTATCATCTATCTATCTATCTATCTATCTATCTATCTATCTATCTATTTATCTATCTATCTATCTCTCACTGTCCAACAAAAGCTAGCATGAAGCTGGACAAGCCGACTGCCATGCAATGCAGGTCATGTCTCTCTCTAGCCTCCCATGCTGTGTATCTATGACACCAGAAGTGTGGTTGGGAAATTGAACTCATCGGACACAGTATGAACCCCAGACCAATCTGCTGCCGCACTGCCTAGCCTTGACTCAGGCCCAGACCAGGCGCTTCATCATTTTGCTCTTTACTTCCTTCTAACTCTGAAAATGAGATTCAAGGGAGACTACTAATTCCACTAAAGCCAGGAGAAAGCTATGGAAGAAACCCTAACGTGATGCTTGGTGTTTCTCTGAGATCCTTGTCTTGTTCCCTTTGGTACTGATGAGAAAGCATACTCAGTAACCATTTTCAATATATCTAGGCAAGTAAAAAAGGAGATGTTTATTATTTTCTCACTGCCTTTGTTTTTGTTTGAGGGACTTCCCCCTCATATGTCTTTGAAGCCCAGTGCAATCACAGATGTGAACTGCCCTCCAAGCTACCAGTGTCTGCCCAGGCACCATTTAGAACAGAGTCAGCAAGAGGTAGCGGATGCCTACGGCAGACCTTGGGCACCCTGCCTAGTCTGTGCCCACTGAATAGTGTCAGACCATCTGCAGTGACACTCCAGCCTTTTTCTGAAGAGTGTGAACCAATTGAGAGTGTGACAGTGTGTGGAGTGCTCCATGTAGCCTCTGCTCTCCCTCTCCTCTGCCAGATCCCATTCCCGCAGTGCAGGCTATAGACTCAATCGGCTGCAAGGGTCCTGCCGGAGCTTCTCCTTCCTGCTGGTGAGCAGCGATCCTAGGTGTCCTTTGGAAGAGTATCTCCCAGCATCCAAAGGGCAAGTAGTTTGAAACCATCAAGCTCATGATCCATAGCCTTTTGGGGGCTCCTGGTCAGTTTTTAGAATCTGTTGAGTTTTGTACAATTGTACTTCTGTCCCGTGAAAATTCATATACACCTAAAATCTAGCCAGTCTCAGACTTCCACAATCCTCTGCTCCCCAGATTTAGAATATAGAGCAGTTGCCCTTTCTATTCTTTCCTTAGAGCCAAGCTGTAAGCAAAACATTGCACATCTCCAGGCCTGTGTCTTCCCTTGTAACAAACTAGCTCGTGTTTAAAAAAAAAATCATGCCTGTATATAATGTGTATATTTACAAACTTGTGAATAGTCATGTCCAGAGATGACTAAACACCAAACAGTAATCAGGAAAACTTCCTATGTCACAGCACCAGATGACTTGGTGGGTAAAGGCACTTGCTGACAACCCTGATGTCCCAAGTCTGAGCTCCAAGACACACAGGCTGGAAGGAAAGAACCAACTTCCTGCAAGTTTACCACTGACCTACACATATACACCATGGCAGGTACAGGCCCATGTGCATACACACGCAATAAACAAATGTAATATCAAACCCTTTTGAAACAGGCTACTTATGTCACAGTAAAATTTGTAGTGAATTAAGTGGTGTTTGACTCTCTGTTCTTATGAGCAAGAATTTTAAAAAAATGGAAAAGGAAGAAACCTGAGCAAGTGCTGTCACTGGCTGTTTTGCATAGCTACATTTCGGACAGAAGTAGAAAACAAACAAAATTGACAGTGTTGGCAAACAACAAACAGAACCACCATTAGAAGGTGTTCACCTGTTAATGCAATGTGCCTCCCATTACCAAGCACACACACACGCACACACACATACTGACACCCACATGCATGTATACACACAGTGACTGGCCACACAGGAGCATGTTTGCACATTCCTCACATCCGTCTGTAAAACATTCTGGGCTAAAGATATTATTACGCCTATAGTTTGCTTTCTATTATTCAGGAAAAATATACCTATATTCACAAAACAAGTAAAATATGATTTTGTGTAAGTGGCAAAAACATGACTATTCTGCAATTTTCCTTGGATTGCCATTTCCCATTATAAAAACCTTTAAAATGAACAAAGGCACGTAATCAAGCAAAATGTCAGCCCAAGTACAGCCTTTGTTTGGGGACTGGATCTCTTTAATCAGCCCCACAGCGCTGGTACATTCTCCACTGCTTATTGGAGTCCTGTCCAAAGACATCCAGCGCCGCCGCCATTGACTAAACGGTGGATGTTTAATGCTGATAGACACAGCCTTATGATTATTCTCAGCACGAGAGATGCTGTCGGAGCAGTAAGCACCTGCATGTGAACGATGCTCCTCCAAGCTCCTGAAAGCACCTTGAAGAGCTGCCACAGGCGAGCCAAGGCTTGAGACCAGCCATCATTAAAAGATTTTACGTCATTTTCCTCCAACCTTGCAATGGATTTTTAATTCCAGAACTGAAATAGTGCTGAATCTTTGGCCACAAAGATGCTGCTGATGCAACACTGGTCAGTTCTTGGCTGCTTGTGACAGCAATGCAGTAAGGCTTTCCAGAGCACAGCTTTCCATTTCTGTTACTGCCAGGCTACATCTGTTTTCAATTGCACACAATTTCCGCTGTTCTATTGACAGATAACAGATAAGACAGGCCTGGAAGACCAAAGTCACTGCCTGGAACCAGATTTTTTTTTTTTTAAGACTAAACTTGTTACGTTTTCAGCAAATATGACGTGCTATCTCAGTGTCAAGCCCCAGCTTTCTCTCTGGTTTTCCTTTTATGTTTTATAAGATTAGATAAATCTCATTTTATAAGATTAGAAGGATTTGTGACATTGAAAATAATAAAGTTTATTTTTCAAACCCTGTACTTTTTTTGTTCAAAGCAAAGCCAATGACTAAAGCTCTAGGCTTCTTCAAATATCCTATGAAGATCTGGGGGTTATGATTTCCAAATCCATTTTACTATCCTGCCAGGAAGATAGATTCGGAGTGCGGTTTATGTTCACTTGGGGAACATGAGGAGAGTGACGGACCTGGGGAGTCTGGACATTGAGAATATGTCCCCTTGTGCTTACTGAGCATGCAGGAGGCCTGGGACTCAGTTCTCAGCACTCAAATCAAGCAAGGTGGGGACAACAGGGAAAGGAAGCTGATGGTTTCAAGTTGGACTTTCTGCTTTTCTAGTTCCAGACTCAACCATACTATCATATAATCTGAGGGTAAATCCGTTAACCACACTCACCCCTCTTCTCTAAAATGTGTAATAGATTTCTGGATAGATGTGCTTAGACACAAGCCCAAGGACCAAAGACCCCAAAGATGGCAAGAACCAACTCCCAGGAATTGCCTTCTGACCTACACACACACACACACACACACACACACACACACACACACACACACACCATGACACATGTGTGCCTGCACTTACAAAAACACAAAATTGAACACACATAATAACAAGTGAGCATCCATCACCGAAAAAGAAGAACTAGACTAAGAATCCCACGATCTTGCATAAAAGGAAAAACTGATATCACCACGATTAGAAACTTCAGACACAAGAAAAACTTTAATATTTAGAGTCTAATAGGACAAATTATAAAACAGGAGAAATGTTTTTAAAATCAGGTGTCTGGCCAAATTTATTTGGGGTATACATATAATTTGTAAGATATAACCCTAAAAGATGTAAATAACCAATTAAAAACAAAGCAAAGAGTGCATACAATGCACTGAAGAGGTCTACAGTTGACAAATGAGGCCACGGAAAGATGACCATCATCAGAACCATTTAAGAAAGCCACAGGAACACCACAAATAGCCATCCTTGCACTAATTTGAATGTCTAAAATAGAAAATCGTGGTACTACACAGTGGTGCCCAGAATGGAGAAACCCCTGACCATTGCTGGGGACAGTGTAAGATGGGACAGCTAGCTACTGTAGAAAGTCATGGTCCTTTTAATACTAAAACTGCTCTTATCATATGGCTCAGAAATCGCTTTCTTAGCATAAATATCATATCATTCATGTTTATGCAAAAACTTGTTTGAAATATGCTCAGGGTCCCAGTGATCAAACCAGAGACTTGTTTAAGGATGCCATTGTACACTACTCAAATAATATTTGATGGCTATGACCTACACCTAAGTATCAGATCCAAATATCTCAAACTTCTTTTTCCTCATAGTTTTCCTACCTACTTAAGCATCGTCCTTTTTTTTAAAAGCTCTCGTCCCAACCCTGTGACAAGCAACAAAAAGACCACTCACTGTTCACTAAGTGGTGTTAGCACAGTGTAGACAGAATATGGAGTATAATAAAGATGTGTAAGATTTAAGACGACCTTGCTCAAGAGAAACTACGGTTCCAGTAAAGCATATAAAATTACACATTATGCAATTAGGACTTATGTTTGTATTAGTTACTTACCATTGCTGTGACCAAATGCCTGACAGAAAGCAGGTTTGGGGAGGAATGGTTTATTGGGGCTCACTGTTTGGAGATACAGTACACTGTGGTGGGAGAAGCTCAGAAGCAGAAGCATGAAGCAACCAGTCTCATTGTGTCTACCAATCAGGAAGCAGAGTGAGGCGAGAGCTGACACTCCCATGGTTTCCTCTTCTCCAATCTGGGACCCCAGCCATGGTACAGCACCACCCACATCCAGGGTAAATCTTCCCTTCTTAGTTAAACCTCTCTAGAAGCACCCTCTAGACATGAAGGTGTGTCTCCTCAGTGATTCCAGATCCAGCCAGTCTTCACAAAGACATGAGATGCTCCTTCTGATTAAAAAAGTTCAAAGAAGGGACGTTTAAGCTTGTGCCTTTCCCAAGGATTAAGACAGCAGGGGCCATGTCAGAGCATACATCCCTATGTTGAGGGAAGTGACTTAAGAGGCACTGGATCATCAGAAGTATCAAAGACAAGAGGAAGGTGATACAGACCAGCGCTGGACTAACTAAAAGCCATTTTCCTCCAGCATCCTTATGGACGAGCATAAGGCTCATCTGTTATTGAGCATCCAGTTACTCAGCCTCTAGCACCCACAGTATATAGTGGGAAATAAGGTAAAATAAAAATGTGGGCTGTCAAGAGGATGACCCAAGATGGAAAAGAGTGATGAGGTGAATGCAGGACAGACTGGAGACACAGGAGGCCCAGTAGGAGGAATATGTGGAAGCAGCCACGCGGGTGTGTCCCCCTCAGCTGTGGAGAGAAGCTTTAGCTGCCTCTCAACCTCAACCAAGCACAAAGGAGTAGATTAAAAAGCACAATGATTCCCAACTATCAATACTTGATATTTATGCCTCTTGTTGTTTTCTCCAAAATATATTTATGCTAACACTGGTATTATTGAGTCCTCAAATTGGGCTGCATTGTATTTATTTGATTCCTGGGAAATCCTAAACTAAATCCAAGGTGTCTCTATTTGTCTACACTTGTGGAAATTGTGTCAAGGTGCTGCAGGAATCCGGTGGGCCCGGCACAAGCAACATCTCTAGAATGGAAAGTCTAACGTGTGAAGGATGCACCCATCGCATCCCTAAGGCTATGCTTTCTCACCACAGAGACTGTATGAGAAGCTTTCTATAGCATACGACTTCATGAGGCTGCTTTCCCAGCAGACTCTGGCTTTCACATGTAACCTATAAAGGTCTCTTAAAAGTACGTTAGCAAGGAACTTTGCTAGCACCAATACGAAAAACTAAGCGGCACTCGAAATTGTATCAGTTTCATTTTTATCAGTTCTTTAGGCACCTGCTTCCTCTTGACCCCTAAATTTTGCTGTACATTGAGCTTAGACCTCCACATATACAACCCTGTTCATCTTATCTCAGTTGTCTTTACCAACACCTCTCCACATGAGAGGGCATGTTAAGTCCAGGATTAAAGATCAGTCACAAAATACAATCACAGACATGATAGATTCTAGGTATCTGTAAATATAACTTAATTTTAAGTGATATAACTACTACTGGCTCTTTCTCTTTAATTTTATAATAACATATACTAAAGTGTGAGGTCCATGAGGACAGAGATCTTGTCAGTTTGGGTCACACCTGAATTCCTAAAACCTAGAAAACAGCCTGGCATGATATTAAGAGTGAAGTAGGTATTACCAGATGGTGTTAAATGAATGAGTGGCTGTCTCTATTCACATCTCACTATGCAGAGTCTCCATCAGTGCTTCCAACATTAAGGCTGACTATTTCATTTTCTGAGCTTGTGTGGCGAGGCAGAGTACTTACCAGAGTATCAGAAATTAATTGAGGATTCGACACCCATGTCCTTCTAAATAGATAGGATCTGCTCCTGGCCACAGGGTGAGTGAGGCCACCAGACAGCCCCAATTCCTACCTGTTGCTGAGTTATTGAGTCCTGACACAAGTCAAGTTGATGTACAAAGAACCACATTTGCACCTGTTACGTTGTGAAGGTCATAAAATGTATCTCTATGACCCTCCAGAGACAGAAGTTACATTTTAAAACACTGTGGCAATTGTGAATGAGTCTAAATTACAATTCTGGAAGAGACAAATGACCAGAAAATTAATCTCTATACTTTCTCTACTCTCAAGCCCTTGCTCACAATTCCCAACAAAACAAATGTGTACATAATGAATACAAATAAAATCTGTCATCATAAATTCCCAACAATTGCTTGGCATCATCTGGCTTTCATTAGAAGTCCAAGTTCATAAATGGTTTTTAATATTTTCGTGCCGTTTGGAGCTCTGTTGGTTGCCGCTTTCTTCCTACGGGTTACTGTAAAGAAAATTCCACTTCCTTTTTTTTTCCAACACTGGAGAAACGCCCCAGAGCCCAGCTATCTGAGCTCAGATCACAGCTTTGCCATGGGACCTTGGACAAACCCACCCAGCCCCTATCAGTCTCAGGATCTTTATGTAGTATGAGAGATAGAAGTGATTATAACATCCATTATTTTAATGATTCAGTAAGGTATTTCCTACACATTTGGGCTTTCCATGAACCATACCCTGATTTGCCTAACATATCTTTTGTCCAGTATTAGTATTTAATGAATTTGAAACAGAAATCAGAGCTGGGGAAATGGCCCGGTAAAGTGCTTGCTACACAAGCATGGAGACCTGGGTTTGGATCCCCAACACCCACATGAGACAGGAATATGGCAGCCTGCACACCAGCACTGGGGACGTGGAAACAGAAGGAACCCTGACACTCACTGGCCAGTCAGTCACTGAGAGATGCTGACACAGAAACTGAGATCAGAAGTGATAGCAGAAGACATGTTGTGTGAACTTGTCGTCATATAGCCACATGTATGCACCATCTGTACACACCTGTGCACAAACACATCACACCACACACACACACACACACACACACACACACACGTGCGCATACCACATCCTCTGTCCTAAAAAGGAAGGCAGGGCCCCACCTCAGTGGTAGAGGACTTGTCAAGCACGCGTGAGGCCTTGGCTTTTACCATCAACACTACAAAGGGACAGCGTAAAGCAGTGGAGACAGTGTGTGGATGTGGTTTGGGTTCCTAACTAGTCAAGGCCAATGTTCCTGTTTTATACCAGACCAACACTAACAGACGACATTTGCTTGGCATATCAAAATTGTTCATTAGCAATTATGAAAATTGCTCAAACAATACAATAAAGTAAATGAGCAGCATCTGGATTTTGCAGAAGAAGGCAAGAGATAGCAGTGGTAGGTGGACTGTTAATTTCCTAAATTAAATGACTTGGCATTGGTGCTACTTATCCTGAGCACAGAAACAGCCTGAGGCCCTTCCCTCCTCTCACTCTCCATTTGTAAAACACAGATTACTGTCTTCCGTGTGCCTACTTAATAAGAAAGATTAAGTAATCATTGAAGAAGTGGACCTAAATAACCAGCATGACTATTAATTTAGCCAGTGTCACAGGCATCTGGGGAGCTTCACTTACTTACACAGAAGCACACAGCCCCTGTCCCACCTGAGTGGTTCACTCAAGCATGCCACCTGGTTGCAGTTTACATTGCAACTGTCAGGGACCATGGAAAGCACCGAGGTGAATTCTACCCATAAAGATATTACAACTTCTGCTATTTGGGAGGCTCTGTGGAGGAGCTGGGTACAGATGTACCCGATATAGCTTGTCAGTTCTGTGAGAGGTATTTAAAGAAGTCCTATTTAAAGGTTGGTAGGGATGTGCCAGTGAAGTGTACGAGATGACTATTTGGTAAGCAAGAAGAAAATATTAAGATGGCTTCTATTTACTTATATCTGTCAAGAAAGAGCCAGCCAGATGGCTCATCAGGTAAAGAGGCTTACACCAACGTTGATGGCTTGACTTCAGTCCCAGTGTTGAAGTAAAGAAATGGATTACCACAAGTTGTCTTCATATCTGCATACTTGAGCTATGACATGTGTGTACACACACAACAATAATTATTTAAGAGTAAAGAACTCAGTCTGTGCTTGCTTCACAGTTGTTAGTAACAGGTGACAGATAATGATGTACAATAGGATGATAGATGGATGGATAGATAGATAGATAGATAGATAGATAGATAGATAGATAGATAGATAGATAGATGACAGGTAGATATAAGTGTAGATGTTCAAGAATCAATGTTCATAATTGTTCTGAATGCTTCTGATAGTCATGTATGATCAACAGTTGGTAACATTGATCATACACAAGTTTATAAGTTCATCAGTAGTAGTCCAGGTCTGCTATTACTCTGGTGCCAGCCTTACTTACTGATCATTCCCAAATTACATCTTCTAATGATCTTAGTACAGAGTCCAAACTGTGCCTCATCTCGCCTTCTAGCATAAGAATCTGCCCGCTTCCATGGTAAGCTTCTTTCCAAGTTGTGAGGGGGCTTTACTTCCCCGATTAGCCAAATCTTGGTGATTAAGCACTCCATGCATGCCTGTATTAGACACATTCACAGATCATCTATATGTGGACTGGCTTCTTGCAAGTAGGAACCTCTAATCCAGAACCCAGCCAGAGTAGGAAGATGCTCTATTAGAGTGTGAACTTGGGATGGGTTCTCAGCTTTCTGATGCCATACTCCCTGTCCCACTCGTGTGAGCAGCATCCTCCAGGGGAAAGTGTCATAGAACACTCAGATTTTGAGATTCTGTGGGTTGAGACCTGCGTTCTATCTTCTCTCAGTCTTCCACCTCCTGAGAGCCTTGGGTACAGGAGATATTAGCTACTGACCTCACCTTGCCCATGCTGTGTCCTCCAGAAGGTACAGAGATGAGTTCAGGGGCCAAGTCAAGGAAATAGGATCAGTTGTATCATCTCCTTCCACAGATGCCAAATGGGGACATGCCTAAGTGGTCCCGCCAAGATTAGTACTTAAGTCACCTCCCTCTACCCTCATCAATGAATGTGTCTGCTTCCCATAGAAGCCACCCTACTTCCAAGTCTGATTCATGGCCTTAACTACTTGAAACTGTTATCCCTTGTCTTGTCACAGTACTTTCACAACAGCACTGTATTCTTATCCCCATTTCACAGATGGAGGAGCTAAAGAACAGAACAATTAGGTCACCTCCTCAAGGCCATATAACTGAGAAGAGGCAAAAACCCAATGGCCAACACTGGCCTTGAATTCCATGTGACACTCCTCAGCTGACATAACTTCTTCTCTTGACCAATGATCTTTAAAAAAAAAAAATGCTCTTTAACTTTCTCCAATCAATTTATCTTCTACTCACTCTATTCAGTATTTCTTTCTACTGTTTTCAGATCTCTTTCTACTGCCCCAAATATTTCATGATGATGGAGATGATCTATCCAGACAAATGATTGAAAGGCTTTGCTTCTGGACCCGGAGCTCCTTTGATAACATTTCCTACTTGGGTCATTTTGAGCCTTTCTCCTATCTGATGTCTCTGTAAAGCAAAACTATGACAGGGATAGTCCATCATTCTGGGCTACCAGCTTCAGGCATGCTTTTTTTTCTTCCCTGAAGGATTAACAGAGATTGTGACCTGAGTACACAGTCCAAAGTCATCTGGATGTTCATCTCTTCTTTCTCTCACTAAGCAATTGTTTAACTTCCCCTCTGAGGAATATGCTAGCACCTCATAATAAGAGGGATTAAGAGATGGTCTTCTGTTTAGAGGGGTAGGGATTCTTTCCCTCCGAATTTTACATTTGAGTTTTTCTACCTATTACCTTATTTTCCCAATAAGCTTTGAGGTTTATTTACCTTTATCTAAGAAAGATAATTTAAATGTGTTTTTATTGCAGAAAAGTACATTGACAGAAAAAGGATACACCATTTTTTAATGAATGTCATTCAGTCAAGTCTCCTCTCACTCAATCCTGGAATGTTAAAATTGATTCCAGTTAAATATAAGATTTGTATTTAAATTACTAAAATGTGGGTCACATTTATGACCAAAAGAAAAAAAAAGGAGAAAAAAAAACCCTTTAAGTTTGTCTAAATGTCCTTTACTTACAATTCTGCCTGGTCAGTACATTTCACAGGGCATGGTAGAAGGTTTTAGAAATAGAAGTTAATGATTGTTGCTGCAGCATTCAGACAGCTTCTGTGTACCTCTGTCCTGTGCCCAGCCACTGACTGGGAAAGCCAGCTCTCATTTTCCAGACTTGTCTGTTGGCATCTGAAGCCTTCATGGTGACTCACTTGGTTGTATAATTTGCAGGTAATTTTGAGCCAGAGTGAACCACAGGCATGTCTCTCTGTGTGGTCCAAAGCAGCTGGACTACACAATATTTGCCTCATTTTCACATGCTAGGAAAAGAGCAGGGAGCAGTAAAGCTGTGTACACAGTTACATCAAAACTGCACGTGCCATCCAGTGAAGCCATTTCCCAGCCGGAGACTTCCCAGGTCAAATGCAAAAAGACATCATTTAAAGCCTTGAGGGGGATTTCTGTCTAAAATTCTTCCAAACAGTTAGAGGTTTTATTATCTGGGGGCAGAGAACTTTCAAAATAATTGTAAGTAGCTAACAAAATGACCATGTGCAAGTAGCACTTCTCCCTAAGAAAGGTACCCGATACTGCAGAACCCCAGTTGCTCCTGTACAATGCAGTCACCACATGGCCAATGTGGAGTAACGATGGAGAGGCCCGTTTACATTGAATAAAAACATTGAATTGCAGAATTCTCTCTGACCCTGGCCTGGTTGGGTCCTGTTACTTACTATACGAGAGAGGGATCTTCTTTGATCACCAGGGCCCCAGCCTAGGACTCTTCAGTATGTACTTTAGAGGGCATCTGTCTTAGTCAGGGTTTCTATTCCTGCACAAACATCATGACCAAGAAGCAAGTTGGGGAGGAAAGGGTTTATTCAGCTTACACTTCCATACTGCTGTTCATCACCAAAGGAAGTCAGGACTGGAACTCAAGCAGGTCAGAAAGCAGGAGCTGATGCAGAGGCCATGGAGGGATGGTACTTACTGGCTTGTTCAATTTGTTTTCTTATAGAACCCAAGACTACCAGCCCAGAGATGGTCCCACCCACAAGGGGCCTTTCCCCCTTGATCACTAATTGGGAAAATGCCTTACAGTTGTAGCTCATGGAGGCATTTCTCAACTGAAGCTCCTTTCTCTGTGATAACGCCAGCTGTGTCAAGTTGACACAAAATTAGCCAGTACAGCATCTTTAGTAATCTGGAGAATTCTTATGAGTTCTGACTGAACTGAATAGACCTCTCCTGTATGTTGGCACAGCCTTGGAACTGACCTCAGAAATGGGGCTTTCAAATTAGTGTGGTCTAAATCAATAGTATTGACATACTATCAAGAGATAACGGACTGTGATAAAAATTTAGATTTCTTTTTTTAAAGGCACAATAAGAACACCAAGATTGAAGTCTTACTAATCTTCTTTAACACCGAATACAATTCTCAGGCAATAATAAATAAATTTCTCAGGCAATCATGGCTCTGAAAATAACTCTGTGACACCAAAGTCAAGCCAATTAAAGCCCCTCCACCACTGAACTCTGAGCTCAATCAGGAACTCACGGTCGGGATCATAAGCCTAATTGAGGTGAGCTCTAGAAATCACTCAGGGTGAAAGGTAGCCTTTATCACATGTCCCACCTCTCAACAGACTACACCAAAGCAGCAGGTCAGTCCACACAGGCTCACTGGCCATTGGTATGTCACCTAAGTTTACCTGCCGTAACCTGATGCATATTCATGTCTGCAAATCACACCTGAAAGAAAAAAAAAAAAAAAACCTAATGATGTCAACTTCTGTTGACATTAACCAATAGCAGCACATCTTGGAAAGGCTGCAGACCTTTCTCTGGAGTCTTTGTTCTTTGCAGAATCTGTGTGTTAGGCCTGTTCCTTCAGCTTACTTACTTTATGATCCATCTAGCCTGTAAGAGAAAAAAAAATGTCACTGGGGTACAGTTTTTTCTTCCTTTTATTCAGATCCAGAAATATAGTTTTGATTTTTTTTCTTCTTCAAATAATTTTGTTACATACATTTTTAAAACTTCAGACTCGCAGCTGAGGATTTTTCCTCTTCTGAAGCCCACCCTTTATCCCTCCTCACTCTAGTCTCTCATGTTCTGTGGTAGCGCTGGGATATCAGTCCAGCTCATAGTTATTTGCTTCCCATTTAGCCACAAGGTATAAATTTGCTAACTGTAAAGGCGTGCTCTGACAGCTGGTCTCAATGTATGTCCAAAGGCTAAGCTGGCTGCACTGGAAAATTTCCCCGGAGAGTTAATCTGTAAAATGTGGATCCATTTGTTGAGCTGTCTGATGTGGAAGAACAAAGAACCTACCTTAGAGAAATGGGCTCCCAGGGCGCCTCTAGGAGCAGAGAGAGAGATCAAAAGACAACTTCCAGTTCTCGATATCACTATGTTAATCGAACTCTGAAAAGTGACGTAATCTGTTAGCAACATAGTAGTCCAAATAAAGGCATTTGCATAATTTAACAAAAAGACAACTTCCGGTCCACTTCCGTTTCCAAGCTTGTCCTTGGGAACTAGGACATCAGAGATATTTTTCTGTGATATTTTTCAAGAAGCCACTGAGTGTTTACCCCCCCCCCCAAGAAGATGTTATAGCAAGTTTAGTGATGCCTGCAGGCTGTGCTGAGAAATTATCGCCAACCCAGAATGTATCCGTCTGCCTGGGTCTGACACACACAAGTTCTACGTGGATCTAATGTTTGGAAACAGAAGGGGACATACATTACATACATGATTTCGGTGTCCAAAAAGGCATCTCAACAAAATAAAAGATTATTAAATATTTGATTAAAGGTCTAAAATAGTCAAATCAACCATATTAAGTACCAAATTTATATGTCTTAAAAATAATATCACACATAGGGCTGGAAAAATGGATTAGCTTAGAAAGATGGCTCAGCTGTTAAGAGCACTGGCTGTTCTTCCAGAAGTCCCCAGTTCAGTCCTAAGCAGCCACATCGGGTGATAGTCCTGGTCTTTGATCCAGCAGCTTAATTTCTTCAGGTATTCACTCACCATATGTGAGGCAGTGGATATAAACTCCCTTCAAACCATGGAAAGTGACATCTCCCTGTAATCCCGTCACCCAGCAATAACCGTTCACAACACTAATTCCTGCAGAATCTTCTCCTTTACTTTTGAAGAAATGGAGTAATAAATATGATTTTTTTACCTGTGCGCCTATTTTGACTTAACTCATACGGGGAGTAGAAACAGCCATCTCTGTGTTGGTGATTGTTATTAAATGTAAAGCCTGTGTGGAATCTGTTATTTATTTGTCTTTTGTCTTTTCCTTTTTTCTTTTATGCAGTCACCTACAGCTGGGGACAAGGATGAGCCAACTTTACCGGTAGGGAGCAGTAGCGCTGCCTGTTCCTGTGCCAGTGAAGAATGTGTAGCAGAGGTGGGGAGGGAGCTCTATGCTTGCAAATCTTCCTCTCCCTTGGAATACTTGTAATTTGATACACGGGGCGGGGGTGGGAGTGTATTTCTGTCCTACAATTAACAACAAAGTATCTCTGGCATTTACCCACAAACTATTTCGGATTATGTTTCAAAATTTTGAATTCTTTCTTCTATTGGACATGAACTTTTATACATGTTGAAGGGGTAATAGTTGTCTAAATTACATTCCAAGGGATGTTGGCTGATACATGGGCACAGTGTGGAATCCAGTACTTAAGAACCGTTTGCTTTGTGTGTCTGCATGCAACCTCCTGCTTGAAAAAAGTGCTGCATGTGGTGTATATATTAAGTATATCCAACACTGCCTGAAAGAATGCTTAATGTCTTCAAAGCATAAACATAATTCAAGTCTAAAGAAAATACCCACAACACAGTTTTCCACAGTGACAACCACAGCACCCATGATTAGAAGGACAAATCATTACCAATGACCACATTTTCAGTTGCTTTCTAATTAACACGTAGCATTTCATATTGTGCTGCATGGCAAGGAATAACCTTATGAGGTTTTGTGTTCAACAAACAGTGACTTCATTTCCGTTGTATCTAAGCCTGCTACCTCTGCCCCTAGAATGTTTTGAACTTTGCTGATCTGTATCCTCTATAACTAAATGCTATGGTGCATTTTAAAATGTTGCAGGCTTTTAAGGTTGAAAGGGATGGTCATGAAAATATCTGTGACCCTGTAAATACTTCCCCCATTAACACTCAGAGCAAAGACATGACATTCACTGAGCGCTCAGAGGATACTCTAAATTCAAGGTACAGCTCAAACTCCAGGCTGCCTTTGAAGAGCTCAGAATGATTTCCATCACTGAAACACAAATATTCCCATTCATGCATCTTCAAATTCTGCTGGATTGGGAATACTGCTTTAATAGAACATCAATTATAATAAAATCACTGTTGGTTTCTCCTTGTATTACATGCTGAGACTTTGGCCATACTTCAATCCTGCAACTGGTTTTAGGTTTGCCACCAAGTTTTTGAACCATGACCCTGAATAAGAATTTTCTGGGGATGGAGAGATTGCTCAGTGGTTAAGAGCACCTACTGCTCTTCCGAAGGTCCTGAGTTCAAATCCCAGCAACCACATGGTGGCCCACAACCATCTGTAATGAGATCTGACACCCTCTTCTGGTGCATCTGAAGACAGCTACAGTGTACTTAGATATAATAATAATAATAAATAAATCTTAAAAAAAAGAATTTTCTGGAGTAAAAGACATATGGTCAGTAACGTGGAAATACTGCTAAAGTGGTCAGAATTACCATAATTCTTTTGTGTTACACTGGGTTGATGGCTGAAGTTCTCAAGGAGTTGTTCTAGAAAATATCAGCCTGTCCAAATGTGTTTAATTATGGGGTCTCTTATGGGAAATATGTGATAGAGAAGTTTGGAAGACTTGGTGAAAATGTTTTCATTTTAATTTTTAACAAAAATAAAATCGGAGGATAGGTTTTAATTTTACCCGACCACAGAAAATTTCCTTGTTAGGATTTTAGATCAAGTTCAATAATAATAAATAAATAAGTAACATTAAGTCAGCCATGGTGGTGCACACCTTTAATCCCAGTACTCAGGAGGAAGAAGCAAGCAGATCTCTGTGAGTTCAAGGCCAGCCTGGGCTACATAGGGAATTCCAGGACCTCTAGAACTATACAGTGAGACCCTGCCTCAAAATAATAATAATAATAATAATAATAATAATAAACCAAAAAATAAAATATTCTACTTATAGCAGCCCTTCATCCTAAGACTGTTGACAAGATATGGCTGCCTCTGAGAATCTTCCCCTGGGCCCAGTACCATAAAGTCAACCACAGAGAAGGAAGTCGTTTCAAGGCAGGATTAAATAGCTGTGCAAATGAAGAAGGCCTCAAGGAGGCTTCTGTTTGATTGAAGACTGTCTACTTTTAAAGGTAGAACTAAGAGCTCCTTGGTAACCGCGTCTCCTGAAGTTTACTTGGTGTCTTCATATCTTAGATCCAGTTATTAGAGCAAAAGATCACAGCTCATAGGACTCTGTGCCAAGGAGGCATCCTGGAAGCCAGGAAGGCTCTGGGTTGGAGCCACAAGTGGAAAAGTCTGTCTTTTAGGTTCACATGTAACATGGACCACCGAACTTTCTGGATCCAAGTGTAGATATAGGAACCACAGAAAACATGGAAAATGATATGGGTGTAGATGAGTCCATTGACATAGATACAGAGAAACAAAGATCTCACTGACAGGACACATGATCCAAAAATTTAAAGACTATCTATTAGGTTATAAAGAGTCTTTAAGAAAATCAACCCAGGAACCCATGTCTCTGTCCAACACTCTGTGACCCAGGACCTCATTTTCCTCCTCAGAGACTTCATGGTCTACCTAACGTTGGTCCTAGCAATACCGATCTCATGAGGCTCATCCTGAGAATGGGATGAGTGAACGATGTGAAGCATGCCAAACATTGCCTGCCTTGTACTAACTTTTTAACTTTTGTTTAAAAGAGGTGATGTGGGGGCTGGACAAAATTGATACGTTTAATCAAAAAAGCTATTTCCTTGGAATGTTTGAAACATTCTTTGAAATTCTTTGGCTTAACTGTGTGTGACCATGTAACAGAAAGGAGTGACCACAGACGAAATGAGAACTCCTCTCTGTGATGGATGCACTTGACATTCATTTCTGAAAACTAACAGCATCTTTGGTTTCTCTGTTCAGTCGAAGCCACGCCTCCAACGAGGTGGAAGCTCTGCCTCCCTCCACAACAGTCTCATGAGGAATAGCATCTTCCAGC
Organism: Mus caroli; assembly: GCF_978045245.1. Taxonomy (NCBI): domain Eukaryota; kingdom Metazoa; phylum Chordata; class Mammalia; order Rodentia; family Muridae; genus Mus; species Mus caroli. The sequence goes on from NW_028227261.1 coordinate 68,468,971, forward strand.
TCATGATACACACCCTTGACCCACTCGCTGAAGGTAAACGCCAGGCTTTGGTTTGGGAGCGTTGTTTGGGGGCGAGAAGGAGGTCGAAGACTTTGCTTCAAAAACAGCTTATGTATGCTGAGTTCACTCACAACGGTCAAATTCCTCTTGGTTAACATCGCCAGATGAAGGCTTGACTCATCCATGTGCTTCATTCCTTACTGCTCAGCTCCCAGCAGGGTGGATTTATGACAGGAGTAGAATATGAGTTCCGTGTGCTGATTCTGTCTTTTGATGCCTCTGGCACAAACACCTTTTCCTATGAGGCAGGGGACAGAAAGGTTTCCATCTGTTTAGTATTTTCCTTTATCACTTTCAAAACAAAGTTTTGTGTGAAGATAAGTTGTATACCTTAAAAAAAATTAGAGTAAAGAACTCTATTCCAGGGAAGGGCTGTGAATGGTGTGGAAAATGGTATTCTCTGAATATCAGTGAAATGGTACTAATTTTTGGCAGTTGGGTGGGGAGAGCATCCATCCAAAGAGCCCATCATAACTTCTTGGGACCAGTAATTGGAGACCCAAAAGGCCTGGTTCACCTCCCAGAGTGATTGTAAGAACCACTGCAAAAAATCCAATATTATGCCATTTTAATTTTACTGAGTCACAAAGCCAAATATACTTTGTGTCTTCAATTGCATAGGTATCCTAAAAATTATGTTTGTAGTAAATAGATATCTGGCATAGCTAAATAAATAACTGGAGTTCTGCTATAAGCAAAGATTTCAGATATAACTAAGTCTATCCTTCCATGCCTGGGTATTATTGTCTTACCTACTGAAGCTAACAGGGACTGTGGGAAGAGTAGACTAAGTGGCCACATCTCAGGGAACAGACACAGGAGATCTGATTATCAGTCATATTGCATATATCAGAGTTCTCACCAAAAACCAACCTTTGATAAGGTTTTTTCAAGCTAAGGCACTTAGCTTGAAAACTAAGAGAGACTTCACATGGTATAAATGACAGCTGGGGACCCAAAGACCGGCTCCTCTGGCCCTTACTGCTCCACTGGACACAAGCCTCTCACTCAGAATAATAGGTGGGGACTATAGGTCACATCTCCCGTTAGAACACAGGACATTTCCACTACAAAGCACTTGTACTACCCCCTAGATCACTGAGACACCATGTTGCTCCTTAAGAAATCATGCTGGCACACTGAATGCCTGTGGAATTTGGAAAGAGACCCAGAAGACTGCAGCTTATATATCTCACTAACTTGTTTCCCTGGTAGCCTCCTCTACAGCCGGCCTCAGAGACTACGTGTCCTCTGCAGCATCCATTTTGGACCGTTGGTTGGACCATGCTGTCATGTGGCTTACTGGGTGTTGCAGCCAGAGGACAGGCTGCTCTATCTCTGGTGGCCTAAGTTCTGGACTTGGAAAAGCATGTCCCCTCCTGCTTTTTCCACCAGCTCTACTAGATAGTTGTGAGCCAGGAAATAGGGCTCTCTAGAGTATCTTACTTATTAGAAGATATTGTGACTTCTTCACGGGCCTATCAGGCCTGTGATCCAGAAGGCATCATATGCTTTCCAGCACAAATCATGTTTTGTGAAAGTGACTACTCAGGTTTGTTATGTATGTTAGTCTCAATAAAGAAATTGCACAGGTTTGAGAAAGAGAGAGAGAGAGAGAGAGAGAGAGAGAGAGAGAGAAAGGAAGAAAGAAAGAGAGAGAGAGAAAGGAAGAAAGGAGAGAAAGAGAGAAAGAAACCATGCTGGTTCTAACTGTAGGTGATGTCCGTGCTAACAGCTGAGATACCTGTTCACCCAGTGGTCCAGTTAATAAGGCCAACAGCCTCCTTTTATTTCCAGGAAAAAAATGAAGGAATCATTTTTGTTGGCTCCCACCTCCTGCCACTCTGCAGCTATGTGACTTTGGGCAAGTTAGGGTCTCTCTCTAGAGCCTGCCTTCTTCATCTGTTGTAACACTTTTCTCTATTGGACACTTCAAAGTTGACAAAGTGTTCTCACCCCTGTGAACTTATGTTCCGACGCATATTCTCCCTCCATGGAGTATTGTACCACCAACAGATCCTAACTGTTCTTGCTGCCTACCCTTAACCATCATGTTCTGGGAGCCATCTTCCTTCCACTGCAGCTTTGGAGCTGGTCCGCTCGCATAGCCTCCACCTGTTTCCCACACAGTAGTTCAGATCATCTTTAAAAGTCAACCAGGCTATAGAAGCCCCTGCTTAGCAACCTGTAGTGGCTTACCAGGGTCCTTAGGAAAACTATGAAAACCTTATCTCCCTTGGATCCGCTTCTCATTTCAAACTAGACAGCTGCTCTCAACAGTCTCACCGTCTTTACTGTTGCGATCACCAGAACTTTCTTTCTTCCCCTCCATCCCTCTCCTACCTCCCCCTGCTCCCTGCCCTTCCACTCTTCAGCCCTCTGACCAACCAGCACAATCCAGAAGCTCCAACCCTCATCTGTACAGATCCCTTTCTGCACTCTTTATGGTACCCATTATAATCTCCGTGGTTGTTCCCTAATGCCCGGGTTCTTGAGAGCATGCATGCTCTGTCATTAAACAGCTGTCCCCAAAGCCCAGCAGTGCAACCAGCATGTCATTGCTACTAAGACTCAGGCAGGCCAAGCAACTTGGCCCAAACCATCCACAGTTCTAAAGCCCCCAAAAGCCATTCGGACATGAGACCGTCAATGAATTACTTTGGGACACTATCTCCTCCCCCTTGTTGTCCTGGAGAATCAACCAAGAAAAGAATAGTTGTTTCTGTCATGGCTCTGTCCCAGGCAGCTGACGAGGGATTTGATTGACATGGCAATATTATGTGGTAAAGAGGAAAGGCTCCAGGCCTGGATGTTCTGACACAGATCTCACTTCTGCATATACTAGCTATGCGACCTTGAGCAACTTACCTACCTCTCTCTACCTCAGTTTCCTCATCTATGACGTCTAAAGTTTGTGTGTGTGTGTGTGAGAGAGAGAGAGAGAGAGAGAGATGCAGAGACGGAGGTGGAAAGACACAGAGAGACACAGAGAGTCTATGTGTATGTAAATAAATGTGAATGAGTGTGTGCATATATTTGTGTGTGTGTGTGTGTGTGTGTGTGAGAGAGAGAGAGAGAGAGAGATGCAGAGACGGAGGTGGAAAGACACAGAGAGACACAGAGAGAGTCTATATGTGTATGTAAATAAATGTGAATAAGAATGAGTGTGTGCATATATTTGTGTGTGTGTGTGTGTGTGTGTGTGTGTGTGTGTGTATCCACACGTCTGAGCAGTCTAAATATCTCTCTAGTTGAAGGATTCCGTTTCTGAAAGGGCTTGTTTTTGTTTTTCTGCTTAGAGGGGAGGTTGTGTTTTCTTTCTGTGTGATAAGAGAAAGTGAGTCTGGGTTGTCTCGGAGTTGGGCCATCAGTGATTTTCCAAAACACCTGGCCCTTGTGGAGCTAAGCTGCAATTAAGCTGTTTGTTCCTGCTGCTGCTGTAGTGAGAGGCGCCTTCTGAATCTGGGCACTGGCTTTCAAGGTGAAACCTCTCCCTGAAAGACAAGGGCTCCCTGAGCATGAATTTGAGAGACTCTCAGGACCATAATCAGTTCTGTACTGAGTGATTGGGAAATACAGAAAGCACTTTGATGCTTTGAAAATGCTGCATAGCACACAGACAAGAAAAGCACACACACACACACACACACACACACACACACACGTAAAATAAAATGAAATAAAAGAAAATAAAAGATTCACAATCACTTTTCATTTCAGCCAAAATCTTAACCCACTGCTCTCTCAGAAATAGTCACCTCTCTTGGTTTAAGTCTTATCCCTTGAATTCACATGTCCTGTGATAAGATACAACTTTTGAAGACTATAGAACATTCTGGTTCAATCTCCAGGCTGACCCCATGAGTGTGGCAACATATGTAGAAAGTTCTCTGATGCTCCTGGCAGTTGCCTGGCTGAGTGCGTGGGAACCACTGGCATGCAGCCAGTGTTCACAAAGGAAAGTATTCCATGTCACTGAAAACATTTAGAGCAGATGGCCTGTAGGACCATATTTTCCTGAGTCCCATCTGTGCCACACAGGTGAGTTGACTGGTCCCTACCTAGCTAACACCCTTGACAGGCATCTGGTTTGGCCTCTGGGCCTGCATCCCACAATCTAACTGGGTGTGTATCCACCTTCCATCGATGTATCACAAAGCACCCAAGACCTAGAGCTTGACTTTATGGTAAGAATTAAGCTGGGAATCGGCTGGGTGATTCTTTGCTTCATACCATGTCAATGGGGTTTATTGGGTGATACCTACCTGGCCAGCCAATAGGTTGGAAGGTCCAAGAGGGTTTTCCTTACACATAATCTTTTGAAGGAAGTCTAGGTTCACCTAGATCTCTGACTCTCCATGTTGTCTCTGGGTCCTTACAAATAGCCAGATATCCTACTTGATGCCTGAGGGTTCCAAGAGGGTTCCAAGACCTAGAAGACCCAAGGTGGGAAGTCCCAGAGGCTCACTTATACTACATCCTCAGTCAAACTTCACAAAAGCTGGGCAAAGCTCCACTTCTCAGGAGAGCAGTACCAGAAAGCCTGAATCCACCTACCATTCTAGCCTAGGCTGTTTTGTTTCCGTGTTCATGGTTGTTTGGTATGCCGGAAGCAATCCACACTGTGTGAAGGGACAGGCCATAGTCAGTCTTCCAAACAAAGCTGACCTTGTCTTTTTAGGAACACAAAACCGTAAGCATGCATTGTTCATGAATATAAGCTTTCAGATCACCCTAAAGCAGGAAGGAGGGCAGGTGTCTTTTAATGAGCAAATCATTAGGATTCCTCAAGTGGAGTTTGCCGTGCTTCATTAGAGCCAGAACAGGGCTAAGTGAGCCCCCTCTATGTCTGAAGGAGCCAGGAGCAAACGCTTTGCCTCTCAACAAAAGCAGGCCGTGCTGGGCAAGGACACATGGAGTGTGTCAGGAAGATGGCCTTGGTGTTTACCACTTGTTCTTGCTATTGCCATTGTTGCTTAGGAAGATTTAAAGTGCCTGCTTTTCCAGGGAGGAGAAAAACTCTCTTCTCCTCTGGTTTTCAGACAATATAAAAGTATACAGACAATAAAGATGCTCAGGAATGACCTTTTGTAGAAAAGAAGAGCTTTGGGAAAAGGGTGCCATTTTCTTCCTGCCAGCCTTGCAAGATCTGCTGGTCCTGTGGTTCGTTAGTTGTGTCTCGTGGAAGTGAGAACTACACAGTACATACAAGAAATTACACAGTTTGTTGTGAACCAATCCTGTAAACTTCTCCCGAGGCCCAGACTCATTTCTCTAGGCAGGAACAACTCTCTTTGTCCCCAAAAGGAAAGGGGTACTACAGTGTTTTCAATTGATCCGTCAAAGACACCACAGGAACAATGGCTGGTAAAGCTTCCATTCATGCTGGAATGAAAAGTTAAAACAGAGTGGCTTTGAAGATCATGATGATGGCACACATTTCAAATGTAAAATATCAGCATTAAATGCATGACAAAATTTTTAAAATTACTCCGTAGGCCAAGAAGGCAACAAAGTTATTTTAAAGTACTAATAAAGAGTTCTGACTATATGGAGGTTATTTTGCTGAAGAAAAATGCAATATAATTTTAAGAGAGGACACTTTTTGAATACTTGTCTATTACGTCCTACTGACACCATCCACTCCATTTTGGATGGAACATTGGATGTTTCCCCAAGGCCAAGAGCATTATACTGGCCAGGCCAGGTCATATCAATCTATACCCATACTGAGAAGTTTCCAGCATCCTTCCACGGGAACTGATGTACTGTCTAAGCAGGAGTACCAAACATATGAGGTCATAGACACTTCTCCAGGGGCTGTAGGTTGCTTCCTGATCTTTATGAAAAACCGTGGGCGTTGAATCGTCAGAGGATAATTCTAGCACAAGATTTCATAGCAAAGTCCACTGACTCAAGCCCCAGACCCTGTGGGTTCCATACCTAGTTCTGTCCTTTTCCAGCTGTGTGAGTCTTCATCTATAAAATCAGAACAATACTACCTATCTCACTGTCTTCCCTGGGTTGCTTTACAAATATATATTGTGATAGGGTTTTAGCAGTGGTGGTGGCAGGGGGTGTTTGTTTTGTTTTTGCTTTTGTTTGTTTGTTTTGTTTTTTGTCAACACCACTAGGGTCAAATGTCAGGTGCAAACCTCAGTTGACAAAATTTTCTTAAGAACTGATGTGGGAGGGCCTAGCCCACTATGGGTAGTGCTACTCCCGGACTTGTGGTCCTGAGTTGTCTAAGAAACCAGGCTGAACAAGACATGGGAAGCAAGCCAGTAAGCAGCATCCTTCCATGATCTCTGCTTCAGTTTCTGCGTCCAGGTTCCTGTCAGGATGTGTGAGCCAAATAGACCCTTTCCTTCCCAAGTTGCTTCTGGTCGCAGTCTCATTACAGCAACAGAAAAGTAATTACGCCATGACCCACCTCTGTTCAAAGCCCTCTCACTAATAATGCCTCTGCAGACTCCACTGTGACTGGAGATCTGCCTCTCTCCCTGGCCCCCTTGCCTTCTCTCTTCCTGTCTTCACTACTGTTCCTGTTCTCTGCTTCCTTTCTGTCTCCCTTCATCTTCCTTTGTCTCTGCCTGTCCCTCTCTCCCCCCTTCATTTCTTGTTAGACTTCTCTGACGACCCAGAAGCTCCAAGCAAGCCTCTGTCTCAGGGCCCTTGCATACACGCCCACTTGACCCGGACATCCACATATCTCCTGTTCTCTCTTCCACGGAGTCAGCTCCCAGAGGCTACCTGATCAGAGAGGTCTTGATTTCCCTCAGCTCTGTAGTTCTCCATAACAATTACCACACGTGTTTCTTGTTTCCCACCCATATCTCCCTGAAATGGCCAATAGGACAGGATTGAGGCCATGTTCTACCCTGAGTGCCTGGCTCAAGCAGAACCCAAGATATCTGTGTTGGCTGAATAGAATGAATACTGACTTTTATGGGGTTTTTTTTCTGCTGAACAACTGTGTGTTTAGCTGTGCTCTGGTGAAGGGCTCTTTTGTTGTGATCAACAAAGTCCTATTCAGTTGTTGTTCATCTTTCAGTAGAAACAACCTTCTGTGCTTTGGTTCCTGTTATAGCCACAGCCTTCAGCATTAGCACCTACCTGGAGCAGCCACAGCCTTCAGCATGGCTCCTTTCTGGAGCAGGCACTTTGGTCTGCCCTTGCTGGGTGGTGAGATCAACCCTCCCCACAACTGTGGCTACCAGGAGAAACAGCCTTCTGCTTCTCACTTCCTCGGGTGTCCCAGACCCCTTCCAAATACTTTGTTCTTTCCATTTCTTCCCCTCGATATCGGCCCTCTCATTTATTGCACTCCATGGCCCTGGTTTTACATATCAAAACAATTACCACCCCTGCAAGAGTCTAAGAAGCCGGGTGTCTGACCCCGTCACTCATAGTGCACACACACACACACACACACACACGATAGACAGACACACACAGAGACACACACACACATCCCTGTAAAATAGCACCTGGAGTATGTGTTGGGACTAAGGTGCTCTCCAGGCACAAAAGCTGAGCCTGTTACATTGTTCTGAACCATTTTCTAAGACCAGTGCTTTCTCCATCCTGTGGAGATTAAAAATTAAATTAAAATCTTGCATTTTCTCTTCATTCTTCACCGTTTTATTAGTAGTAGCAATGTGTATGAAGTGCGTACAGTAAACACCTCCCAGCACAGAAGTGAAATCGTGGTTGCCTGGTGAACCTGTCATCAATGGAAAGGTTGTTTGCTGACAAGCCTGAGAAGTCTTAGGACAGCAGGAGGTCCCACTGGAGTTCCAACATGGACTTCCTGAGGCTGCTTTTCACGACAAAGCCTTCAGAATGCTGTAATGAGGTGTCTTCAGCTGACTCCGCCTTTCCCATAGGATGCGTTCTTTGTTTGCAGTTAGACAGATTTCCCCGGTGTGAGTTATCTTCCAGCCAGCAGCCTGCTCACCTGCCTGCAGATTGGCCACACCGAGCCTTTCAAAGGGACCTTTGTGCCCTCATTTCTTTCCCTTTCTGCTGGCTTGATAGTAGTAGCCTGATGGTTTCGGGAACAGGTGGTAAGCAGGTGACATCAGTGTCCTAAATCCCAGAATGTCATGATCACAAGTGATAAGCGAACATAAACATATATATATATACATATATATATATGTATATATATACACATATACATATACACACACATATTACAATCTTCCATATAGTATAGATCATGGATTTTTCTTTTCTTTTTCTTTTTCTTTTCTTTTCCATTTTTTTAACAACAGAGTTCTTTTGTTCAAAGAAATTCCCACACGGAAGAGTAAGCCTTTACATGGTGATAATTCCTGAGCACTTATGTCAGCTTTTCTCAGTGTGCCTAATTCAGTAGCCTCCCTACTGTACAGCAGGAAGACTGAAAGAGCAGACACAACAAAGACATGGCAAAGTACAAAGAATACACAAAATCAAGATTTCAAATTTTTGTGGCAAAAGTAATTAACATTATTAGTCTTCCTGAAGAATGGGGGGGGAAAAAACAAGCCAATGTGTTAGGAAGATGTGTATTCTTTCCAAATCAAATCTCAAAAAGATATTGCATGGGACTGCCTAATTTGATTTGTAAATTTATGTAAACTAAGTAAGAAGAGCAAAAGATTATTTTTGGCAACAAAGGGGTGCTAAGGGGGGGGGGGGGTGGCGGGGAAGACCAGAGAAGAAGAAGAAGAAGAAGAAGAAGAAGAAGAAGAAGAAGAAGAAGAAGAAGAAGAAGAAGAAGAAGAAGAAGAAGAAGAAGAAAGAATCATTCTCAAAGCATCTCTGTTAAATGCCCCAGTTGAAGTCTGAGGAGGGAGAACAGACTTGATGAAGGCAGAGAAGGTGCCCCGTGGGTGGCCCTTGAGGGACTTCTGAAGCCTGCATGAAGACTGCTGCCCTAGAATCTATGACCTGCTCTTGGTGAAGCACCAGGGAAAGCTGCCTTCCCAGATTAAAGAAAAAAGGGCCCTTCTGCCTGCTCTTGTGTGGAGGTTTCATTAAGTGTCCTTGTGCACTGTACCACAAGCCTGGGGACTGCCATAGCACAAGCCTCTGACATAAATGAGTGTAGCTAGCCACATCCCAAGGAATCTATATTGGTGTCTGAAGCCTGAAGAAGGGCCATCAGAGAGCATTTCTGGAGACCACGGGCTGTGAGAGCAGATTGTAGAAGTGGAGGGACTGTGAGCGTCTGAGGAGCTGGTTGGTTCAAGGAGACTCAAAATATGGACTGCAGGCTCCACAGAAGCTAGAGCTCCTTTGAGAAGTGGTATATTGGTTGTCCCTCATTGCCCACTAGACTACAAGTCTGATAGCTGCTCCCATCAAAGGATGTGTGTATGTACCTGTGTTTGTCTGTATGTGTGCCTGTGTGTGTATGTGTATGTGTCTTGTGTGCTTGTATATGTGTGCATGTGCAGGCATGCATATGTGTGTGCCTGTGTATGTGTATATGTGCCTTGTATGTCTCTCTCTGTGTGTATGCATGTGTGTGTGCCTTGTGTGTCTCTCTGTGAGTGTGCATGTGCATGTGTGTATATGTGTCTGTGTGTCTGTGTCTCTGTATGTGTGTGTATGTATGTGTATCATGTGTGTCTGTGTGTCTCTGTGTGCTTGTACATGTTTGTGTGTGTGTGTGTGTGTGTGTGTGTACCTATAGAAGTCAGAGGTTGATGGTGGCTGTCTTCTCTTGTAGTTCAACCTATTTTTGTGATAGGGCCTCACTGAGCCTGGAGCTCAGCCATTGTCTAGAGTGACTGGCCAGTGAGCCCCGTCATCTTTCCTTCTCTGCTCCTCTGCAAACACTGTGATTCAGGCATCAGCTGCTACTCCCAGCTTGTGTGGGTGCCAGAGATCTAAACTCGTTTATCAAGCTTGGGAGTGCTCACTTAACTGACTGATCCATTTCTTTGGCCTCAAGACTGAAATTTTTGAGTCCCTTTTTCTCCGTGGCCCACGGCTGACGGTCGGTCATCTGTAGGATTCTGTCAGCAATGGTGCTAAGAATGTAGAAGTGTTTTGCCGCTGAGGAAACACATTCAAAAACACTGTGAGTGCTAACAGCCACCCGAACCTGAAGTTTGGCTTCAGAGCTGAGACATTTGCACCCACACAGGACTCGTGTCCACAGTCACACACGCCCATCGTCACTGCACTGAGCCATCTGTCACTCTATCCCACTGCCTTCCAACTCTCTAACATATGTGAATGTCAGCGAGGAGCTGACACAAAGATTCAACCTCCCCTCTCCTACTTGGCTTTCTTGTTTCTTACCAGACCCTGGAGTCTGTTATTTATTCCTCCCAGCTTCTGTTTTTTTTTTCAAGGGAAGAGCTACAAAATGAGCTTCTACAAATTGTCATTTGATCCCCAAAGAAAGTCATTTCATGCCCGGTTCATTCAAACCATGGAGGTGTCCCTGAAAGCAGAAGCTTAACCTTTCTTTCTGTCTCAAGTTATACATCAGTTTAAATTAGCAAGAAAAATGTTTGCACACAGCCTCAGCCAGGGAAGTGAGTAGCAACAGGAGGGGAAAACTCCCTGGAAGAGAACACGCTGCCCATGGGCCTCAGTTCAATAAGAAGACAGCAGCGGAAACCGCCAAACCTCCAGGTAGAGGAGAGCAGCTATTAAGCAGGACAAATTGGTTAACCCCTCTTTTAGGGGATAATAAAGCTTATTTCTGTATTTTAACATCATAATGATTGGAATGCAATCACTCCTGTGTTGAACACATTATAAATAAATATCAATTAGGGCATAAGGGAATGTGGGTAGTCTTGCTAAAAATAAATGCTTTTGAGTGTGGACATAATTTCTCTCTCCCCTTATCCCCTCCTCAGCCAACAATTTATTTTTGCTGGCATTTGAGATTAAACGTAGCATGAAGGAGGCAGGCTATAAAGCACAGAGTTATACCTCATTTGCTTCCTTAGAACTTATTCTCCAATGGTCACTCTTTCATAAAGGAGGACTAAGAGTCCCAACAGATGAAAAGCAGTTTTCCAGTCAGTGCTTGGATACAGGGGCGGAGCAAAGGACAGAGGCAAACCTGGGGGTGAAAAAGTATTTTCAAAATGCAGATGTACATATGGCATACATGAACATAGTCTGTGCCATAGCCCGTTCAAGGGCTTCCTTCCAAAGGAAAGGCATTTGAGCCAAATGCCTGCCTTCAGTACTGAGATGGTCATTCCTCCTTATGCCATCCATCTGGGAAGGGCTCACCACCATCCTAAGGATGCTGCTCCTATTGAGACTATGAATCCTCAAGTGACTCTCAGGCTCCTGCCTCTCCTGACCTTACCTGATAAAGTCTACCACATCTGCCTTCTTCATGTCAACCACGTAAAATCATCCCTTCACCCACACCACATGGTCCCTTACCAGTTGTTCGTGCTCGAATAAGACTGTATTATATACTCATGCATGCACGTGTTTTGGGGGGGGGAAGGCAAAAAACATTGTTGATTATGTAAGGCTCTTCAGTCTCTATTAGATGTGAGTGGGGCAGGAGTTTGGGGAGTATACATCGACCCATTCATTTATAAAGAACTTTTCTTTCACAAGCTGGCATGCGAAGCAATCCCATTTAAAACATTTTCTTTGGGAACGCTCACTATATGTAAAGTTTCTGGGGAACTATTAGGCAGTGCTTGCCCCAGATTACTTGTGGACAGCCAGCTCAAATGCCATGGTTGAACATGACCTTTGCAGTATCTACACAGCTCCTTTCATTTGTCTTCTAGGGTGGCAGTTCTCATGCCCAAACAACTAATAATGGAAGGAACTTTGCTTTAGCTTAAAAGCCTTCAGGACAAAACACTCGTCATTAGTGGGAGTTAATGTCATGCCTGAAAACTATATAATAAGAAAATTCTCCCTCATGAGAGAGAGATTTGGCAGGATCCAGCAGACATGGAGGCAGGAGCAGGAAGCTGAGAGATCAAATCTTCCAATGGAGAAGAAAGCAGAGAGCCAATTGGAGATGGAGTAAGCATATAAACACTCAAGGCCCACCCCGGTGATGTGCTTCCTCCAGCAATACTCCACTTCCAGGAGTTAATGGGTCCTGGAAGGATGGCTCAGGAATGAGAACACTGGCTGCTCTTGCAGAAGATCTGGGTTCATTTCCAGCATCTGTACCTCCAGTTCCAGGGGATCTGATGCCCTCCTCTGACTTCTGTGGGCTTTGCACACATATGGCTCACATACATGCATGCAGGCAAAACACTCACATAAATAATTTAAACAAAAAAGAAGAAGAAAAGACACTACCCTCCAAGGTTTCCACAACATCCCCAAATCGTGGCACCAGCAGAGGAGCAAGTGTTCAGATAGGGACATTCTCACTCAAACCTCCAAGGCCAGCTTCTCCCGAGGTTGAATACCAGCCAGAACAGCTCAGTAAGAGCTTAGATGGAAATTGCAAGTTGGAAGAGTTCTGAGGGTATAGCTTGCTAAATTGTAGGATACTGAAGAAGCATGCTTGAAGCTCTGGGTTCAGTCTCAAATACTACAAAATAAACCCTTGACTTCTCCTTTTCTGTATTTTCCCCTGTAAGGGAGCCTGTTTAGCCCTGGATGACAGCATGGCTGAGTTTCTACCACTGACCCTCTAGTGAACAGAAGTTATCCAGGAGTTGCAAAGCTAGGGTTTCTGTGTCTACAAACTTCTGTCTTTTATATAGTGAGGAAGTTGTGAGGCATAGTATTTCATGTGTTTTCTTTGAGAGGTCTGAATGTTGCCTGGAGTTCATAGCTTTAGTATGGTCAGCAGACATCAAAAAAACAAAAGAACAAAAAAAAAAAAAAAACAAAAACAAAAACAAAAACAAAACCCTCCCTTTCCAACATAGTGGATGAAAACCTAGAAAAGCAGTTGCTGCACTACTTTTTAAACCCCACTGAAGCATCCCCAGGCTACTCTTAGAATCCACCAGGGCTAGAAGATTCTGCCTCCTGCTTCATTCATCATGTTCTCTGTATAGCTTTAGGTATATAATAGACTATTGTGAAACATATCCCAGTCCTCTATCTTCAGTCATCCATCTGTAGGGCCCCTATCACATAGAAGAGTATTTAAAGAAGTCAGTCCAGTGAATGGGGTTACACTTAGAATGGATGGTAAAATCTTAGGGAATCATGTTAGTCTTCCTCCAACTTTTAATCCAGTCTTCTAAGTTTGTCTTCATGTGGGCTGCATATTTCTGCTGTGGTTGGGAGCTAAGTACATAGTGAAATCGCATCCAGGACAATACTGCCCTAAAGGACCTACAATCCCACGGATGCTTGCTTCTCTCCATTACTTCTGCATCAGAGAATTAGTGGCTTTTCTCTTGTGTCTTCTTACCCTGGAATCACTGTTCTCAGCCCCTCTCGAATGTTCACGGGTCCATCTTACCCTTTGCCTTGATTTTCCCTTGGATGATGAGATTTTGTGTGTTTCATTTTCTTCTCTCCCAACTTCCTTCCCCTATGTCATGTATCAGAAGGTAGAAGCCTGGCTGTGCAGGTCTAATATCTGGATATACTTTAGCTCCAATTCTCTGTATGGCACAAACCACTGAGTCCAGAAGATATCCAGGAGCACGTCCGCCATGTTCTCCAGCCAGAGTGTAGCACTCTTCTCAGAAGTATCTTCTGTCCCATTCCCTAGGTGCTGTCTGTGTGCTGAGGTCTCATTCTTTTGCATGAAGTAACTCCTCCCACTAGAGAAAGAATTACCCAGCATTCCTAGAGTTACTCCACAGACATCCTTCCCTTCACAGACTTCCTCCCAACAGATACTAAAGAGTAGTAGAACCTGCAGAGTTAGAGCAGTAAAAGAATCATAGGCAGAGGTAACAAAGACAGGGCTGGAATGAGACAATCGGAAAACTTTAAAGGGGATTTAATTGTTGATCACCTACAGAGCACCAGGAACTCTGCAGGAGGCTGAATTAACAAAATGAGTACAGTGGTTCCTTGCCCTAACCAGTATAAAGCAAACTGGTTAAGGTAGCTTTGACCAGCACAACAACAAGAGCAAGTATCTGACACAGGCGTGCAGGAAGGAAATGGCTAATGCTAGGGTTGGGGGCATTCAGTGATGCCTAGAGGGACCATAAACCTTAAAGCATGTATTTGGAGTGGGAAGTAAATTGGGACATTCAATGAGGGTCCAACAACAAAAAGATCGTATGCCTAGGGGTAAGAAGTAATGGATTTTCCCTTTTGGCTTTTGAAAAGATTGATTGACAAGTGGTATGAAAACACCAGCAAAGCAGAATTCAGATAAGACCACCATTGCAGTAGAACACACTGACCTCTTGTAGGACAGAGGCAGAGCAGAACCAGGGAACCTCATCTCTGAGATGACTGAGGCTCTGCACAAGCCCCTGAGCTGCTCAGCATCGCCTTAGACATCCCTCCCCCAACCGCAAATCTTACTTAAATTTATATTTTTATGAAACATTGGCTTCTCTGTATGGGCAGTCTCATCAGAAGTCTTTTCTCAAAAAAAAATCAGGAGAGCTGAATATGTAACCAATTTTAAGACCAGCAACAAACGTATCTAGAGCCTTTAGATTAGGTAGACAGAGAGTGCCTATAGCGATGTGAAAATGTAGCCAGTATGTTTGAAGATGTTATCAGTGAAAAGCTCAGCTTTCCCCTCCTCCTCACTGGCCCCTAAAAATTAAGACCATGTTTTAGAAATATGTTATTAGAACAGCCAAATTAAGTTGTTAAAGCCAGCAAATGCCTGTAATCCTCAACACAGTTCTCCAAGATGGCTATGGTTGTTCCCATTTACAGAATGATGAATACTGAGTTTCAAGGAGATCGGATAGCCCCAGACACACACACACACACACACACACACAGCTCCAGCTGTGCAAGGTTATCAGCTGTGCACAAACCTATCATATTATAGTCTCACCTGTTTTTCACCTTGACTTTGGGAAAAAGGAACAAAGCACACTCTAGCAATGTACCAGGATCTGAAACCATCTGCAGATAGTTGTTGAAGTTTGAATGGCACAGTTAAAAGAATTCTCAAAAGAGACGGGTGTCCTTCTAAGCATATTGTGTTAGGCTGGGTCTTAGGATGTTCATTGTTTCATTTTGTTTTGTTTTCTGAAAAACATCCTTCCCAGTAAAAGGCTTATTCTACTCTGCCCCATCCTCTCCCTACCCCATCTCAAAAACAGAGCACAGCCTCACATCCAAGAGCCTGCTTTCTTGCCTGATCACCCAGCACATGTAAAATATGGTGAAATGCGGTCTGAGACAGCCCCTCCCAGGACAGCGCTCGGCAAGCACTGTGGCATTGCTAAGCAACACCACAGAGAAGCTCGCTGCAAATTAGGGGACAAATTTGTAAGAAGCCAGAGTATCTGGGGACTCACATGGACATTTTATTATGAACCATCTGGATGATCTACAGTAATGACCACACATTACTGTTCACTGTTCAAGGCTGATAATTCCCACATAATTATATTGACGACTTCCCCTGTGATCTAAACCTAGCTTTCAAAGTCTTCCACTGTGCTTTGCCTCGTCCAGGTACCAATCTGAAAACCGACAGAGGAGAGTTAGACCTAGTGAGCAATTTTCATTCCTCCCAAAATACAATTTAAAACACAGTAAGAAAAGTCACTTCCTGTTCTCCACTTGCACAGTGGTGGAACCACTGCCCAGGAATGTTCATAATAGATGGAACTGGTCACAATACCATAGCTTTCGGATTTCCCAATGTGGGCTCCCCTACAGTTCCCCAGAGGAAACCATCGTGAGATTCAGCCCCATTCTCGGCCAGCAAGGACCCAACTAGGGCACAAAGAAGCAAGTCTTGACCTGATGAAGAAAAGTGTCAGGCAAGCATGCCTGCTGGGTTCAGCCACCTGAATGTTCATTTATTCAACTAACATTGTAAGTAAATTGGACTAAGCAATCCGATTTTAAAGCACACGTTATAAAATTGATGAGCGAAATAGCTCCGATTCATTAAGCTTTTTTTTATTTAGAATTTATTGAAAACACATGAAAATCAAGAGGTTTCACAAAGAAAGCCAGGTATGCAGGTTCCACTCATAAGAAAGGGTCTGTGAGTGCTTCATTTACGGTACTCATTGACACATGTACATAAACCAGGAAGCAAATGAGTGAGCGAGACAAAAATGTTGGTGATAACAAACCACAAGGCCTAGATTTGCAAAGAGTTGAGACTGGAGAGTAAGAATTTCACAAAAGGGCCAGATTCAGGGGACATGAACGTCAGCGGTAATGCCGGGCGTGGTGGCGCATGCCTTTAATCCCAGCACTCAGGAGGCAGAGGCAGGCAGATTTCTGAGTTCAAGGCCAGTCTGGTCTACAAAGTGAGTTCCAGGATAGCCAGGGCTATACAGAGAAACCCTGTCTCAAAAAATAAAAACAAAACAAAAACAAACAAACAAAGCACCAAGGTAGGTACGGCAGGTACCTGCGTGTGCGCATGCGCACGCATGTACGTCCTGTTTATACATCCTACTTGGAACTCAGTAGCCGTTGTAGGATTACTGTCGTGGTTCATTTTGTGATGCTCTACCAGAATGCCTAGGTCTGGGTAATTTATAAAGCACAGAACTATGTGCTCAGTTGCTCATCATTCTGAGGATGTGGGTCTGGCGGGGGCTGGCTCTCTGCTGTCAGGACGGCACCTTGAACACACGTCCTCCATAGGCTTTGAATGTTGCTCACAAAAGCAAAGACAGAGCCCCTCCCATGATCCTTTTTATGGCACCATGGATCTATTCCAAAAGAATCTATCCTTCTAACCTGAACCGGTCTTGAACGGTTCTAAATCCCAATTTCATTGATTAAAAATTAAGTTCAATTCATGAATGCAGGAGAACCCACCCAAACCATGTTCAGCTCTTTATTTTTTGTTTACCAAGTGCTTACCTCGCTTTGAGAAACCTAAGTGAGAAGCTTTCATCTCATAGAACAAAAAGAAGTATCTTTCAGCAGGAGGAAAGAACTCCACCGGGCAAAATGTATCTCCGCTAGCACCTCATGTATGGCATATGTATGGTGCACGTTGAGTTCAGCTGTTCCCAGGCACCTGTGCACCGAGTCCCTGTTGAAGAGCCACTCAGAGAAGTTCATCTCGAATGTCAGTCTCCCACAGAATGCCACGCCGAGCTTCTGCAATGAGTCAGTACTCTGAAAGCTTTGAAAGCTTTTGAATTTGAAGGTTAAAATATTCCTTCCCTTCTCACTTGAGTAGGAAGTGAGATTCGAGGTTGTTTCCTCATTTAACCTCCATCTCTTAAGTGGTTCGAGTTTTGTTTTGTTTTTCTCCAATAAAAAAAAAAATTACTTCTGTTGGCCAGGAACATTTGATACATAAGAATAATGGCTAAAGAAAACCTTTTAAGAAAACCATTAATTTTGGTTGTCCATACAAATTGGTTTTTGAGGGGAAAAAAATCCAACCATAACGCTTAATATTGGGCTGTATTAGAAAATATCATCTTTCAGCCAAGAACTTAGGCTTAGTATGAAGAAAAATTTTCAAATTGGGAGACATTTAAAAAAGATGGTAGTTGTGCTGACTGATGGCGATCCCCACAAGTGGGAGGCAGAAGCAGGCAGATCTCTGTGAATTTGATCCTAGCCTGGTCTACAGAGCTAGTTCCAGGACAGCAACCCAAAGAAACCCTGTCCAAAAAAAAAAAAAAATGCAGTAACCAATCTATTCCAAGCACCCCACAAAACAATCATAAGATCTACAAACAGTGCAAGTGCTATGTATGATGGGAAATTACAGATGATCAACCTTTATCCTGTCATTTATAAACATTCAAGCTGGATGTCTGGTACATGCCTGCAGTCTCAGTGCTTGGGTGAGTAGATGCAGGGAGATCAGGAGTTCCAGGCTGACCTCAGCTAAGTGATGAGTTTGAGCCTAGCTTGAGCAACTTGAGTCACTGTCTCAAACATCCAAAGTAACAAGAAATAAAATCTTCAAAGCAAACATTTACTCTGCGATTAAAGGAAATCCTCGGATTTATAGAAGAGACGAAATACCTTCATTCTGAGACTAAATTAACACATTTGCTGACTTGCTTTTGGAAGTTTTCCAAGGCGTCCTTTATCGGGTTCTGTGTATTGGGAAAGAAGTATAGGTAATTTTGTCTCTCATTTGCATATCTCAAAACACTTTTGAATAGCCACCCATAGAGACAATTAACCCTTGGATAAGACTTCACTACTTTACACGAAGCTGAATTTTATAGATGTTGCTGGACCTTTGGCAGACAGAGGAAGGAGACCAGTTACTAAAGATGTTTGTAACTCCCCAGTCCAAAGCTCTTCCCGGACCAAGTCATCTGCTCCTATAAAAACACTCCTGACAAGTAATCGCCTCTCCCTGTGCCCCCACCTGGGGGGGGGCACGCAGCTCATAACCATTAGCACCTATCTTTGAGCTGCCCAGTGAAGGCCTCTTCACCCCTGTGGTAATGGCTGCAGTGGAAAAACTTGAGCAGCAGCATTGACCTTCTCGGTTTTACCAAGTCCAGAAAAACTCAACACACCAAAGCGTTCTGAATGCCAGTGTCTCTGTGGAGCTGTCCATTTGAATACTTTTATTTAGTAAATGTGAGGAGAGCTGAGCATGTGGTGTGGGGATGTGGGCTTTCTGTTTTAGACAGATTTAAAGTAAGACAGAATCTTTACTCTCAACATAAGACAAGTTAGCCAGGAACCAGCTCGTTGGCAATTACACACAGGGAAAATGTCCAGGCTCCGATCAGCACCTGACAGTCAGATAAAAAAGGCTCACATGTCCCATCCTCTCCCTCCTTTTGGTCAGTGCTTTGATTTTCCTTAAATCTGAGAGCAGATGTAAAGAATTAATGGAGAGATGTTTTTAAATATTGGCCCCATCATGATGACTGTCTTTTGCTAGTGAACAACAACTCTCTTTTGAAAACCTCTTGGCCATATTGAATTTGTCTTAACAAGCTTGGATAAGGTACCAAGTTGTCTTATTGCCCTGCTTCACATCCTAGGGGTTCTCATCTTTGTGGTACTTGCAATAATGATGGCTTTTCCCATTCTTCCCTGTGTGGGTCATCCTGTATGCTCTTCACTGCTACTCTGTTTATAGGACAGAGCAATGACCATGCTGAGGATGCCAGCATTCAGAGAGTGGAAACACCTTGCTCAGAGTCACATGTCCCATAAGCAGTACATCTTGGTTCCCAAACTACACCTCCAATTTCAAATCCCATCTTCTTCCATGCACTTTATGCTGAACATAATCCTTCCATGTAAGCCAGTACTCACCCATACATCTTGACGAGCACCGGACAGCTTAACTGCAGTTTGGACTGCAATCGGGACTAAGAAGGCCTTGATTTTTCAGATTGTCCTGAAAAGGTCAAACCCATACCCAGAAATAAAAGCTAGATCTTTGAAAAGAATAGAACATCAATCATTAATTTTTCCCATGAGATGGCACTTAAATAATAAATGTGTATTCTCTTTTGTTTCTTCACCTCTAGTTCTCATTCAAATCAAATGACCTCAGCATAGGTCCTACAACTGACTTTCCATTTCACACACACAGATTTTAAATCTTCAAACATGAGAATTCCCTGCTGCTGCTGCTCCCATTTCTAGGATTTGGTGGTAGCTATGGAATGAAGAGTGTCGAAGGCCTCAAAAGTACAGCTGAGGAAGCAGAAATCTGTGCCCGCATACTTCTTGAGAAACGGAGAAGCCACAGGCCCCAAATACCAATTCTTATTTGCAAATTAGAAACAAAACCCCTACCCTGATGCTGTTCAGTGTAAAGTATGGACCAGAACCCAGAGGCCAGACCGGTAAAGTCAGCTAGAGAGATTGCTAGCAAGTGTGGATCAAGGTGGTCAGATGAACAATAATATGTTAAGTTCCTTGGATGTGTAAGGATTTGGACACCTGGGACCCCAGCTCTCCAGGTGGCACAAAAGCCAGCATAGCACCATGTCGGGCAACATCAGTGGCCAGCCTTCAGGCTCAGAGAAAACATACCAGTGAGTTTGTATGGCACTGTGCGAGGAGGCATCTATGGTCAAATTTAGGCTCATTCCAAACACAAACCAATGGGTTTGCAATGTACCCCTCCCCATGGGCCCTGTGGTATCCTTAGAGAAATCTTTCAAAGAAGAGGTACCACATAATTTTCAGTGTGGAAACCAGGATGATACACCACTCTTTCATGAAGCTGGGACCAAACAGTTACCTTCTAAGCTTTCCAAGCCTCTTCTCTCAAGAGACTCTCAGTTGGTTCCTAGTCCAAATAAATTGAAAACAGCAGGGTGATGGCCATGAACACCTTTAATTGCAGCACTCTGGAGGCACCAAGAAGATCTGTGAGTTCTAGGCTAGCCTGGTCTACAGAGTGAGTTCCAGGACAGCCAGGGCTATACAGAGAAACTCTGTCTCAAAAACCAGAAGTAAATAAGTAAGAGAGAAAGAGAGAGAAGAGAGAGAGAGAGAGAGACAGAGACAGAGACAGAGTGAGAGAGAGAAGAGAGAGAGAGACAGAGGTACAGAGAGACAGAGACAGAGTGAGAGAGAGAGAGAGAGAAATGAGAAATGAGAAATGAGAATCAAGTCAAGGGTGGCTTGAAGTGTCATGGGTTGAGGGGTGGGTGATTTGGAAGTCAAGTTCTTGCACAGGTGAGTTTCATTATGCTTTCTGGGCCCTTACAGCAAGGTTGGCCTGGCCACAGGCTGTCAGCAAACAGTGGCTGAGGCCGTTTTCTGTGGTGGTGGTGGTGGTGGTGGGGCACCCTTGGCCTATAGGACAGTAGCCAGATGTGTGAGGAGCTCTGGCTTCTGCACACACACCGTTTATGTCCTGCTTGCATGTTGCATCCCTCAACCTGCACCACCCATGACCCCAGGATCAGGGAGCAGGTGTGTCTGGCTGGTGGAGATGTTGCCCTGCTTCCCTCAGAATGTGGCTGCCCAGTTTACAGTTCACCATCTCACCATCCCGTGGCTGCCAACCATGAAGACTGTGTTCCAGTCTGTTCAGTTCCGTCCTCCATCCTTTCCTGAAACTATCGGCTTGAGTCGATGCTATTCCCTTCAGCTTCCTCCTTCCACTGCTCGACTGGCCATGTACCTGTTGCTATGCAGCTTTTCACTGCCTCACTCCCCATTGTTTGCCTTATTTTTTCCCATAAAATGTGCTCCTGTTCTTGTTCCTGTGTACCATTCATCATGCAAGGAAGCAGCTCAGAAGCGATCTAGATATTGCCACAGTGCACGAATGTGTGTGAGGCTCATTATATGTGAAGAGTTCCTACTCTGTGTCAACATAAAGTGACAATTCAACAATGTGATTGTATTTATTATGCATTGCTCCAAGTAGAGATGAAGTTCAAAACAATAGCATCTACCACAGACAGATGCTTCACAGGTTGGGATCAAAACAGGTGTGTGCATTCAGAAAGGTTTGTGTCTGAAAGAAGATGGATCCACTAACACGCCACAGTGATGTGTCAGTACTGTGCAGAACATGGTTGACAGCCAGCTCTGCAGACACATGGCCACCCATATCCCATTTTCTGAGCAGATAATAGTGGATTCCAGCTATTTATTCCTCTGCTTTACCTGGCAGAGGAAAGGGAGCCTACAAAAAATCTATTTGTTGGCTGATAGAATTTATCAATTTACTGCAAGACTACACACACACACACACATACCTATTTTGTAAAACCACTTTGAACATAGGATTAATATTTATGAAGTATGTGGATCATTTAAGACCTCTACTCCTCTGTAAACACACATACATGCATAAACCAACTGTTCTTTAAAAAAACTTCACTAAAAGCAATATCTATAAATCACAAAAAAATATTTTTAAATAAAATTAAACTTCTTATTGAAGCACCTGCATCTCTTGAAATGATTCTAACAAAGGCTTGAATAGATAAGATCCACAAGAACTTAAAGATGGGATGATTCCCCCCCCCAAAGGTATAATTTTCTACTGGTGTATTTATATTAAAATAGCTTCAGGTGAAATTAGACATGTGGAAAGGAATATATAGAGGAGAGAGTGTATAGTATACATACCCAACGCAGGGATGTTTATCATCTGCTTTAAGCAGGTTCCTGCATCTCACATAGACTCATCAATTTCGAGTTGATTCACATGTGAGTTTTCAGCATCTGTTCAAGGTGATGGACCGTAGACATATTCTGTGGAGTCACAAGAGTGTCTCTGGAGTCTAATTAAATTCTTGAAGTTTATTGGGAGAATGTCATTATGACCATTTTTAATCAGCTTACAACACTGCTCAAAATTATGTGGGATTGTGAAAAGAACAAAAACCAAAGTTTCTGTTTTGAAACTAAAGTAAGAGACAGAAGAAATGCTTCCCTGTCTCCTCTCTCCCCTAACCCAGTCATCACGTCCTCAGTTGACACCAAGTCCCTGCCTCCCAGTTATCTACAGTACAGACAGGTCCCAGGTCATCCACACTCAGAAGCATGGAAACTGCTCCTCTACCCTGCTGTTTGCACCACAGCAGGCCATGCCTTTGTCCCTGGGTCGTCTCAGCCAGGTGGGCTCCCACTGTGAAGATGCCTCACTGGTCTTTCCAGTGTTTGCAGTGCCTCTGGCACCTTGTCCAGCATCCTGCACACATGACACGCTAAAATATGAGATCTTCGGGAATAGGAGAGTTAAAATTGGGCTCTTCATACAGCATCTCTCCAGGTAGCCTCTATTCTCTAACAGATGGTTCTGTTGAGGGCTGGAAAAGCCATGCGGTGACTTTTAGGCCACTTTACATAGCAAGTGTCTACAAGGATGCCTGCGTGTAGATGGCTGTTCTTGCTCAGTTCTTTCCTTCTGGAGTGTCACCTCTATAAAAATTGTGAGATCAGCAAAGGCCTGTGCTGAAGCACCTTTGCCAAGTATTCTGTTTTGTTGCGTGTTAAACTAACGTGCCCTCTTCTGTAACACACAGCCCAGCCCACCCTCAGTTGAATAATATATGTTCAGTGATTCTGAAGCCGTCTGCCACATGCCTCGTGTTTGCACATCTCCAGATAGTTACGATTGCCGAATCTGACAGTGTAACTCTGCATCTGATTAATTAAGAATGTGTAAAAGCAAAGATCTTGCATTATATAGCTCGTTCCTTATCTTTGTGTCTTTTACTGTGATGTTGTAGAACTTGGATCATATGGAAAACTAAAATATTATGACACAATGACTGAAGAAGGTAAGAATGATTTCAGAATTGTATGCCCCTGGCTTTTTCCTTTTCCTTCTTACATTTATGGTGTCTGTTGCTTGCCCATTTTTTTAACCTCCTTATTTTCTTCTTTGCATGATCCTCAGTAACATTGTGTGGTTTTTGGTTGGTTTGTTTGGTTTTGGTTTTGAGTTCTGCATTTTTGTCTAGTTTTCGCCATTGTGTTTAGTTGGAATTAGAGACGTGCAATACCATGGGTAATTTTGTTATTCCATTCAAACAGTCAAACCATCCTGATTATATAACACAGGCAGAGAAATGGTGTCCACAGTACAAGCACAAATCAACACCCACGTTCTCATAGGAACATACAATAACATGTCCACCCAGCGCTCACCTGGGATGCCCTGCATTTCAGAGGAGGATTAAGTTTTGATGAATGTATTGTTTGTGTAAAAGCAACTAAATAACTAAACTAACATGTACACTTTAAACCAGCATAAAACCCAGTTCTCAAGCAGAGGGCAGTGGCCTGTGTCCTCAGACCCTACTATCCCTGCCAACTCAGTCAAGAATCCTAATCTGATAGCCTAGAGCCACCATTCCAGCCACCATCACCAGACTTGTCTCTAGGAGGCTCCCACTCTGTCAGGTTGGATGAGTCACTTGAACAATTTCCTAAGTTGGAATTTATTCCTAAGTGTACTTACTAGTGGATTCCAGTCCCCATCTCAGAGAGCACCCTTGTCCCTGGCAGAATCACTTTTCATAATTATTTAATTCTGGAACAGAATTCATAGAAGAGCAATTCGACATTTTTGAATTCTTGTAAAGGGACTTTGTCTCCTCACTCAGCTGTCATTCCACCCCACGCATGTCTCCACATTTTGAGGAATATGTAATATTTATTTTAAAAAAATCATTTGGGGTTTATATACGATTCTTCCTCTGATACCAACATGCAACCAGAAGTTACCCTAGATGTCTTTCAACACAGGAAATTCCCAAGTGTGTTGCATATCTTGCATTCAGCTTCCAGTATTTCTTAGCTGCCTTAGTTTACCAAAGATTTCCTAGTTGCTTTGCATGCACAAAGTAGACCATCTGACAGTACTGAATAAGCCCATTCTCAGCCCCTTCCAGTTCTGGCTTCTGTCCATAACTGGGCCCTTCTATGTTGCTCTCCCGGGTTTCTGGTTAACCACTGCAGAGTTATTAAGTGGCCTGGCCACTAAGAAGATCTTCATCAGAGTCCTGCCAACAGCTGGAGAAATACAGGTCTTTGGTCAGTGGCCTTCCTCCAGGGAGTAGGTTGAAGGGAGCCCCCAGCCTGGTTGTCATTTGACTTCTGGCTTAGGGAGAGGGTTTGTTGACTCTCACTCATCTCCACTCTGTCCCTTATAACACCCTGTCCATGACCTACCAGTCCCACCTCTCTCTTGTCTCCCTGTCACTTTATCAACCCTTTCTCTGTTTCTCTCCTTTCTCTTTATACGACTCTCTGAGCAGATGCTGTTGTGTAGCTGCTCCTTCCTCTTTCCCTGCTACCCCAGATAAGATCATGTAGAGATAAAGGAGGGGTGCTTGCAGTCTGGTGATATTGCTTGCTAGTGATAGAGGTTGGGAGGAAGAAAACCAAACTCAAACTGTTGTCTGGACTAAGAACCAAGGATGGTCCTCAGGTCAGGAAGCTTGACCACTGGTGTCTTGGTGGCCTCATAGATCACCTTTAACCTCCTTCATCATTTTAACTGTCCCTCCCTTCATTTATTTCCCACTCACTGTCTTGTTCTTGGCCAAACACCCTTCCTCATTATGATAAGCAAACAATAACTGAAGCAGCAATCCATGACATATCCTCCTGTGATGTTACTGGTATGCTTCAACACCAAGGAAGGAAGGGAGGAGAGGAGGGAGCCATATTTAAAGCACTAAGAGCCCAGGACCAGATGGGTTTAGTGCAGAGTTCTATCAGACCTTCAAAGAAGATCTAATCCCAGTTCTTCACAAACTATTCCACAAAATAGAAACAGAACGTACTCTACCCAACTCATTCTATGAAGCACTAAGAGATTTTTGACTTAGACTTCTCTACCAGGTGACTCTTGGTCCTTGGCTGTGCTGTCAGACACCACAGCCTACAGTGAATCATGCAGACAGTGAATCGGGTCTGCTGGGTTCTCAGGCTTCTTTGATCGGAGAAATCTTCCTTATGTGGAGCTTCTTGTGGGACCACCCAGGAAATGCTACCTGCCATCAACCCTTCATGTGAAATGAGAACCTCTGAAAGAGTCTTTCAAGCACACAGCAGTCCCTTTGCAGTACCAATGTAAATGAGATCATGGAATAGAGCTTCAACCCTCCAAGACCACACTTTTTGACAGGACAAGCCAAGTTTGGCTTGAATCTAGGTTCTTGGATTCCATCAAAGAGACCCAAAGTCAACTTAGATCCCTCAGACCTGACAATAGACATTCTCTCAAGGGCTTCTCACCTCTCACTTTAAAGTAATAATCATAACTGTGATTTATGACCCTCCATGCTGTGCAATGTAAGGGAGTGTAATAAAGATGGAGGCGTCTGGGGCAATGACTATCAGTCACTACCTTTGGGAAATACTCTGCTCCCATTTAAGCAGTTTTACAGTTTGAGCACTGTGACTAGCCCTCCAGTGAGGCTTTATTATGTCGGCTCATATGATGAGTCATTATTTGTAACTATTTACAGGGATTCTCTGGGCATGATGTCAGATCAGCTACTTGCAGCAAATCCTTTTCATCCTCTTTAAAAGGATCAAATGGAAAGATGCATTATACATACCATCTCATCTCTAGAGAAGAATGGAATAGGGGCTTTTAAATACCGTCCTACACATAGTTGGCACATTATTTTGGGCACCTTCTTGTGCTAGGCGTCCTAGTAGGCACTCTGAGAAAACATGGCTGAAAAGAAGTCGGTCTGTTCCCATGAAGCTTGCAAACAAGAGAAAGTGGTAACAGAGAGAGACTGAGGCACCAGGAAGAAAACAGTAAAGACTGGAGACGTTCAGAAGATGATGTAGAAAAGATGTCTGCCAGTGGGGAAGGGAGAGGATTTTTATGAAGAAGAGAGCCTTTGAATGAGCCTTAATAGGTTAGTAGATAGGGATAAACTAGATAAGGAAGATGGCAAAAAACCAACTGACTGGACTGAGAAAAAGTTGAAGGGGGAGGCCACTCCAGCACAATGAGGTGTCCGAGTGCAGACCTGTAGGCTTTGTAAACTTTGTATTGCCCCCCCCCCCCCGTATCATGTTCACATGAATAGGCTGTAATGGCGCTGGAAGAAATCAAGGCTCATAGAAGTATCTTAGTACTTAAAGACACTGAAGTTCAGACGAGAAAAGTGATTCATCTGGGAATACAGAGACAGCAAGTGATGATGGGGGGCCAGAAGGGGGGAATTGAATTCAGTACAGTCACACCAAAGCTCTGACTTGTGCTCTGGGGAACACAGCCATACTGGTTCTCCTCTACCTCTGTTTTGGTTTGTCTCTGCAATAAAGTACTGAAACAGATGCAACAGCCCAAGCCATCTCTTCATCATCATAAGGATGGATGTGATGCCAGGAAGGATCAGGAGCAAGCAAAGACAATCTGCTTTGAGAACTTCTGCAGAGTGGGAGACATGAAATTTGAAGGCTATTAAGACATTAAACCCGGAGAAAGCCGCAGAGCCGTCCATCTCTCAGCCTTAGAAAACCTAGAGCAGGCAAAGTCCCAGCCTCACCCCATTCAAACACTGCTTCTGTAGTTTTACCCCGTTCCCAAGATGATAAACTGTCTAACCAGTGTGTCCCCTTAGTAATAACTGCACAGGAATATTTTACAGACATAAGGTGTAGTGAGCTTTCCTTTTCCCAGGGACTGTATTTGCTTTTGGAACAAGACACTTAGTGAAATTCTAAAAACAAATGTATAAAAGCTAGCTCAAAGACAGTGAGATGGCTGAGCAGGTAAAGACACTTGCTGCCAAGTCTGATGATGTCTCTAGTCAATCCCCAGGACCCATGTGGCAGGAAGAGAGAAACAGTTCCTATAGATTGTCCTCTGATCTCTAGATACACATGCAGCACAAGCTCCTGCCCCCCTCCGAAGAAACAAATGTACAAAAGAAAAGGTTATCTCAACCTATTTCTTCTAGCTGACCTACTCTTCCCATCCCCAGTTTATGTAGTAGATTTAAAGCAAAGGCTATGTGCCTAAGTCATCACTTTTGCTCTATGGAGATCAGCATTTTATAGAGACAGGTAGGTAGCTGGACAGTGACTTTGACTGACATCATTGAAAGCTATGATCTGTAGCCAAAGCTGCCCGCATCATAGTGGCCTGAAATGGCTGCCACTCAACAAAACCTTTTGCAGAAGAGAAGATTTAACCCCCCCCAAAAAAAATCATTCATTGATCATTAGCATAAATAAAAGTAAGGTAGAAAACGTTGTGAAGGTGAGAACAAAAATTATTAAGACCTTTCCTTGATGGAATTAATCCTGTTTCATGGCAACCAACAGCCCCTCTATGTCACCAAGAAACTATTAATATTGTGCATGAATCATGGAGTCCTAAACTAGATACATGGCTCGATTTTTGTAAAAACATTGTTTCAAAGAAACAAAAGCACCAAGCACTCACACGGCCCTCCAGCCATCCAGAGTTCTCTTCCAAAGATAGGTGGGTTTTGGAACGCTGTTCAGCAGTGTTCTCCATTGCCCAAGATACATCCTGTAAAACCATAGGAATAAAACAAGTTTGTGAGCTGCCCGTTGCATTTCCTATAGATTTTAATCATTGCTTGAATATGTATGGCTATGTCGTACACAGTGGCATTATCAGATAGGGTTGACTCAACAATAAATCCAAATTAACAATGTCTTGATCAGGTAGAGATTCATTTTTTTTCTCTCAAGGGTAGGACCTGGAAGATATGGCTGTCCTACAATAATTCAAAACCCAGGATCCTTGTACCTGAGTTCAGCACCCTAAGGACTCCTCGTGGTCCAAGATGTCTGCTGCTGAAGTCCCAGGATCACATCCATAGTCTGAGAAGGTGAAAAGGTCAAAATGATTCCATAATCAGATAATCACAGCCCCTCCCCCTCAGATAGTCACAGCCCCACCCCACCTCCAGATTGTCACAACCCCATTCCCCAGATAGTCTCAGCCCCTCCCCCTCAGATAGTCACAGCCCCACCCCCTCAGATAGTCACAGCCCAACCCCCTCAGATAGTCACAGCCCCACCCCACCTCCAGATTGTCACAACCCCATTCCCCAGATAGTCTCAGCCCCTCCCCCTCAGATAGTCACAGCCCATTCCCCTCAGATAGTCACAGCCCCACCCCCTCAGATAGTCACAGCCCCACCCCCTCAGATAGTCACAGCCCATTCCCCTCAGATAAGTCACAGCCCCACCCCACCTCCAGATTGTCACAGCCCCACCCCACCTCCAGATTGTCACAGCCCCACCCCCTCAGATAGTCACAGCCCCACCCCCTCAGATAGTCACAGCCCCACCCCCTGTCACAGCCCCACCCCTCAGATAGTCATAGCCCCACCCCCTCAGATAGTCACAGCCCCACCCCTTCAGATAGTCACAGCCCCTCCCCCACAGATATTTTCTTTATGATTTCAAGGGAGCTTCTCTGAAAGTCCTTTCAATAAAACTTAAAGATTTTAATTCTCATCCACTGATCTTTCCATCATCACTCCTAACTATGAACCTAGCATTACACAGGCAAGCCTTGCCACATGGTTAGTTTCAAGACAGACTGGAAATGTAGAAAGAAAAAAAAAAACCACTTGGTAAATTACTGCCCCTAATAATTAAGTAGTAAGTCATTAGGAAATGAAAATAGAAGAGGCACTGATGGGCACCTTGAAGTCTCATGACAGGGAGATCTCACTTTCCGAAACCTGTGTGTAGGTGAGGAAGGCAGAGATAGAGGCAGTGTGTGAGACCTCAAGAGCTCATTGTAACTTTGGGAGTCCCAGGAGACAGCCAAGCAGAGACCCTGAGAAGGCTTTATAAAAGGCTGAGCTTGGGGGCAGAGGGGGGAAGGGATGAGCTTGGCAGAGCTGTTGAACAGAGCTCTAGATGTAAATTTGAAAGTCATACATATATCCTTTGTGGTAACACAACTGGATGCTAATATGTCACTTGTAGATGGGAAGAGATGGCAGCTGATTGAGCTTTGGTGACTCTGAAGCTGTGAATCTACAAAGAAAGAGGAGGCCCAAGTAGGAAAGCCACAAGGTGAGGAAGATGCCCCAGAGAGCAAGGGAAGATCACATTCCAAAGGGGACAGCTAACAGATGAGAGTAGCAATGAGTGGGCCATGAGAGCAGGAAATTACAGTGCACTTCCCAGTTGGGGAGGTGGTGGTGTGTCATCATGATGGGCTCTAGAGATAGCTTTAAGACACTGGATAGTGACTGAGGAGAAACAGGCTTCAAATGTGTGGGTTGCGGCAGTAAGGGGCTAAGGATGGCGAGGCTCTCCTGTGTGGTGTTGCCATGTTCCTAGGGTTGGCAGCAGAATGATTAATAGAGAAAACTATGATGGGAAGGGTTAAAACCTTCAGAGAGGGTAAAAGGAAGAGGGCTTTGGGGTGTAGAATTGGTGGGGTTACTGGGTGAGGGAGATGTTCTAACAGCAAGAAGGGAGTGGAGAGGTTGTTTCAAAGGCTACAGATGAAGGGGGAGCCATCTATACATAATGTTCGAGTTGGAAGAAAGTTGCAGAGAAGAAGTCGAGGACGGCAGAGGTTTGCCGCCTTCGGATCCGGGAGGTTGCATCAGGTTAGAAACAGTCAAGGCCGTCTGGAGATGTGGGTCAGGATGCTGGTGGGCGATGCAGACTTCTGACTGGGAGGAAAGGATGTTGTTGATATGTAGGAACAGCCTAATGGTTCTCACCTTTCTTGGAATGAGTCCATGGGCCATCTGTCATGGAAAGCAGTGTCTGTCTTGTCAGAAGGGAAAACTTCAGGTCCCTTGGGGATCAGCTGGTGGTAATGTCTCGACTAGAGAAAGAAACCAGCCTTCCTCGGTTCAGAGAGAAATTTCAACCCAGCCTAGGAAAGCTTTTCTCCTCAGACATCTCCATAGGCAGGGTGGCCTTGCTTAGGAAGGACAAGCCTCCTTCTCTGGAGAGGCATGATCAGATGTTAAACATCTCTCATTCCTATCCACGACTGTCCCTTAGGAAGTATGACATCATTCGATGGCTTGCCATCCACTCCAGCCTCCTAATACCTGGCCTGGTAACTGGTTAAGTAGGTGCCTCCTGGATCACACACCTAAAGGGGAAACCCTACATATTGTTTGGTCCAGTTCACAAGTAGCACAGCAGCTAGGAGACCTTTGAAAGAATAGGTGGTGTGTTCCCGTTTTATTACCAACCCAGACATTTACCAGAGTATCACAAGTTAATTTTAAATTAATTAAAGCTATTTTTTATTAAAGAAAAACATTGCATGCACACAAAAGTAAAAAGGAGGCACTCCTTAAGGAAAGACAATGAAGTGTCCTTTCTCCTCTATAATCTCCGTAACAGTGGGTCTCACCCTTCCTGATACTGCAACCCCTTAATACAGTTCCTTGTGGTGACCCACCCCCCCCAACCGCAACTGTAACTTTGCTGCTGTCATGAATCAGAATGCAAGTATCTGTGTTTTCTGATGGCCTCAGGTGACCTCCGTGAAAGGGTCAGGCAGCCACAAAGGGGTCGGGACCCCCAGGTTGAGAACCTATAGTGTAGATCCATACATCTAATACAAATATCTAAAAAATTGAAATGCCTGGTCAAAGAGTATGCACACATATCTCCCATTCCGAAAGACACATCCAAAGTCCTCTCCGTTACGGCCTCACCAATTTCTGTTCCTATTTGCAGTACCTGGGAGAGCTTCAAAGGCAGGACTTAAATAAGCCCTTTGAAGAAAGATGTTCCCTGACTCCATGGCAAAGCAGATAGATGTTGTCATGCCTTCTGCCTACTTGTTTTAGAGACCTGGGTTTGTTTGGGGTTTTTTTGTTTTGTTTTGTTTTGTTTTTCAGCAGAGCTGCGTTAAAGCCAGGGTACAGTAGCAGTTGAAGTGATTGCCCTCTCAAAGTTGAGTGACAAGGCTGTTCCTCCTACACAAGATATCCAATTCCAGACCCCTAACACCCTCACAGAAAGCCAGGGAAGCAGTGAAGGAGGGCAGATCTCCACTGTGCACAGGCACCATTGCCCCTTCTACTGTGCAGTGAGAAAGGTGGGAGCCCCACTTTGCACAAATGCCATGATGTTTCCTACTTTTCAGTGACTGAGCAGGAACCCTACTGTACACTGACACCATGGCCCTTCCTGCCATCCAATGAGGAAGGCTGCAGCCTCACTGCCCAGACACCATTTCCCTCCCTATCTTCCCATGACCAAGGCAGGAGTCCATTCACAGACACCATTTCCAGTACTGTGTTATGTTTCGTTCATTCAATTCATGGTTAAATTCATCCAGTCCGATTTTTCATGGCCAGAGAATTTTTGACGTATTTGAACAGATGCTTTCTGGAAGGTTGGGCTTCGTCCAGAAAACAAATATCTGAACGCACCATGACTTCTTCAGGGATGTATTCTGGCAAGTGTCTCCCTGGAACTGGATCTTAAGAAGACAGACAGCAAATGTGCCTAACCAAACTAAGCAGCTAGTTCCGGGTACTGGGTCTGTCAGAGCGATCAGCCCCAGCCCTGTGGGCAGAGCTGCCATCCTCTTGAAGACTGGGACCAGGGAGTTCTTCCTGTGAGAATACATCTGCTGCTCAAATGCATTGCATCTTATTTTCCTGATCTAAACTGTCAGCAGTAAAAGCAGAAAGATCAGACTTGGCAAGCTCAGGCTGATTTTGCCACGCTGCATATGTAGAAGGTGTTAAATGGCAGCAGAAGGCAAATTGTGGATGCTTCACCCTGTCTGTTCCTGACATCCCTAGATCTCACGAGGTTAGGTTGCCTTGTCTTCATCAGTCAAACCGAAATACTGTTATTCTACATTAGTCTTCCCCCAGCACACATACAGCTTTGTGTGTGTGCGTGTACATGTGTATGTGGAGTGTGAGTGTGAAAAGACTGAAAAGAGGGTCTGGAGAGATGGCTCGTCACTTAAGATCACTAGCTGCTCTTCCAGAGGACTAATGTTCAATTCCCAGGTGGCTTGCTGCCATCAGTAACTCAAGTCCCCGGGGACCCGACACCCAGGGGATCCTCTGGCTTTAGTGAGCACCAGACACACATACATGGTGTACAGACAAACAAGCAGGTAAAATGCATGTGCTCATAAAATAAATAAATGAGAAGAAGGAAGGGAGGGAGGGAGGGAGGGAGGGAGGGAGGGAGGGAGGGAGGGAGGGAGGGAGGGAAGGAAGGAAGGAAGGAAGGAAGGAAGGAAGGAAGGAAGGAAGGAAGGAAGGAAGGAAGGAAGGAAGGAAGGAGGCATGTTCACTTAAGGGTAGTTTCTCTTATGATTAACTCTAAGATGAACAGAATTGTCTAATTTCAATCATAGGCCTCTCTGCCTTGAGTTAAAGAGTTCAGGCTGTGCTGGCATTTCTGTTGCAAACCCAAAAGATTTGCAGGTACCAGACTGCAGTGTAAAGTAAAGAGAATGAAAAACAAACAAATACACACAAAAAACAAACAAACAAACCTAGGAGTTCAAAGTACTTCTTTTACACAGGAAATCCAGATGACAACAGATTATACCAAGGGGGGGGGGGACACAAAATAGTGACCTCTGCCAATTAAGTTTTAGAAATTCTAGTGCCTTTAATTTTACATCAAGATAAATAATCGGGTAATATGCTACCTCATCGGCAGACAGAGGTCTTTGCTAGTTTCTGGGTTTTACAACCAGTTTGCAGAGACACATGCCAGGTCCAAGCGTTAATGAGCTGCCTGGGACCTGGCCTTGCCACCTGATAGGAAATACTTGGTTTAAGTTCTGGAAGTCTCTGGGTATGCCAGCTACTTTATCAGTAGAGTCTATTTATCCATTAATCTCTTAGCTCTCTCCAAGGACCTGGGGATGGAAACCAAGAGAGACTTTAAAGCTTCCGACTGCAGACCCACCTAGCTTAGAAAGCCAAACCTAAGAATCCTGATTCTTAGGCTTCATTGAGTCCTCTTTGTCTGGGAGCTGGAAAAATGGTCACAGAATGAAGTTCCTAAAACAGAGCAAGCTCCCTGCTAGGCCTTGCTGGGAGTCCCAGTTCTCCTGAAACACTGCCTTAAAGACTTGCTACAAAGTTTTGGCTTGTATACTTCACATTCCCCCCCCCCCCCCGAATTTCATTAGATACCAATTTTCAAAGATGATCACATAATCTGTATGACCACATAATCTGTTAGTGCAACTAAACTTTGGAAATCTACCAAAAGTGTGAAGTGAAGCAATCCCCTAAGGCTTCTGCCATGTCCCTTTGGGCTTTCCCTCTTTCTTACCCACTCACAAAAGTCAACTCGGAATTGAGTTTGAAAGAACAACCCACACCCCTCCCCACCAACCCCTTCTCTGTTGTTTATAGTAATGGTGCCACATCCACCAACCCCAGTGCTAGAGCAAGCCTAGTGTTGGGGGACAGATACAGCAATCCCATGCTCGATGCCCAAACGCTAGCTAGGGAGATTCAAAAAAATGCCTTGAAGAGTCTCTGATGAACACCCCTAATAGGACACCCCTAATGTGTTGTCTTCGAAGAAAGAGATCTCTGAAGGCTATGATGTCTAAGATGGGATTTGGAAGAGTAAGAGAAACCATTTAGTGTGGAGTACTGGGAGCCTCGTGGGCAATGAATAGAAATGAAGGAGACAGTATGCAAGTTGGAATCCAGTGAAGATGCTAGAGCTGACACCAGCCAAGGAGGCCTAGCTTGAAAGGTAGCATCAAAGGTCTTGGCATTGATGGGTGTTAGCCTTGGAGAGAGAGCTAGATGCTCCCTGGGGACAGGAGACTATAGTGTGGGCAGCAGCAGCAGCTTGCACAGATAGAAGAGCAGATTCCGAGGAAGGAGGATGATGCTTGAAATTTGGAGCATTTGAGTCTGTCAGAGACACTCCAGACTGGAGGTGTCAGTCTTCTGAAAAACAGAGTCTGAGCTTTGGGATTTGTGGACATCAAGGGTAGCAAGTAGCTGGTTCCTTGGAAGAAGAAAGGAACGGGGCACCAGGAGGAACTCTGAGGGTTACTGATATTTGAAAAGTTCCCTAGGGGTTGTGAAAAATTAAAATGATTTTGAGGATGGGATAAAGAAAGCCAAATGCTACGGAGAAATCAGGTCATGAGTAGGCAAATAAATAAATAAATAAAAATAACCAAAGGCAGGTTCCCCAGAACAATGCTGGCAGACACGGGGTGTCTGGGAGGTAAGGCCAGCATAGCCAGGTTTTTCAAGTAGGGTGCCTGCAAGGGAAAGGTGAGAGGCCAGGGCCAGCAAAGCCAAAGGCCCCAAGGGGACCTTGAACCTGAGAGAAGACACAAAGACTGAAGGTTGAATATGATACAACATCTATGAGAGGAAAGTCTGTAGACTGGAAATGTTAAAAGCAAAAATGTCAGCATTTAAATACCAACATTTGTAAAGTGTTGAAAATATTTCAGTATGTTTACAAAAATGTGCTCATTCTCCTCATGATGAGACAACCAGCTCTGGGCTGTAACATAATAAATTCACACTGACCAGATGTATGCCTTCTCATCCATTACAGCTCTACTCTGATGATCAGACCTAGAAATGTAATGACACTCCAATTATGTTGGCCGCTTCTACTATGAAGTTTACAATTGACTAATGACAGTTTACAACAGTAATTTAATTTCATTAATATCAGTGTAGTATAATAAATAAATGGCATAATAAATTCATGATGATTCTCAGAATGAGAGAAATAATTTGGAAGCTGTATTTCCAAATCAGATTTAGGGGTGAATAAAAAAACCTATGTTTTGTTTAAGATAAAATTATCTTTAAATTTGTTTAAAGTATCAAACATTTTTCTTTAAAGAATAAAAAGAAAGCCAGTCCCTATTTAAAAATTATTGTTTCACAGAGATTGTAAAACAACCCATTTGTCCATCCTACCTTCTAGGTAACTTCTGTGCCAAGAGGCCTTTTCATTTTTGTTCCCTGAGCTCACACACATGCACACACACACACACACACACACCACATACACACAGAGAGAGCACACACACATACCACACACACACACACACCAGCCATCAGGAAGAGCTCTATAGTTAGAGTGGGAATCTAAAATGTTTAGGAATAACCCAGGTTGTGAATGTTTCAGAGGCAGCAGACAAACCTACCAAACTCTACTGGAATCATAGCTCAGCATTGCTTAAGATTTTCAAGACTACCTGAGCCTTTGGGGAGAGGTTCATCGAAGTGTGCGTCTGATGAACCTGGCGTTGTGGATTTTAACCACTGAGCCATCTCTCCATCCCACAAGCCTGACATTACTGGGGAATAGATGGCTGGGAGATGGCCCCTCCTCAGTGAAGTCTACCCTCTAGTGGTAAAAATAGGTATGTTGCTAGGAAACAACTGACTGACTGACTGTACAGGACAAGTGTCATGAGACCAATGACTCTGAAAACTCGGGATGAGTGCCAACAGTTCAGGTTATCACCTCATAAATGAGGGGCCACACAGTAAAGAAGGAGCAGAACCCAGCCTTCTGTCCCCAGGTTTCCACAGCACCACCCAATCCTATTCTTCCATCCCAAAGACTCTTTGGGAGAGCTGGCCCCAGAAATTCACAGAACAAGGGAACAAATGGTCTAACCGCTGCCTTTCATGTCTGGGCTATAAGTACTCATTCTACCCCAGTTGTTGCCTATGTAGTGATAAAAGGTTCTCAACTTGGGTGAGCTCAGTTCCACCATAACCCTAAGCTGGGAAGGTTCTGAGAGAACTGAGTTTAGGTTACAGCAGCTAGGAAGAAAGTTTAGCATTATCTGTTTGCCTCAAGATGAGTGCCACAAGGTCTGTTGAGCTCTACTGGGTGCTGAAAATGCAGCAAGAGGGGACAACAGTGAAAAGCCCTGCTGGCACTCAGCTTTTCTGCCAGTAGAAAAATAACACATAAGCCACAGAAATAATGATAATGATTATATCATTATATATAATGATAATTTCCTGCTTCCAAGGAAATAAGCTGCGGGTAGAGAACGCTAGAGAGGAGCTGCTCGGGGAAGGCAGGACAAGATCGTGCCAGTTGACCAGATACTAGAAACTGTGACTTCTGATGGGAAAACTTTGCACAGAGCAGACCGGCCAGTGCCGTGGTCCAGAGTGGGAAGTCGCACAGTGTTCTCAAGAAACAGGAGAATGGGGCTAGCCTGAATGGAGCAGACCACGAAGGGGGTGGAGGGACAGGGACAGGGTGGTCAGGGATTAGTTAGAATCCTGCCGGCAGTTGTAAAAACCTGTACTTTCACTTTGACCTGGAGACACATTGCAGGCCATCAACCAAAAAAAGGATTAATATGACCTAATTTATCTGTCCCCTGGGTGCTAAGATGACAGAGATGTAAGGGAAGAAGAGGACACACCAGCTGGCTGATATGTTCCTCTCCAGGAAGGCTCAGGGTGGGACTCAGGAAGTGGGGGCTGGAGAGAGAAATGGGCTGAGATAATGTGAGGACAGAAACACCTCATTGGCTGATGGGTGGCCTAAGAAAAAGAGGAGTGCTTGGGATGACCCGAGGCACCGCCCCTGGTCTGTCAAAGCCTTGTCAGAATGAGGATGGCCCTGGCCGCTTGAGTCCAGTCCAGGCTTTCATGAGAAAAGACAAAGGAGCACATGGGCGTAAGGGACGCGCGCTCAAGTGACCTTTGGCTTTCAAAGCTACCTGTCAAGCCCTGAACTTCAAAGAAAGAGACAGAAATGGCGGGTTTGAAAACACAGAAATAGACTTGCTTTCAAGTCTCTCTCTCTCTCTCTCTCTCTCTCTCTCTCTCTCTCTCTCTCTCTCTCTCTCTCTCTCTCTCTCATTTTTTTCCTCCCCAAGTGGCTGGCTCCCTTTATATCTGTTTCTTTAGTCCCATTTTTCTTTCTGCATTGCTGAAACTCAGGCTGTGACAGTCTGGACCTGATCTAGTCACAAGCCCAAAGGGTCCCTTGTGACAGTTGCCTATCACAAGCTTGGTGGGGAAAAGATGAAGGGATTCCCAGGGGACTGTTTTAATTCATTTATAGCAGGACAGAAGCCAAGTTTACTTCCCGTGAGTGACCAGGTTGTCCGGCGGAGATTGAGACTTCTGTTTTACCTCGGAGTGATCCAGCCAAGGATTCTAGTGGCTGTTTTTTCTCAATTCATTCTCCTTCCCAGGAAGCCCTCGGCTCCCATCTTTTCCTTCCAAACTTCCTGACCACCCCCTCAACGCACCCTCCTGTGAGGACACTCAGCTGGTACTCTCGCACATTTCAGATCAAACTAAACTATCCTAAAATTGTGTGCCAGGTTTGACGTAGGTGCCTCACGATCCCAGCCGAGTTTGCTATTTCCGAGGCTTCTAAGTATACAAATATCTGTGGCTATATAAAAAAGGCAACACCTTCAGGGTTTGCACCGCAGCATGGGGATATTTTTAAAGCTGCTTTGGATCAGGCTAAAAAATCACTCCATGGCTCACCTTGAAAAGTATTCAAAGGTGTCTTGATTTGTTCTTGCCAGACACAAAGCAGCGTGGTTGTTTCTTACGCCCATCCTCTGTGCCCCCACCTAAATGTGAGCCTAACACTTAGAGGCGATTTCTAGAGGATTCCCTGAAACTCCAGCACCAATCCAACAAGCTGAACTGAACATGGCTTCCTTTGTCCAACTCTGCCTTTCCCCTTCAGGAGTGTGCGTGCTGGGTGTGGAAGGTGAGCCTTGCTAAAAACCTAAACTTCAAGACAAAATCCCTTCAGATACGGGTGCCATCATCAGCTCTCAGAATGAGAAAAGTCTCCATGTCAGATCAGTGGGACAAAGGACAGTCTTACTCTCATGCTGCTGGAAGAAAGAAATTGAAGAATTGCTTGCCAGCCTTGGTAGCTTTGCACAGCTGCCCATGGGACTAAATGCCAAGAGCAAAGGGCAACTGGTTAGCCCCTTTTTCTCAATAGCCCAGGAAGCTAAAGACCTGCTACCCTACTTGGGGAAAACAATGACACACACAAGTAAGAAAACCCTCCCAGATGGTCACGTGACTAGGATCACAATACCCCAGCCCCACCACCACACCCCAGTGTATCTGCCATGGTTCTTATAGAACTTGGGAAAACCACACCAGTATGGTATGGCCAACTCTATGTTGAAGGATGCTTCGTGACAAAGAAAGTGGCCACAACGGTTCATGATCAGGAGTCCATTTTTTAAAATCACTTCTCTCTGGCACACATATAAGCCGTGGGAGGAATATTGTAAGAATGGACAGTCCATGACAGCCACTCTCCTGTACATATTCTCTGCTGTGATTTGTGACTTGAGGGCATTGGTTGGGCTAGGTTGGTTTACATAGGCTTGCTTCTCCTGCACCCCTTTCTACTTTGTTACTGTGTGATACACACTTTTAAAACAAGGTATCTGATCTCCTAATTTCATAGACATACAAAGTGACCTAAGCTCCAAGGTGGACTCCCACCATAGCAGAAAGAGTTTTGTTAGCAGAAACTCCAATGAAACTGCAGAACCTCCTTTTGCCTCTCTTGGGTACAAAATGCATGATTTGGAGTCTTCCTGGAATTGTCTTCCATGAAAAGTGATCCCTTTAGGCTTAAGATTTCAGGGTCCTAAGAGCCACCAGCCCCATCTGCCTGGTGCTCAGAGAAGAGCACCAGGCAGCCAGGAAATGCCTGGCATCAGCCAGGCCACCAGCAGGCTGTCGCACTTCTACCTGTCTCCTTTACCGTTCTTCTTCTCTTCCTTTCTGTGCTTCTTTTTACTCCCTTCTTTTTCTCATCCCCAGAATGACTTTCCCTCTCCCCTCTTCTTCCCACCTTTCCATTCTTACAGCCTCTGAGTTAGTCAGTTCTCCATCACAGTGACAATACTCTGGAGAAAAACAACTCAAAATGAGCTAAGATTTATTTTGGCTCCTGGTTTCAGAGTTCCCCCATCACCTGTCCTTTGTTTGGATCCAAGGCAAGGCAGAATGTCTTGTCATCAAGAGTCCGGGGCAAAGGCTACTCACTTTGTAGTGCCCGGAAGCAAAGAGAAGTAACAGGAAAGAGATAGGGCCCTTGCAAAGCCATGTCTTCCTGCAACGACACCTTGCCCATCACAGTGTACACCACCTCCACTGGCCTACTTAAATGTCTAATCCGCCAATGAAGTAAATCACTGGTAAGGCAAGAACACAACCTGTTTTCTCTGAAAATATACTCACATACGGGGAGATACAAGACTAATCCCCTCGATATCACTCACCCGGTCAAGTTGACCATCACAATTAGCTATCACACAGTCCACACCACATTCTGACCTTCCCTTCTGTTTTTCATTACCCCACCCCCTTACCTTTGGGAGCACAGTTGTGCAGCACACTCATTGCCTAGACCAACAGCTTTGTAAAACAAGAAATTAAGTCAGGGGCTGGCAAGATGGCTCCATTGGTCAAGTGCTGACCACCAAGCCTGTCAGCCTGCCTTCCATCCCCAGCACCCACGTGGTAGAAAGAGAAAACTTACACCCATGAGCTGTCCTCTGACCTCCACATGTATGCTGTAGCATGCATGTGCCCTTCCAATTTAAAAAAAAAAAAGTTTCAAAAATGTAATGGATTGAAACACAAAATAAATTTAAATTCAGTAGTTTATAATGTTGCTCAAAACACATTTTAAAAGAGAAAAAGAGGTTTGGGTTAGTGGCTAATGGAGCTGTGAGCAGAAACGACACCATCCTGGGTCACGTTCACATATGTGTTCACATGTTCAATGACTCTGAATCCACCATAGAAGTCACCATTCTGACCTCCAGAGTCCAACGCATGGGGAAGGGAGAGGTGCGGGTGTTCACCTGCCATGCCCAGTCTTGGAGGAGGCTCTCTCCAAGAGAAATATTTTCATTTGATTTGCTTCTAACTGAAAAAGTAGAATAAAATCCCCCCCCCATAACATGCTGTTAGGTAACACAACCAACAAGAAAGCCCAGTAGAAAATTGTGGGGCTTGGGGTATTTTAAGAAACACATTATGCTGGAATCTACACAGTAATCAGCTCGTTTAAAATGAGAATCTTTTGTACCTTGAATATTCCCAAGGAAGAAAATCAAAGATTAAAAGAGAGAAATGTGCTTCGTGTCCCTACTCGCTACACTTTGCATGACTGTCTTTTGTGCTTGTCGCATGCGTTTGCCCATTAATTGTGTCAATAATGAAGACAAAATGTACAAGACACTTGTGGCACAGCTGTTCACGGCGATTGCTTCGAGCATGGTACTTCTTTTCCACTCCTTTCCCAGAGTGTCTCATCTCCAACATGCTCAGTCCATCCTTCTTTGCCCTAAATCCCCAAATGGGATCCATGGCCGCCTTCTTGCTTTAATTGCAGCTGACTCAGCTTTTTCTGGAGAGCTGTGATGTCTGTCCCTGACTCCTTTGGAAGCCGCAATCATGACGAAACACTTGAAAACCAAAGTCAGTGTGAAGGACGGGCTGGCTTGGCTTTCCTTCCCAGCCATTGTCCAAAGCAGATCTGGAATGAGCATTTGATTCTAAAGCAGCTGTGGGTCTTCAGCCTTGTTTGGGGTTCCAGCGGTAGAGGTGGTTTGGGAGATGATGGGTGTTTTCACACTTTGTGAGCAGCTGGAGGGGAGGAAGAGGTTCAAGTCACACCTCCCCTCTATGGTCCGGCAGCTTGCAGATAGATTCTCAGATAGAGAACGGAACTGGGCTGAAGAATCCACCAAGGTAAGAGAGTGCCCCGCCCCCATATAGGTTGAAAGGCATTTGGGCTGCACTGCACAGAATGTGTGGTCACCGCTGTCAGGACGCGTAGAGAGACCACCCGCCTGCTTTGGCAATCCTTCTTCCTCACTGTCTCTCTCCTGCCACTTTCTCTTGCTTCAGGGAGGTTCAGAGAAAAAGCTTCAATTCTCCACAAGATCGCCAAGAAGAAATGCCAAGTGGATGAGAATGAGAGGCAGAATGGGGCTGCCAATCATGTGGGTGAGTGAGAGATCCATCCCTTGTCCTTCCCTGGTGGGGATATGGGGGAGAGGCAGAGAGACAGAATCAGTGTGGGAGCCCCTGCCCCTGTCCTAGTTCAGGCCCTTCCTAAACAAT
Organism: Mus caroli; assembly: GCF_978045245.1. NCBI lineage: Eukaryota > Metazoa > Chordata > Mammalia > Rodentia > Muridae > Mus > Mus caroli. The sequence goes on from NW_028227261.1 coordinate 68,510,646, forward strand.
GAAATGAGTTCTTCTTCTCCCCCTGGGACAGGACAGGATTGGACATGTATGTCTCCAGTAACACTCAGGGAATCCACAGGGAAGAGCAATTGTAACCAAAATCACCAGATTTGACAGGAGACACACTCTAGTCATCTATGTCATTAGCATTTAGCCAAAGGTGTGAGTCCTGCTTCTGTTTGACTGGTGATCGGACTGTATATCTGTGACACTGCTCACAGCATCCCCACCCCCAACTCACCACCCACTCACCCAACAGGGTCCTTTCAAATCATGCCATTTCCTCTTTCTTAAGAACTCAGCACCATCAGTGCTGGGGAGATGTGTCAGCAGATAAAGTGCCTACTATGTGTGAGAACCTAAGTCTAGATCCTAGCACCCACACAAATGCTGGGTGGGCCCATCTGTACTCTCAGCACTTAGGAGCCAGGGACAGAAGATTCCCCAGGGCAAGATAGCTAGCTAGACTGGCCAAATGAACAAATTCTGGGTTCTGCAAGAGACCCTTAGTAAAGGAAATGGATATCAACCTTTGGCCTCCAGACACATGTGCACACATGTACACCAACACACACACACACACACACACACACACATACACATGAGGCCGCACTACATATACACAGGCCAAAAAAATAAAGCTAGGCAAAAGCAACCTAGGTCTGTCTTGGCTGACTCTTGTAGAACTTCTGTGTGACCAGATTGTGACATTCAGGCATCTTATTTTAACTTGGGACATCATGTTCCTTCTCTCCTGTCTGTAACTATAATATAGCTCTCAATTCTAAATTCAGACTAAATTTAACCTAATCTGGATCCATGCTGTAAACGAAGCTATTGCCCAAGTGACTAAAATTATCTGCCGACAAATCTCAACAGTTTTGCCCTCAAAATACTCCATAGAAGACTTCCTGCCTCTCCTACCATCCTGGATTCTAACCCAGGCACAATTTCAACCAAGGAGCAGTTAGGAGTCAATTGAGTATTTGTGGAGAAAGTGGACAGGAATCAGTTCAAGTGTTAACTAGGATTGGGTTATGAGATGCAGGTTTTTGTCTGATCCTCTCTGCTTTCGTGAATCTGGACACGTTTTGCAGAATGAGCAGAATTTGGCCTTGTATTGTAAAGTCAACAGGGAACATTACTGCCCGGCTAAGCTCTGTGTGTGATTTTTTTTTTTTTTGGTTCAATTACAAGGGCTACTTTTTTAACTCTGTTAGTTTTTCTTTTGTGGGATGAAGTAGCTTGGAACAGAATGGTTTGGGTGTCTGGGTTCATTCCCAGACCTTCTCTTGCACATTAGTGAATGTAGCCTTAGATTTGATCATCCACGACAAATAACCCCAAGGAACGTCCTGCTGATGGGACCAGTGAAGGACTTGGTAACAGGGGGAATGTGTATCAAAAATCTATGCTTTTTTAAAACCTCAGGATTTATTTTCATATTTTTGTTACAATAAAAACTGTGGTGTAAAAGCACACTCATTTTTGAGACTGTGCATGGGAAGTGGGTTCTCTTTTTGTTTTTTGTTTTTGTTTTGGTTTGGTTTGGTTTGGTTTGGTTTGGTTTTTTGAGACAGGGTTTCTGTGTAGCCCTGGCTGTCCTGGAACTCACTTTGTAGACCAGGCTGGCCTTGAACTCAGAAATCCACCTGCCTCTGCCTCCCAAATGCTGGGATTAAAGGCATGCACCACCACGCCCAGCTTCGGGGAAGTGAATTCTTACTTGTCTATGTCTATCCTAGAGGAACTAAAACCCCTTTGGATCCCTCTGCCCTGGGATTTTGGGATCCAGCTTGGCCTCAGCAATCTGTTCCTGAGGCTGTATGAGGGCTTTCATATCCCTGAGGTACTTAGTATGTTTTAGTTTAGATAATTGAATGAGCTATCTGGCATGGCTACAGGCAGCAGAGTATCCTACAGCCCTTATGTTAGTAATCATAGCTGGATCATGAAAGCCCAGATTCCTGTACCTTCCAGACCTTCATTCGTACCTCAGGACACCATGATTGGATTCGTGAGCATTTTACTAGGACTTTCAGTATTTGATTGTTTCAAACCAAACATCTTTATGAAGTCCTTTTTGTATAATAGGGTCTCACTGTATAACCCAGGCTGGCCTTGAACCTGTGACAGTCCTCCTACATCTACCTACCAAGTGCTAAGATTTTTCTTATGTACCAATGATAGAAATATTTGGTCCTTCTGAAGTTGCTAAGAAAAAAATCCTGTTCTCCCAGGAGCATCCTGTGGCTGCTCACATCTGGCACAGCTTAGCAGACTGGTGTCCAGCCACCCTTACTCCTGGCTCACTCTCTCCTCGCCCTGAACAGAATTGGTGCCAGTAGGAGCCTTTCTTTTTTTTCTTTATTTACTTCAAAGATCTCTATTTCTTTTTATGTGTCTATATGTGACCCACGTGCTCACAGGTGAACATGGACCCCAGAAGAGAGCTTTGGGACACCTAGAACTATAGTTGAAGGCAGTTGTGATCCACGTGATATGGGGAACTGGGAACTGAACCCAGTTCTTTGAAAGCAGCAAATGCTCTTAACTGCTGAGTAATCTCCGCATCCTCAATGAGAGACTTTCTGTTTCACTCCTGCTTAAGTCCCCGTTGAACCTAATGGGGCCTGAGCACTGGTCACCTGGAGTGGCTTCTCTTAGCCCTGGACAGAAGATATCTTGCAAAAAGCAACTGCAGTGACAGAGATTCAGATTATTCATTTCTGGCTTGGCCAGGCCCTCTTCTGAGTGATTTTCACACACTTTCCTACCTCTCTGTCAGTGAGGCAGTGGTAGCAGCAATAGCAGTCATGGTAGTAGTGGCACTGTTAGCAGCACCGACTTTCTGCAGGTAAGAAAACTGGATGCCACAGAGGTTGAGACAGTTGCTGAGGGTCATACAGCACAAACTGTAGAGTGAGAGTAAAAACACAGGCCCATCTGGTTCCTAATGTGACAGAGTCCTGGGGCCTTTGGGCCTCTTCTCCTGTCCCAGGAAAACATGACTGCAGTTGTTAACCCATAGCATCTCTCTGGCTTGCTCTCTCACTCAGTCATGTTCCTTGTCTCAGCACCCCCACCCCCTTGCTTTTCTTGGAACAGGACACCCAGTGCAGAATGTGCTGTGAGCGTTCTCAGGATTGTAAGAAAAGGCAGGTGGCCAAATCCTCTCCCAGCACAAGCAGTTTCGAAGATAGAGTATTAGAGCAGAAAACAGAGGACCCTGACTGGCCGTCAGCCACAGTAAACCATTCACCATACAGGGGGTGTTCCAGCCCAGTGGAAAGGGGGGCCTGACCAAGATGGCAGGCTGATGGTGACTGAGTATAGCCTAGGACGTGGTACCACGGACAGTGTCCTTTGCAGGGAGGTACAAATGTAAGGGTGATCCAGCTATCTCTCAGTCTGTATCTAAATGTCTAAAAGTATGTATCTGTGTCCTTGCATGTCCCAGCACATGATGATAGGGCCAATGGTGTCATGTGTGAGTTAGAGCTATGGAGAGGTAAGGGACAGCACACTAGGCAGCACAGACTAAAAGGTAAAAACCTTTTGCCAATACCCAACACCAGCTTCAGGTCTCTGTTGCCCTCTCCTCACCTTCCGATCCCCATTTTAGAGCATTCATTCCAACACGGACCTTTATTCCCACTGATTTTGATCATTTTCTGTGTTTAAATTATGCCGCAGAAAAAATTGAACTCCCCAACAGCACGAGCACAGAGGTGGAAATGACGCCATCGAGCGAAGCTTCGGAACCCGTCCAGAATGGAAACCTCTCCCACAACATTGAAGCTGCAGATGCCCCGGTATGATGTCTGAGCATGACAGTACAGCTTCCTTGGTGGCCCAGCTCCCAGCTGGTTCATATATGTGTCTTCCCCAGGGCCTCACATGGGGCAACCTCTGTGTACACTGAATGAGTACCCAAACTCTCTAAGCTATCTATCATCTTCTCAGGGTGAAGGGAGGATCAGATGTCTCAGAAAGGCATACACTAATGTATGGTAAAGCTTGGTGGCTATGATTTTAAATTTGGTGCTAAATATCAATGCACTCACAGTCATCACACCTTCATGAGATCGTTTATGTATGTGCTTGATGTTAATAATCTTTGGCCCCACCCAAAGTTCAACCACAACCAATGAACTGTTCTTCCTAGAAGTAATAATACCTAGCATCTATCAAACACCTACTATGAGCCCATATGTGGTACTAGATGCTTTAGGATTGGCCATCTTTGTACCTCACAGCTGAGAGTACTGGCATTGGCACCTCCACTGTACAGCTGAGGAACCCAAGTCCACTGAGATGAAGTAGTTAACAGGTTAACTAGTTGCAAGTAGTGAGCTGAGATGCCATCTCAGGTATGTCTAAGTGAAGTCCCCAAGCTGTTTCCACCACGAGTACTGCCTTTAGACCACAGTTGCTCAAACGGTGGGCAGAACCAAGTGGTGCTGGCTGGATGTTTGGGTCTTGTGCTGAACAAATCAACCAGAATTTCTAAAGCATGGGGCCTCAGTTTTGCATCTCATCAAGTATCCTCCATCAAAGCTTTCACAGACAGAAAGGCACTTAAAAATTCTCAGGTGGGTGGGAAGGACGGTGATTCTGACTTTGGAGTGCTATAGTAAGGCCCAAGGCATGGAATGGAATTGGCTTCCCAGTGATGATGGTGCTACCTAACATAGCACCATCCTAAAGTTTGCAAGCAGTCTTGTCCTGGAAGTTTTCCCAATGAGCTGTTATACGGTGCTCACAAAGAGAACCGAGTCTATGGCCAGTGTGTTCTGGCACCTCCTTCTTTTATGTCAAGAAATGGGGGCCATCTGACCTCTAGAAAAAGTGTGTAACTGCTTGCCTGCTGCCCATCTCTAAGAGTAATGTAGAAGGATAGTCTCAGCATTTATCCGCAGAGAGCACAACGCTCTCTGCCCCTGTGTCCTCTGCCTTCCAGCTTCTCACCCTCCTGCCCAGAGCCCTGGGCTGCCACCCGCCGTGTCAGTCAGCACTCATCATCTGGCAGGGCAGAGCGGCTTATGTCCGCATGGATAAGCAGCATGTGGTGGCAGGAGGCAGGCCCCAAGGACATCTGGCTGCCCTCAGGGCTGGCACAGTCACAGGTGTGCAGAGGGACACCTCATCACCATGATACCCCATCTGGCTGGCCAAGGGACATCTGTGTCCCTTCAAGGGAGGACCTTGCTACAGGGGAGCGAAAGTCTCACTGACCCCGGTCCCTTGAGCTGCCCCAGGTCTCAGTACATGGAGATGGGCAGATTTGTGTGCTGTGCTGGCTGGACTGAAGAGCAGTCAAGCTGTCAAAGTCATCACGATAGCTGACTACAGGGTGACATGCTGGTTTGTTCCAAAGCCACAAGGCAAGATGCCAACCTAACTTCACTTCCTCCTCCTCCTCCTCCTCCTCCCCCTCCTCCTCCTCTTCCTCCTCCCCTTCCTCCTCTTCCTCTTCTTCTTCTTCCTCCTCCTCCTCTTTCTTCTCCTTCTCTTCCTCTTCCTCCTTAAAGCACAAATCCTGAAAATACTGCCTAATTGGTGCTATTGTAAGAGCTAAATGTGGCTTTGGCATAGAGCCACATGCTAGTTGCTTACATCATATGCCCAAACTCGATGCTTGAACAGCATTCTTCCTTAAAGAGTTCCTTGTAGGTAAGTGAAGGAGGTTGTATAAGTATACAGTTTTAGTGGGTATTGGTGATTTAAATAAGTCAGCTAACAAACATTTGGTAGCTAATAATGGCCCAGATTAATCATGGAGGACTCTGAACACAGTGCTCTGGGAGCCTGCCCCACCAAAACAAAAACAAAAACAAAATCCTAACTGGGGAATATATGAAAGCTCCGTAGAACATGTTACATTTGAGCTTGGTATTGATGGGTGGAAGGAATTTTGTCACTCAGAGAAGAAAAATGAAATAACAACCTATGCAGGTGTCCAAAAACATATTTAGTGATTGCTGAGCAAGATGGTAGACCAAAAACCAAGCTTTTAGCTACTTTATGAATTCTTCTTTCTTCCACCCTTCTCCACTCCTTTTCTTCCACTCTTTCAACTCTCTAACACTACTCTCTAACTCTCTAACACAACTACTTAACAAACCCTGACTAACAGCAACTCACCCCACCCTCTTGGGGCCTCCCACTTATATACCCTCTGAAAAGTCCCCAGATGTCACAGTCACAGAAACTGCCTACTGCGGGCAAAATCACACCCCTGCTAGAGTGCAAGGCAAATCATAGTCACCTGCTGAGGGCAGTATGAAGCAGCCCCATCTCTCACACCTAGGATTAAAACAAAAATATATTCCCATAATATTTCTGTGATTTATTTTTTTTAAGAAACCAAAACTCCAAAATTTCAACAGTGAGTGCAAACTGGCTTGAGGTTCTTCACCCACCCATCAGATCAGAAGGCTCTCAGTGTTCGTCTGGGTCAACAATGGACTGGGCTTCGAGCAGCCCACATAAGACTGATGGCCACAGGGACAGAGAGAGCAAAGGAGGATGAGAGCACTGGGAAGTGCAGAGCCCTCTGGAAAGCCTTGCTGAGGAGGTATCCTGCCAAAGGCACAGCAATAGGGGGCAAAAATGAGCTTGGTGTGTTTGCAAACAGAGGGAGACAAGAGGAGACAAGAGCAGGAAGACTTTTAGATGATGGCATGTTCATTCTTCCTGGGCAGCAACAAGTCGCTGGGCATCCCAGATGTGATTTGCACTAGCAGAACACCCCGAGGCTGCATCTAGTCTGTATTTAAAGCAATAATGAGGCAGAGAGAGGTCCATGTGGGATTGATGGAGTCTGGGCAGTGCAGTAGACCCAGAGGAGGACATCGGTGCATCATGAGGCATGCTGTGCTTGATGGCCAGCTCTTGAGGGTGAGGAGCCTTAAAGGATTTGGAGAGTAATGGCAACTTCTGGGTGTCTTGCAGTAAGATGGCTCATTTTGTTCAAGAAGGGAGCAGGGGGCTAGAGGTGTGGGTTGGTAGTAGGGCACTTGCCTAGCATGCACAGGGCTGAGTTCCAGGTCATGAACTACAAAAATGAGGGGAGAGCAGAATAGAAGAAAAGCAGGCACAGAAAAGTGAGTTGAGAACCCAGAAGCTTGTGGGTCCATAAACCAGTGTCTGTATGACCCAAGGGGCTAGGATGGTTTATACATTTTCAAAATGTTTTTGTGTAAAAGAGAAGCAGGAACATATGGAACAGGGACCATATGGACCCCAAAGCCTGAAATATTTACTGTCTAGCCCTTTGTGGAGCGCGGGGGAGGGGGACTGCTCGTGCCCAATATAGACCATCTGTAGTCTCTAAAGAGAAAGCTCTCCTATACGGATTTGGAAGCCTTGTTAAGGGGAAAGGCACTGTGCCAAAGTGTATCCTAGATTGTGAGATTCGACAGAACGCTGTCTGATACGCTAAAGGAAAAAGAGGGAACGAGCATGTAAGCCTTGGTTTGGGACACTGCTGGAGAACTTAGCAGTGCCAGTTACCCTGCCAGAGACTTCTCTGTATGTGGGGTTTGTACATTGTACCAGGTAATTGTGTTGCCTAGTCAAAAAAAAAAAAAGAGTAACCACAATAAAAATAGCAATTTGCCTAGCACATACAAAGCCCTGACTTCAACCCCCAATACTACAAAAAGGGGGTATTTGGGAAGTAGAGACAAAAGGATTAGAAGTTCAAACTCATCCTCCAATACATGGTGATGATGGGTAAAATTAACACACTGTTCATTAGTCATTCAAACAGGTTACAGTGGCAAACCACTGGAGTCCAAATCTCAGCCTTTTTCCTCCCCAACTGTGTATACAGCAAGATACTAAACCTCTCTGTTCTCCACATTTCTTCTCGGTGAAACAGTAATTTTTTTAAAAAAATTGCTTATCTTGTTACTGTGAGGCTCAGCTGTTCTTTAAACAGTTCTTGAATACAGTGAGCACCTCACCAGGGTGTATTAACATTGGTAATGCTTAGAAAAATCCTTTTTGGTTGGCTATTAAGTAGCAGAGATGACAAGGCTTTCAATCAGGTATTGGTTATGAGGTAAAGCATGGCTGGATTTCAGAGTTATTTCTGAGCAAAAGTTGAGAAGCTATGATAAAAACTGGCCATAGAAAAACAGAAAATTCAGTTTAAATATTCATTACACGTGGATCAATTAATAAAGTGGTTCATTTTAATAATCAAATAAAAAGAAAAACAGGAAAAGGGGAGCTATAGGGAAGGCTGGGGTGCCTGACTGGGAGGACTGGGTAGAGGTTTGGATTAGAGTAACAACTCCAGGGTAAGAGTAAAACAAGATCTGCAGTCAGGAAACTCTGGCCTCTTGGCACAGACTTGCAAAAATGACTTAGTGGCTCGGTTTTGTTAGTTCTCTGTCTTTCTATATTGTATCTTTATCAAGTTCCATGACAAGTGAGGTGCTCATCCCAACTTTATTCGTGAAAATTCTGAGCCCATGTTACATACTCATTGCTGCTATTCTCCTGGGGGTTTAGCCCATCTCCTTAGTTAACCTGCTATATTTTTTTTTAAAAAAATCCAGATTTGAAAGTGAGTTTCACCTTGACACCTTAGGCAGGGGTTTTGTGACCCATGGCTGAGAAGAACATATGAAAAAGTTCTCTCATGTAGACCACAAGCCCTGTGCACTAATCTTGCTGTGTGCTAGTCCATGCAACCAAGAGGACCCAACCTTCTCTACACTTCAGTATTGAGTCTCTTCTCACCTGAAGAGCCAGTGCTGTAGAAAAGGGAACTGGAACTGCCACAAGTTCGTCTGCCCACCCAAATTTAAAATGTGGATCATTTCCCTAGACATAGACCCTAATGCTTTCCTACATTTTAATTCTGCCAGTCTGGGACAGCTTGCCTAGCAAGTAAGAGGGGAGAACCTGAATAGGATCCCCAGAACTGAGGAGATGGGGGGACAGCCTCGCTGCATTTTAATTTTGCAATCTAGTCAATACACTGCATGCTCTGGAATGTGCCTCTGTAAGGCATCTGAACTCTGAAGATACACAAAGCAAAGATCAGGGTCTAGCTAAAGAGCTCATTGGTTTAAATTGTGCCTGCTTTTTATTTTACGTTGAGACCACTATATAGGCCTGGAAGTGCTGGCACTCACTACATAAACCAAGCTAGCCTCTAACTCAGAGCTCTACCTGCCTCTGCCTCCTGAGTCCTAGGATTAAAGTGTGAGTGCCATGCCTAGCAATGCACCATAAAGGGACTATGTTTCTTTGCTCAATTCTGATCTCATTCCACCTGAGACTGCTCTGTCCTTAGAGAGGGAAGTCTTAATTGTCCTTGTTTTGGTTGAGGCCCAGATATATCCATGGGTAAGAAAATTCATGTGGGAAAATTGCATCCCTGGATAGAAGGATGGGTGAATGGATGGAGAGACAGATGGATGGATGGATGGATGGATTGATGGATGGATGGATGGATGGATGGATGGACGGATGGATAGATAGATGGAAGGATGGATGAATGGATGGACAGATGTATAGATAGACAGACAGATGATGTGGAGAATGAAAAACAGGCATAGGATCTGTAAAATGCAGGCTCTGTTCTTATGTCCTCAGCTTATAAATTGCATATCACCACTCTGTGTTAAAGCCCTCTTTTTGCATTTTAGAACTCAGCTCTGATGTATCTCTCCCTAGGTGTATCTCTTCCTTCCCTAAACCCAATAAGGTTTTCAGGACCTGATTTCTGCAGTCTCCATTCAGAGACTAAGTAAAGGATGAATAGAGGAAATGTGACACAAGTGACTGTGTGTTTAAATCTCTTCTTTAAAAAGGAATTAAATGCTTAAAAATATCTCCTGCCTCTTAAATCTAGGTTTCCAAGGGTGCTTTAGAAAAACAAATGCCATTTTCAAAGTTTATCATTTACTGCAGATTGGTGCTGTTGTGATCTGAGGGCTCCCTGGAAAGAATTGATAACGCAAGTGAATCAGACTGCCAGGTGTCATGGGAATTTCCAAAATTACCCATGCAGGTGGTGCCTGGAATACATATTTTCTGTTTCTTCTGCAAATCATTACCCTTAACATAACAGCAAACATCTCTATCCAGTGTTGGGGTTTAGCACAGGGACCCCACACCCTCCTGTTAGCAGGGATGTGTGTGGATAGGAACAGATAAAGTGCTATGGGAGTTTAGAAACACCTTTATTTTCCTTGATTGGTGAAGTTGTCTGCCTCTTGGAACAGCCGTAGAGCACAGTGAGAGGATTTTACAACCATGAAGTGGTGGGAAGTGACCCAGCCAGGCCAGAGGGCAGTAGTGGGAGAAGGGGCCGCACTTCACTGTGCAGGCAATGGGGATGTCAAAAGATTGCCCAGTCCATCTGGCTGGATGACTTCCTTAGAAAAGAAACCATCTGTGTCAGAGAGACCCCAACAGTAGCCATAAAATAGGCAAAGCTTAAAGACTATTGCTCACCAGGCCATTTCTAGGGCAGAAAGAATTTTTCATTATATTTTTAATGAAAAGTTGAAGATCTGTTTCCTATATCCACTAACCTGGATAATATTTTCCAAGTGCTGGATTCATTCAGCGGCCTTTTAATATATTTGTCCAACACAATATTTTTATTAATTGTTTGGAAATTTCACACAATGCATCCTGATCACTCAATGCTTCCCACCCCACCTCTGCCAGATCTACCCTCCCAGCCTTGTGCTCTCACCCTCAAAAAACAAATTAAGAAAAAAATACAAGTGCAATTTATATTGCCTACATATTCATTTGAGCATGATCAAACTTACAGTGGCCAGCCCCTTGAAGATAACTGAGTCCTTTTAACATATTTTAAGACTGAAATAGATGCAAATTTAAGACTCTTTAAAGTCTTCTTAATTTGAATATTGACAAAGAATTATACCTTATTCACTGGGAAACTTGTTGTTAATATTTGCACTTCCTGAGGAGTTTTGAGAATATTTGTTCATCTTTTACATGATATATCAGTAACTGACTATTATTAAGAGGAGGTAAACCTTCATTACCACCCTGGAAAAAATACTAGTATCAATAAACTGTTTCCAATGACTAATTCTAACCCAGTTGATAATAAGGGGCTAAAAAGGTGTTTATGGTTGCTTTTCTAATTCTCCACTTAGCTTCTGTGCGGACAAATCTTTTATGAATGTGTCAGCAATATTTACAAGTGCCTGAAAACACAGCCAAACCAGGGTACAGCAATGCAGAAAAAAATCCATCTTGTCCGTAGCTTGTGCCTCAGAATCACTTGGACAAAACACACAGTGAAGGGAAGGTGCTGCATTTCAATAGACACTTACATGCTGTTCTACATGATTAGAAATGGCTTCTTGCCTTCCTGGAAAGCTGAGGTTCAGACCGCTCCACCACTCACAGCCATACATGTTTAAAAAAAAAAAAAAAAAAAAAACTTGGTTTTTGTTCAGCGTCTAGTACAAGATGAAATTTTGGGCTTGGCACTGCTCAGTGGAATCTTATTATGTGTTTCATGTGCTAAGTGTTTGATGCCAGAATTTTTTTCTGCACATAAAACAGGTTAATGATGTCACTATAGGGGGAGTGAATCCCTTCCGTCCTACCACCTGCCGCAAATGTGTTCATTGTTTGAAGGAAATCTATTTTCTAATGAAAGATTACTTCTGTAAGTTCAGTATGTCCACACAGAAGGCAAGGCAAATGTCTTAGATGGTGCATCCCTTCTCAAAAGGATGGCTTTTGACTAGGGATCATCTCAACTTTGTGTATAAGAGACAATACAACAATATGCAGGGAGCTAAAGACTAAGGACATACTACAGAGAATAATGGGCGTTGGTAGAAAATACGAGAGATCGGTAAGCCTCTCAGAAACACAAAGGTAGGTAATTCTGAGACTCAAAAATGAGTTTTTAAAGGACAGGTGTGAAGCAGATTAAATTAAGTACATGCACTTTCTACTGAGCGGTGAGCTGCCGGAAAAGGATTAATATCCGTACAGTCATCTTACCAGTTCACTCAAACAAACCTTAGAAATGTCATGGATGGAGTGACTTACACAACACAAACTCATTTTCTCACAGATCTGAGGGTCAAAGGTTCTAGAACCTCTAGTCAAGGCTCTTTCTGGCGTCCTACGGAGCGCTCACGTGGTCTTCCCTCGTCACTAGGTCTTCCCTCCTCACATGGGCTTCCCTCATCACGAGGTCATTCCTCGTTGCTTGGGGGGGGGAGGGCGCGGGGGGGACACAGGGGAAACACAGAAAAGAGGGAGAGAGAAGCCTAGGAGCAGGAGACAAGCCAAGAAACACGCACTCTAGGAAGCCTTTTTATAAGTAAGTAATCTTTTCAGACCAGGCCCCAGCCTCACAACCTCATTGAATGTTAATCACTTCCTCAGAGTTCCCATCTCCAAACACAGCTCCCTGGGGAGGGGAGGTCTTGGCATGTTTGATGTGCTTGCAGTGGTTTCTATCCAACAGGACGCTCCCCTTCAGATAACTGAAGTTTTCCTAGATGGCTTTCTAGCTTCCCATCACCTGCTCTAAGATTTTTTTCTTCTTCGAGACTTTCCCGGTTTTGTTACAGAGGGAAGGTGAATGAAAATGTATCGCTCAGAGGGGTAGAGCCTTTCAGAGACCATCCCAGAACTCTGAGACTGCTTTGAACATAACTCCACACACCTTGTTTGACAAGTCCACAAACTCGTTTTTTGAAATCCCAAAAGTTCAGATTCCAATGGTGACTTTTAGATTTTGAGTCTGTGACACTAGAACGATCTATAAGCCAGTAGTAATGTTTTTTGTGGCTGTCTTAGTTTAGGGTTAGTACTGCTGTGATGAAACAACCGTGACCAACTTCGGGAGGCGGGGGTTTATTTCACTCACAGTCCCAGATAATAGTTCCACATCGGGAACAGTGAGGGTAGAAATTCCTTCAGGTTAGGAACCTGGATGCAGGAGCTAACGCATATCACGGAGGGATGCTGCTTACTGGCTTGTTCAGCCTGCTATCTTAAAGAATCCAGGGACACCAGCCTAGGGAGGGTACCACCCACAATGGCCTGGGTCCTCCCCCATTAATCACTAATTAAGAAAATGGCTTACAGCCAGGTTTTTTTAAAAAAGATCATTTTATTCGTTTACATTTCAAATGATATCCTCCCTTCCTGGTTACACCTCTACAACCCCCATCCTCCCTCTCTTCCCTCCCTTTGCCTCTATAGGTATGCTCCTCCACCCACTCTCCCACTCCTGACTCACTGCTCTAGCATCCGCCTACGTTGGGGCGTCAAACCTCCACAGGACCAAGGGCCTCTCCTTCCATGTGTACTCTTTGGCTGGTGATTTTTACAGCCAGATCGTATGGGGGCACTTCCTCAGTTCAGGTTCCCTCCTTTCAGATAACTATAACTTGTGTCAAGTTGACATAAAACTAGCCAGGACAGTGGGTCAGTCTTGTCCATAATCTGTGTTCTATTTCTGAAGTTGGTTGGCAAGGATGTCTGTCAGTATGTTGTTAGCCTCCACGAATTGGCCAGTACATTTTGTGAGAGAATAGAGACAGCCAGTTTGCACCATTTCCTCTGTGCCAAACACAGTTTAGCCGATGCTTACATAGCAGGCGCCCTGTGGAAGGCTCCAGGCACTTTCTACTAGGCAACCGGTTGTTGACCATAGAACCATTCACTGTTTTAAAGAATCACTGTGCATTTGGGTTAATTTTGCCTTAAAAGAAAAAAATTCTAGCACTGGTATTGTTTTTAAGTCTGCACAGAACTCCGAGTCAAGGTGTCACAATATTATGAGTCTTACCATCTGCTTAGAAGCTCAGTTTCCAATAGAAAGTCATCTAAAAGCTACCTACTGAATAACATAGTGATTTTCCTCAGGGCTGTGGAATTTCCCCTTCCTTTTTGTTTACAGAGTCTTCTATTTAATCCATTTGAACTAAGAGAAGAAAATTGGATTTTTGGTATCACTGCGGTTGACAAATGCTCAATAAATACTGGATGGGTGAACAGATGGGAGAGACCAGTCCGTTTCCACCTTCATATCAAATAAGTGAACTGTAGGACTCTATTGTTGGGAACGATATTATAATTCACATAATCAAATCTCTCTCCTGGAAGAAATTATCTTCCCGACTGTTTATTTTTAAGAGTGATAACAGCCATGTTTTGAGTGTTTGTTCTGTGCCAAACACTGTTCTAAGTACTTTGCATGAATTATTTCAGGCCAGTGATTTAAAGAAAACTTCTAGAACAAAATTCCTATTTTAAACAGCTTTCTTTCAGACTTCCTATTTCATAGGAAGCACATGAGGAGTGGATCCGTGTCCATGGCGTCTTTCTACAGCTGTCATTAGATGAGACACCCTCAGGATGTCCTCTGGGAGCATCTTACGGGCTCACTGCCCTGGCCCACACACCTTTCATCAGTTCCCATGGAGACCTACTTGGAGAGATGATGCATGTTAACAAAGAGCTTCTTTTTTAATGCTCTGGGCATAAAAAGGGAGAAAGGTAGTTCCAGGATAAAGACAGCACTGTTTTCTTGTGCACAGTCTTCCCCGGAGGCCATCATAACCTTTAAACACTGAATGACAGAATCCGTAACTGACCCAGCTCACATCTCGGCACTGCTGACATTAGTCCTAGGAAGGTTTATTATCATAAAGAGTTTCATTCATTTTCTACAATGTCCCATAGATGTCCATTTTAAAGGTAGCCAAAATAGATTGTCCACAGTTATGGGAGTCCAGGGTGGCATCAAGCAATGAAACCCACATAAAATCTCATCACTGGGCATCGCTGCCACCTTCCCCATCAGCAAACCCAGGGGGAAAGTAAGTCTGTCTTCTTGCCTGTGTTTGAGAGTCTGGTATTCACCAGTGTCTATAGCTCCTGCATTTCAGTTTTTTCAATATTTTTAAATTAAATTACACAATTTCTCCCTTCCCTTTCCTTCCTCCAACATTTTGCATGCTCCCCACAAATTCATAACCTCTTTTTCTCTGTTATCATTACATATGTGTGTGTGTGTGTGCGCATAAATATATAAATACAACTTGCTCATCTCATTTAGTATTACTTGTATGTGTGTGATTTGGTAGTGGATAACCAATTAGGGGGCTCCTCCTTGGGGAAGACTATGCCCCCAGCTTTCCTTAGCTATCTGTACTTTGTCTATGGGTGGGGCCCAGTGAGATTCCCCTTCCAAGTTAGCATGTCTGTTGGTGTCATCCTTATTCAGGTCTTCTGTTGACACTCACATTGTTGAGGGTATCATGGGTGAATCTTCCCTGTCACTTCTAGGTGACACAGTTTCCTAGCAGGTTTCCTGATCCTCTGGCTCTTACAATCTTTCCAAGGGGATTGGGGGGGATCGACTCTTTTTGAGAAAAAAAATTAGCTGTCCAG
The DNA here is from genome assembly GCF_978045245.1 of Mus caroli. Classification (NCBI taxonomy): domain Eukaryota; kingdom Metazoa; phylum Chordata; class Mammalia; order Rodentia; family Muridae; genus Mus; species Mus caroli. The sequence goes on from NW_028227261.1 coordinate 68,526,084, forward strand.
ACAATCAAAAAATCAGTTTTAGGCTCAATATAATAAATGAGGAAATGTCTCTTAAGTGCTTAGCATTTGTTACAGCCGAGCTCTTAAATTTTTATTTGTGTGTGTGTGTGTGTGTGTGTGTGTGTGTGTGTGTGTGTGTCTTGGGGTGGTGTGTCGGTGGATGAGTGGTATGCGGGGCCTTCAGAGTTCAGAAACACTATATTTTTTAAACCAGGTTCAGGGGCTGAAGAGATGGCTCAGTCCTAAAGTTCCTGCCACACAAGCATGAAGACCTGAGAGCAGACCCATGCTAGCCAAGGAAAAGCCAGGTGCAGTGGTGCACATCTGTAACTCCAGCACTGGAGGCAGAGACAGGCAGATCCCTAGAAACCATTAGCCTGCCAGCATAGCTGAACCCATGAGCTCCAAGTTCATAGCCACAGTAGGTTGAATTTATTACAGACAAAGCTGGGAAGCCTGATGTCACGGGTCACAAATGCCTACTCTGTTTGTGGCATTGAGAAAAGGAACAGTGTAGAATAGAGAAGAAATAGGTCACTAAGGCCTGGCCTGGAATTGGGACCTTCTTTCAACAGGTCACTTCATCTCAGGGCCCTCATCCATCAACCAAGACAGATGGCCTTGGCCGTGGGGTGCTTCCAACTCTGAAGCTCTTTGGCTGCTTCTCCTGGCACGTAAAGCCCCTTCGCTAAAAGACCCCGGAGCTTGACAACTGAAGTTGGCTTTTATGATCTACAAGCACCCTCAGAAAGCTTGACTGACAGTCTCTCAGGGAGGTAGCCTCCTCAGGAGAGACAAAAAAGTTCTGCCTCAAGTTGGCAGGGTTTAAAGACCTGCTGACTGTGAGGTGCACCAGTGTCTGCAGGGGACATGCCAGCCCGTGACACTGCAGACACTGAGAGGCTGCCTCATGGCACACTGAGGTGCTGCCAGTGGGGAGAGGCAGCACCTCTAAGTTCTGAAGTGAATAGGGACAAGAGAGTAAGATCTTCACTTCCAACTTGAAGCAAATAAATCCCAGCTGAGCGGAGTCAGGGGGGCCAACCCTGGCCACCCTGAGGCCACTCTCTGTGAACTAGGGGTGAGGCCTTGCCAGCAACCAGGACAACTAAATCTAAAAGCAGCTTATTTATAGATCCCTTTTGGGGTTGTTTTGCTTTGTTTTCATTTTAATTCCCGCAAAGAAGAGATTGCCTTAGAGTGAGTTACCTTCACTCTAGAATCTGGTAGCCACCCTTCACAAGCGAAAATGATATACTGAGTTGCTTTCAAGAAATAGTGTTCAGGCTTCAGAGGTAACCTTGGGCCTGGCGAATCCCTACAGCGTACATGCAAAGATGCTAAATGGATGCCCCAAGTCCTGCAAGTAGCCAACAGTAGGTGCCTTGAGATCATCTGGTTTTGCCTCTCCTAGGCAGGAGCCCAGATTTTCATAATTGGCTTTATACATAAAAGGAGAGGCTGCTTGAGAACTCTGGGAACTGGAGTTTGCAAGTTCTGACTCTGTTGCCTGCTCTCCCCATCCTATTAGATCTGAGGGCCAATGCCCCACCTATCACTCGGGCAGCTAGTTAAAGTTCTCTCTCTCTCTCTCTCTCTCTCTCTCTCTCTCTCTCTCTCTCATGTGTGTGTGTGTGTGTGTGTGTGTGTGTGTGTGTGTGTGTGTGTGTGTGTGTGTGTGTTAAGCATTTCTCTATACATCCTAGGCAAACCTGCCACTCACCATATAGCCCAGACTGTCCTTGAAGACTGGAATCCTCCTGCCTCAGCTTTCAGGAGTACTAGGATTATAGTTATAAACTCACCCCCACCCACTGCTAAGTAATGTGTTTTCCTCTAAGGTTCTTTTATATCAGAAATTGCAAGGTCCTAAAGAGTTAGTCACTAGCCTAGTTTTGTGTAACCATAAGCTTGTACAGGACCCCAGCAGACAGCAAACCATGTTGAGCCTTTATATCAGAAATCCCTTGGATTCTTTCTGGCATAACCTGCTCTCCTTGCCTTGTTTTCTAGAGGCTTTCTTCAGACACTTTAGGAGGCAAGCGTGGGTCATCACAAGGTCAAAGCTAGCATGCCACACACAACTCTAGTAAAAGCTGAAGCTCGTTGCCCTGACCTCAATGGCCTCTTTCTTGGAGACAAGCCTAATTCAAACATTGCATCTCCTGCTCAGGCAAAGACAAAATAGACCCTGAACTTGGAACAGTGTGTTCTTCTGCCATGTCTCTAACCAGCTTGCAAGCTGTTGCCCCTTGAGCAGGAGTGAGATTTCCCTGGCAAGAAGACAAAAAGAAGTTCTTCTGAAGTGTTCTGACAACTTGCTCCTGAGGACCCTCTCTCATCCATCCCAGGGTCCTAGGCTCCATCACATCCCTGCAGCAAGAATTACCCCCCATGAAGAGTGGAAATTCCCATTGGCCTAGCCTCAGGCACAGACTCTTCTACTCCACTTCTGCCCTAGCAACAGCCTCCTTAAATGCCACCCTTGGACCCCCATACCACATAGCTAACTGTTTGCACTGGACACTGGTGTGTTTAGAGCTTAAGCATCCAAACAGACAATTATTTTCTGCTATTTGCTCGTGGCGCTGCCTGCCTGGTGACTTTGGCAGATGGAGAAGAGAGCTAATCCGTAGGTTACAAGAAGAAGGTTATTGATGAAATGTCACCATCTGTTGGTGTCATTAAAATGATATGAGTCATAAAGCATTGCTTTTGGGTTTTGGGGTTTTTTTTCTCTCAAAAAGGATAGCTTGGAGTTTAGAAATAAGTTGTTAAGTTGTAGATGGAGGTGGGGTCAGAATGGGGAGGAGAGGCTACCCCAGGAGAAAGAGCTTGACGAATCCATCAGATGAGCTGATTCATCATCAGGGAAGCCAATCCTCTGCTCGGTTTAACCCTGTATGTGCATGGCATGAGGTGCAGTGCTCATGAAGGCTGGCATAGTACCTCAACTCTCCATGCCTACTTCTTGGTGCCTACTACCAGGTCATGGATGGGAAAGTCATTCATTTGGTTACATGAAGACCTCATTGGAAGAAAATGTAATAGGCCCCCAACTGCCCCATGACACACAGATTCTTGTACCCAGATGGTACCATACATGTGTAAGCACATAGGAGATGTTTGTCTCTGTGGGTCACCTCTCCTCCAAGGATGATGAGGTGGCTAAGATCTGGGACAGAACCTCCAGAAGAAAAGACAGTGGTGGACAGAGCGGCTTCTGCATCACATTAACAAATGGGTTGGAGAAGGTTGCGGTATGTGTTTGATGAAGGTTGAGGTAACCAAAATACATTGTCAGCTTCTTTACCTAATCCCCACAATTCTCTCTTATTTGGACTTTGTGAATTCTTACCCACTGCCACAAACCTGTTCTTTTCAGTCTTTTCCAGTATGACTTCCAATCTCTTGATTTTTTTTTAAAGCACTATTGTCCATCCCTAATGTGCACCAGTAAATAAATTAGCAGTAGTATTGCTATGGATCCCTACATACCCAGCCATGACCTCTAGTTAAGTGCTTTGTCCCTTAAGCCATCTGACCCAAACCTTTTCCACCTGTCCTTCCTTAGGAACACAGACACTGAAGGAGTTCAACCCAGGTGCTTAAAACATGTGCAAAAGCCTGACAGTGCTATCTGTGCTATCTAAAGGAAACGTCACTGCAAGAGCACTTATTGATATTTTTAGATCTGGTGCTCTGTCCCGCTGCTGCTCTGTCTTTTCTATACAAGCAGGTCAACAGCAATGGATGGTGTCAGCAGTGGTGACACTGTGGCCACATCTCAGGGACCAATGGTCATCCTGCTGGGTAAATCCACCTTTTGTCTCTTCTGCCCCTGGGGCTTGAGAGCAGCTGACTGCAATAGAAGCCACCAGAACACTGGGAGCAGGCTGCCACATCAGAGACTGAAATGTCAGGCAGGGTTGATCCCATGGTATGCTTCAGCCCTGTTTCTCTGAGTCCTGAGGCATGTGTTTGGATAATATGCCTTTAATGACGAATGAAATGGTTTCGAATTCACCCCATTGATTAAGCAAGTTAGGAACACCCGTGCAGATGTGCTGAGCTTATTCTTGGGTGGGAGAGAAGTGGCTAGGGCCTCTCAGGACTATCACTGAACAGTTTCTGAAATGAGTTCTGTGTGCCTGGTGAGTTGGAGAGGAAGAGAGGAGGGGAAAGGAATGGGGCAGGAAGAGATCTTCTTTTTTTTTTTTTTTTTTAAAAACATGTGTTCTTCCTTCCAAGGTGTCTGAATCACAGCCCTAGGGAAAAGGAGATGGGGTCACAGGTCAATAGATCAGCAGATATTGTTAATCATGAAATAGTCATGAAGGGAGATTTTTTTTTTGAAAGGATGAGGTGAATCATATCAAGGCACATTATATTCAAATATCATAAAGAAGCCCATTGTTTTTACAGTTGAATAAGAGACACAGTTGGATCAAAAAGAAATTATGAGTAATAACTATGGTTGATGCTAAATAATCAGTTGATGTGAGCGCCCGTCTCGCCAGCAAGAACAACGCCACAATAGGATCCTTCTGCACACGTTTATTGGGAGAGCATTGATTGCATAGGCGAAAAAGACCCTGAACCCAGAAATGGTGCTGCTTATATAGGCCTAGGAGTGATGTGTCCATACCTGATTGGTTATACTACCAGTACCTCATTAATATGCGTCGGGCCAGGCAGTGACTTGGCAAAAACCTCTTATGCACATGTGCACATTGGTTGTTTACCCATAATCATGGGCAGTGGCCAGTGGTAGCCAGCGCCACTCTGCAACGGCACATGTGGCTTCCCACAAGTTGATAAACATGAGAGGCCATAAGATATCCCCAAGGAATGAAAAGAAACTTCTAGAGTGCTCTGGAGGGGTGGAGAACTGCTTGTTCCTGAGCCTCAGGTTGTGACAGATGGGGTGCTCTTACAAAAGAAAGCCCATGAAGGCAGCTGAGGTGGCTTGGGAAAGCTTGGGTGGGACTCAAGAGGACCTTCACTTGCTCTGCAGTCTTGCGGTTTGTAGCCCTGTAATTCCCCTTGCCTGCCTGCCTGTTTATATCTATCCTCTTGTTCTACAGAAGGCCACAGAGACTGCCGAGGAAGAAGATGACCAGCCCCTCAGCCTGTCCTGGCCAACCAACACCCGCAAGCAGGCCACCTTCCTAATCGTTTTTCCCATTGTGTTCCCTCTCTGGATCACCTTACCTGACGTCCGCAAACCTGTGAGTGAACCCCTGTAGAAACAGCTCCAGTGTAAAAGCATGGTAGCCACCATAATCTATTTCCAGTTGTGTTTAAAGAGAAAGGTGAGGTGACATGCATGTAACTTCATGCATGTCAGGCATGCCTGAAACTTCAACCACAGCGATTGTTCAGTGACTAAAAAAACATGAACCACCCCAGAAATCAAACGTGTGAAACCACCATTTTATTCTGCTCATGGATCCTATGGGACAGGAATTGGAGTGGGTACACTGGGTATGGTTCATCTCTACCCCAGGCAGATCTCTGTGGGTTCAAGGGCAGCCTGATCTACATAGTGAGTTCCAGGACCACCAGGAATATGTAGAGAGAGCGTAACATTTTACAAAGGGAGAGAAAAGTGGTAGCCTTCACCTAGAGGCAAGAAAAATGACTCAGTGGTTAAACACACATGCTGCTTTTGCAGAGGACCTAAGTTCAGTTCTCAGAAACCACAATAAGTGACTCACAGCCACTTGTAACTCCAGCTCTGGGGATGCTGTCTTCCGGATTCTGAGGGAACCTGCAGACAGGTGTGTCCAAACCCAGACATAGACACATACATATATACACAATTTTCAAAAATTAAATCGTAAAAAAGTCGACCTGGAATATATACACCAGTGTCACATGCTATATGAATCTCTCGATGAGAAAAATGTCAAAATACTGGAACCCTCCATAGTGATTTTCTCTTAAGGAATACAACTCAAGGTCCAAGCAGGAAAGCAGTTCTGCATTTTCTTAAATTTTCTTTTGGCTATATATTGGATTTAAAACATTGGATTTAAAGAATTGCAAATGCCTACATGTATGATATTCCTTCTACCATTGTATTCCCGTCACTATACCCAATATTATTATTTGAGATTGTCAGATGTCAAAGCTGTGAATGCCATACATACCATTAGCAAACTGCAAACTGTGAGTGCAGACTAAGCGAAGGAACGTTCTCTCCCAGGGCTGGCAAACTCAGATCCTGAACCATTAATGGAGTGGAAACACTAATGAGATTAATAGGGCACGGACATCTGCACACACATGACAGAAGCATGCGCCTATCATGTATCAGATTCTGCACTGATATTTTCAACAGACCACCTCGTGGGATCTCCAGAAACATCTATAATAGGATATACGTATTATTGGTGAAAGAAAAAATATCAGCACAGGATCCCCAAGACCAAGTTCTCAGCCAGGACAAAGGAGATTTATTTTCCCCAAAAGGACAAAGAGCAGGGGATAAGAGACAAAGACCAGACTGGGCGGTGATGGTGCACACCTTTAATCCCAGCACTTGGGAGGCAGAGGCAGGCGGATTTCTGAGTTCAAGGCCAGCCTGGTCTACAGAGTGAGTTCCAGGACACCAGGGCTATACAGAAAAACCCTGTCTCAAAAAACAAACAGAGAGAGAGAGAGAGAGAGAGAGAGAGAGAGAGAGAGAGAGAGGAGAGATAGAAGAAGAGGAAGAAGGGGAAAGGAACAAGGGAGAAGGTGTAGGGATATATATCCCAGAGGGGAATGGGCAAAGGACTGCCTCTGGCTAGAGAAGAAACACAAACTGGCCCACAGGAAAATTGCAGTTTATAAAGTTACAAGGGGAAATCCTGTGTTAGGATGAGGTGTTTAATTTTAATTGGTCCTGTAGGTTAGGAGGCTTTTGATTGCTGGACTTCAGTATTTTGATAGCTGGACCTTGGTGGTCATCCTCAGGAGGAGGAAGTAGCCACATAAGGGAACAGACCTTGGAGGCCATTTTAGGAATGTAATCTAGTGGGTTTTAGCAAGGCAGAGGGAATGGGAGAGAAGGGCAAGGCCTGCCATAGCCGTGCTCACCAGCCTTTGAGGGCAGGCTGCGCAGTGAAGAGAGTCCCATGCACTTCCGTCTTCTCCTCAGTCAGACTTGTCACGATTGAGCTGTGAGAGGTGATAGTCAATCCTCACTGTGAACTCGACTGGACTGAGAATCACCTAGAAGACTTGTGAGAAACACCCCTAGGTAGGACTTCAAAGGTGTTTCAGGGAGGATTATGGAAAGGGACAGATCTGTCACAGGGGTAGATAGAATAAAAGGGAGAGGAGAAGGCTACCAGAGTCCCAGCATTTCCTCTCTGCCTCTTGCCCACTTGAAGTGAAGTTCAGCCCTACCATGCACTTCTGCTCCCAAGATGCTCTGCCCAAGGGCACAGAGCAAAGCAACAGTTGGCTCTCATTAGCCAGGTAGCCTCTCGACCATATCACATTTCGCCATGCAGTCTGCCCTCAAGGGCTGATGGAGCTTTCTCTGTTAGTCCCTCTTCTAACTGCTGTGACTGGCTTCCTGGCAGAAACAGCCTAAGGAAAGAAGGCTGGATTTTGGCTTGTGGTTTTAAAAAGATAAATTCCATCAGGTCTGGAAAGCATGACTGATTGACATGAGACAGCTGGTCACATGACACCCACAGTCAAAGCAGAGAGCTGTGAATACTAGTGCCCACTGATTTCCTTCTGTTGCCCCACCTGGGGTTGCCAAAGGATGCTGTCACCCACATGTAGGGTGAGCCTCCTCTTCTCAGTTACACCTCCTTGGGTGTGCCCTCAAAGACAAACCCAGAGGTATCTCTCCTATGTGATTCCAAATCCTGTCAAAACAATGAAGATTAGCCACCCCAAGCATCAGCTACAATATGAAGAATGGACAGAGAATGGTCCATCCATTCTCTGTCCTTTTCTGGGTTTGGTGTACTGTTCCAAGCAGAAATGAGACTACCAAGGGAACGTTTAGTTATGTTCAGATTTCCTCAGCAAATATTCAGCACTAAGGACCACAGAGGCCCTTAAAGAGCATAATAACACAAAATTCATAGTTTAATAACTAAGCCAAGGTATGCTTGCTTTGCTGGATAGTTTTATGTCAACTCGATACAAGCTAAAGCTGTCTAAGAGGACAGAACTCAAATGAGAAAATGCTTTCATAAATGGAGCTATAGGAAAACCTGTAGGGCAATTTCTTAATCAGTGATTGATGGAGGAGGGTCCAGTCCATTTTGGAGCTGCCATCCCTGGGCTGGTGGTCCTGAGTTCTACGAAAAAGCAGGCTGAGCGAGCTGTGGTGAGCAAGCCAGTAAGCAGTATTGCTCCACAGCCTCTGCATTAGCTACTGCCTCCAGATTCCTGCCTTGTTCGAGTTTCTGTCCTGATTTCCTTTCATAATCAACAGTAATGTGGAAGTAGAAGCCAAATAAATCCTTTCCTCCTCAAGTTACTTTTAGTCAGAGTGTCTCATCATAGTGATGATGACCAGAAGTGAAAAACTTACATAGAACTCAAAGCAAGATTTCATAGCAATGGCCAAAGGAGACTAGAGCCTCAGCCCCCACCCCCACTCCAAGTCGAGTTCACTCGATTGCCCTGACTGTGGCAGTTTGTTCCCCCTCTCCTATCTTATAGGAGCAACCTCGAGAAATGCATTTCTCCAGACCCCATTTTTTGTCAGCTATTAATAAAGGTTCCTAAGATGCTGTACTGGCTAGTTTTGTGTCAGCTTGACACAGCTGGAGTTATCACAGAGAAAGGAGCTTCAATGGAGAAATGCCTCCACGAGATCCAGCTGTAAGGCATTTTCTCATTTAGTGATCAAGCGGGGAGGTCCCCTTGTGGGTGGTGCCATCTCTGGGCTGGTAGGCTTGGTTCTATAAGAGAGCAGGCTAAGCAAGCCAGGGGAAGCAAGCCAATAAAGAACATCCTTCCATGGCCTCTGCATCAGCTCCTGCTTCCTGACCTGCTTGAGTTCCGGTCCTGACTTCCTTGGTGATGAACAGCAGTGTGGAAGTGTAAGCTGAATAAACCCTTTCCTCCCCAACTTGCTTCTTGGTCATGATGTTTGTACAGGAATTGAAACCCTGACTAAGATGCCTAGATTCCCCACCAGCCTTGGCCATCTGTGATAGACAAATGCAAAAATAAAGAGATCAGCCTCAAGATCAAAAATTCAGGTGACAGCAGATGCTGGCGAGGATGTGGAGAAAGAGGAACACTCCTCCATTGTTAGTGGGATTGCAAGCTTGTACAACCACTCTGGAAATCAGTCTGGCAGTTCCTCAGAAAATTGGACATAGTACTACCGGAGGATCCAGCAATACCTCTCCTGGGCATATATCCAGAAGATGTTCCAACCGGTAAAAAGGACACATGCTCCACTATGTTCATAGCAGCCCTATTTATAATAGCCAGAAGCTGGAAAGAACCCAGATGTCCCTCAACAGAGGAATGGATACAGAAATTATGGTACATTTACACAATGGAGTACTACTCAGCTATTAAAAAGAATGAATTTATGAAATTCCTAGCCAAATGGATGGACCTGGAGGGCATCATCTTGAGTGAAGTAACACAATCACAAAAGAACTCACACAATATGTATTCACTGATAAGTGGATATTAGCCCAAAACTTAGGATACCCAAGATATAAGATACAATTTGCTAAACGCATGAAACTCAAGAAGAATGAAGACCAAAGTGTGGACACTGTGCACCTTCTTAGAATTGGGAACAAAACACCCAGGGAAGGAGTTACAGAGACAAAGTTCGTAGCTGTGATGAAAGGATGGACCATTTAGAGACTGCCGTTTCCAGGGATCCATCCCATAATCAGCTTCTAAACGCTGACACCATTGCATACACTAGCAAGATTTTGCTGAAAGGACCCAAATATAGCTGTCTCTTGTGAGACGATGCCGGGGCCTAGCAAACACAGGAGTGGATGTTCACAGTCAGCTATTGGATGTATCACAGGGCTCCCAATGGAGAAGCTAGAGAAAGTACCCAAGGAGCTAAAGGGATCTGCAACCCTATTGTTGGAACAACATGATGTACTAACCAGAACCCCGGAGCTCTTGTCTCTAGCTGCATATGTATCGAAAGATGGCCTAGTCGGCCATCAATGGAAAGAGAGGCCCATTGGACTTGCAAACTTTATATGCCCCAATATAGGGGAATGCCAGGGCCAAAAGAATGGGAATGGGTGGGTAGGGAAGTGGGGGGCGCTATGGGGGACTTTTGGGATAGCATTGGAAATGTAATTGAGGAAAATATGTAATAAAAATATTAAAAAGAAAAAAAAAGAAAAAAAAAAAGAGAGAGATCAGCCTCAATACAATATTGCAGAAAGAGACTATGCCCCAGGTTGTCTGCAATAGTCTCAGTTTACTCCGAGAGCACACTGGTTGGGAGACAAGCTATGTGTACCTCCCTGCACATACAAGAGGCCAAATGAAATAAACCTTGCCCATAGATACACGACCCGTTAAGATGTTTCCTGGTCATGTTTATTACAGGGGACTTTTATTAGATTGTTTCTTATGTCAATTTTTTTTTTTTTTTTTTGCTCTGAAACACACCACCTCAAACTCAGCTTAAAACTAGAATGCTTCAGCCCATGGTTCTGAAGATGGGAAGTTTACACTTGGCTCGGTTGGGCAGTTCTCCTGGGAGCAGGTTGTCATAGGAGAGGAGCCTCTCCCATGAAACAGCTTGTATTCAGCAAGATCTCTTTCAGTAGTCAGGTCTGGACTTAGTCACAGGATAGAAAATGACCAAGAACTATAAGAATGAAAACTCCAAAAACCCTCCTGAGATCTAGTTTGGAATTTGACTCCATCATTGCCAGCACATTTTGTTGATTAAAGCCAGTATAAAGCCAACCCAGACCTCAGAGAAGATAGAGATCATCTATTGATGGGAAAGGCAGAGTGTCTTAGATTAGGTCTCCATTGCTATGAAGAGAGACCATAACCAGGGCAACTCTTATAAAGGACATTTAATTGGGGCTTGCTTATGCTTTCAGAGGTTGAGTCCATTAGCATCATGGCAAGAAGCATGGTGGCGTGCAGGCAGATATGGTGTTGGAGGAGCTGAGAGTTCTACATCTTTAGCCATAGTCAGCCAGAAGGAGATTATCTTCCAGGCAGCTAGGAGTAGGGCCTCAAAGCCTCTCCCACAGTGACACACTTCCTCCAACAAGGCCATACCTCCTAATAGTGCCACTCCCTGCGCCAAGCATATTCAAACCACCAGACGGAGCTTTACTGGCAGCTGGGGTGGGGGGGGGGGGTGTCTTTGTTTTAGTCCTGCCACAGACCTCACATATGTCCACAAAGGCCATGGGAGGTAATATCAAGGGAGAAGGAAAAGAATGGGAAAATTAACAAATATTCGCTCCTCTTTAGAGCCTACGATCTCTGTTTCTTCTGTAGTTTTTTAAATTCCTAATGGGGATGAAAATCCCAAAGCTTACCAATAATTACAGAGAAAGCATGATTGGATAGCTCTAATTTCAGAATAAATATTACTCCCACTTGTTTTTATTCCCACGTCATTTCTATGCAAATTTTATGCCTATGTTTATTGAATATTGCATACTTTCCACTCAGACACTAAGCAGGAGTCTCACAGTTACAGTCTTCTTAAATTAACAACTTTGTTTGAATAGTGAAAGGGCTAAAGTGTAATTCTTGATGAGAAACATAACTTTGAGGGAAACTGAAAACAATAAACAATAAAACACCCAATGTTATGTTCTCCTGTGGCCTGAGATGGATGCTCTTGAGACAGGAAGACGTGATCTGTGCGAGCCAGGAAGGATGCTGAGCGCCCAGCTAGAGGTCTGTAGGTTCATTCATCTATTCATTCACCAGGTTGTTATTGATTGTCTAGCAGGAGCCCAACATGATGCAGCAAAAATGAAGTGATGGAGACCCAGGGAGGTTAGTGGTTTGTTCAGCCACGGTCAGCTACTAAGAGGGAAGCCATGGCTCCATCTTACCAGGCATCCACAGTACCATCCCAGGGATCAGCCTTCTCATTGCTCAAAAACTGCACTAAAGACAATAGTGTACAGACACAACTGTAATTATTATCCGGGCACTTTTTATGTCCTCGGGTGCTCTGCTCAACCTTTTGTGTACATAAATCTTCAGAACATTTAGATTTGTACTGTTTTAGGCTTGCATTTTGCAAGTGAAGAAACCAAAACTTAAAGAGGTTATATTTTTTTTTCTTAAGTGAAAAATCCCTGTGCAATTGGGAGCAGAGATTTCAACTTCCACTGTCTTAACCAGGGTGGCCATGTTTTCATCTTAGTAGGATTGTTGTGTGAAAACTTCTTAAATGTTTTTTAAGATGGCTCAGCAGGTGAAGGCAGTTGCTACCACGCCTTCTGGCCTAAATTTGATTCCCAGGACCCACATGGTAGAAAGAGATAACAGTCTCCCACAAGTTTTTCTCATACCTTCACACCACACACACACACACACACACACACACACACACACACACTGTCTTAGTCAGGGTTTCTATTCCTGCACAAACATGATGACCAAGAAGCAATTTGGGGAGGAAAGGGTTTATTCAGCTTACTCTTCCACATTGCTGTTCATCACCAAAGGAAGTCAGGACTGAACTCAAGCAGGTCAGGAAGCAGGAGCTTAGCAGAGGCCACGGAAGGATGTTCTTTACTGGCTTGCTCGGCCTGCTCTCTTATAGAACCCAAGACTACCAGCCCAGAGATGGCACTACCCACAAGGGGCCTTTCCCCCTTGATCACTAATTGAGAAAATGCCTTACAGTTGGAGCTCAAGGAGGCGTTTCCTCAATTGAAGCTCCTGTCTCTGTGATAACGCCAGCTGTGTCAAGTTGACACAAAATTAGCCAGTACAAACACTAAATAAATGAATGAACAGGTAAATAAATACATGAGTGTTTTAAAAATGTATGCTTCAGGCCAGACTTAACGGTAAGTTCCTGTGACCTATTACTCAGAAGACCAAAGCAAGACAGTTATAAATTTGAAAACACTCTAGGCTACGTAGCAACACCCCCATCCCTTCCGCCCAAAGCATATTCTTCAGGACATGGCACAAAGTAGATGCCCGGTGACTATTAAATTTAGAACGGCAAGGACGTGGCCTGTTTGCTCAGCCAGCTATTGTCCAGTGACATTTTTCAAACCAACATCACACTGCTCTACTAAAAGCGTCTAATGGGAACATTAGCTGTCAATTAGGTACCTAACCATTACATTGGAAACGAAATGGACAGCACATGGACACAATTTGCTCACTTGCTAATTGGTACAAAGCCTATCCTAACAGATGTCAAAATGAGGCACCATTCCTGACTCTCACCTAATGTGTTAGACCTCGGTTTTTAGGGCTATTTTCTCTCTTCCAATGGGACTGGTAACCTGATACCTGTACAGATGCTCCAGGGCAGTGATATCCAGAATGAAACCGTGGAGTCTAAATGAGGAGAACGGTCCAGACCGAAATGAGAGAAGTGATTTCGTGGGTTGTGAGACTGGGCATGGCAAGGCAGTTTGACAGAGAAACAATTAGACAAGCTGCTGGAGCATGAAGGGTTGCAACTTCCGAAGCAAGAACAATATAGGAAGGCTGGGGAGGCAGATGGCCAAACAGCTGGATCACTGGCCTCTGTTTCCTGGATGCTTTTTTAAATTTTCTGACGTTGGGAATAGATCCTGGCATCATGGTGGTGGTGGTGGTGGTGGTGGTGATGATGATGGTGATGGTGATGGTGATGATACTTGTGCTGTCTGTGGCTGTGTGTATTTTGAGCAGTTTTTGGCCCTGTTTTCTTCAGGAAGTGTGAGGCACACATACGGTGTAGTCAGCTGACCTGAATTTCATCTCTAATTGAAGATCTGTATAGAAAGTAGGCACCAAATCTTTACCTGCTCCTAGTAAGTGATGAGGACCCCGAAATTCACCTAAGAATATTTGCTTTTTGAAAAAGCCTCTATCTAATTCAACAGTTGGTGCTTTTTGATGCCTATTAATTATTAATTGATATCCTGATTAAGAATCATAAGTATCAAATATTGGATTGGGCAGGTTTTCACGGAAGGATTGGTTTCCACTTGGTTTCTTTACATCCCTAATGTCACCCTGGCTTTGTCCATTTGGCTGGGAATGTTCTACAGTCCAGTGTTATAAGGGAATCTTAGTATTATGATTCTGACTGACAAGGTCATCTGAATGAACAGACATGCAAATAGGGACATTTTCAAATGTATTAAATGAGAAATAAAGAAAAGTATACATTTAGTAAACACACAAAGCTGGAAATAGATCCACCTGTGAGGAGGCTTGAGGGCGCAAGGTATGGATGGCTCAGCATAAAGTAGATAATAGCTCTCTGTTCTTATGTGTGATTCTCATGACACATGCAGAATCCTGATCTAGTTCCTACTGGAGTCAGGGGTAGCCTTATGTGGCAATCACTGCCTGTCTCTGCCTACGACAGAGCATGGCCCTGGGAGAGTGAAACCTGCATCCTGAAACAATAACTAGCAATCAGAAGGAAAAGGCTGGAAAGTCCAGTCAATTCAGTGTCCTGCCTGGGCGACCTTGGTGTCTTCTCTGGGGTAGGTGGTGGATTCCATACCTCAGGAATCCAGTTCCCAGCCTTCAAGAAATCTGCTTTGGGAATCAAAGGTGTAGGCTCAACTTTGGGGGGCTAAGGGGGGAAGAGGTGCCTCCTCATCACACACTGAAGTACCCAGGGCTCTAGGAGAGACAAGAGCCCTTATCCAAAACACTTTTCTAAGAAGGAGGAGAGCCAGCCAGTGGTGGTGCACACGCCTTTAATCCCAGCACTTGGGAGGCAGAAGCAGGCAGATTTCTGAGTTCAAGGCCAGCCTGGTCTACAGAGTGAGTTCCAGGACAGCCAAGGCTACACAGAGAAACCCTTCCTCGAAAGAAAGAAAGAAAGAAAGAAAGAAAGAAAGAAAGAAAGAGAGAGAGAGAGAGAGAGAGAGAGAGAGAGAGAGAGAGAGAGAGAAAGAAAGAAAGAAAGAAAGAAAGAAAGAAAGAAAGAAAGAAAGAAAGAAAGAAAACCAAGAAGGAGAATGAGCATAGGGAAGCACTTAAGGGTGATTGATGTTCGGCTTGCTCAACATCATGATGCCCTCTCCCAGTTGAGCATGCCCATTTGCTCTTACAGTCACCCCAGAGAATGCTCCTCTGAAAAGCAGCAGCCATTGAAAGAGACAAAAGATTCTTGTAAAGTCTCAGTCTTATGTGACTAATATGATAATAAAAAAGACTTACTCAAAGCTTGAAATTAACAGAGAATACAAGCCTTGTCTGGAACCATAAGCTATCACTGTGCTTCAAACTTAAAAGATTTTCCACACACGAGTTTATTTTTTTCCTTCCAACAAACCTTCAAATTCCATGGCAGCTCTTCAGACAACTGAGCTTCCCCTGTTTACATGAACTGCAGGCGCCACTGCCCTAACCTGGATGGCATTATCAAAGCACGATGTGTGTTTTTCTCAGCAAAGAAAGCTCTGAAATCAAAAGCAATGGCAAGAAGGGATGGTAGACTCTCAAACAGCATTCTGTTGTCTAACTAAGCATGGCTCATGTTTCCCATCAAGAGAATCAGCAGAAACTAGTTCATCACAAAGCACCATTGCCTGGGAATGGGATGAAGTCAGAAATATTGCATCTATTATGTATTTGTTTGTTCATTGTTTAGTCCATGTGCTCAGAAATGACTGGCAGGAGTTGGTTCTCTCCTTTCACCACATGGATTCTAAGAAGAGAACACAGGTTGTGTCTTATCAGCAGGTACCTTTGCCCACTAGGCTATCCTGTTAGTCCTGAAAGACTACATTTCTGAGTGCCTGAATTTTGAGTGATGTTCTGAGGGAAGGAACTCTGAGTGTTCTCACACTGTACAAGCCCAAAATGATGCAAAGTCCAGTGTCACAGGAATGGGACTTGTAGTATAGGTCAGAGTGGCACACAGGAGGAAACACATTCCCAAGAATGTGCCTGGCCTGCCCCTCCCCCTTAGCAATTGCTCTGATTGGGCAGCTCCACTTCTGTCCACGCCAACTGATGTGTGAGGTCTGTGCCCAGAAACTAGCCATCACCATCCATCTGTGGAGATGACTTTCCTGATAATTCATGGGACTCTAAGACGAATTCATTTATTTTCAACCTTCCTAATCCTTCCCATTTTTTGTTCCATATAATCAGTCACATGCAGGGTTTGGCATGTAGATTATTGTGACACATGGTTTGCCAGACTCTGATGGCCTGGTTCTGGAGCACTTGGGAGCAAACTAAAAAAAAAAAAAAAAAAAAAAAAGGGAGAGGGGAAGAGATAGAAGGAGGATGCAAGATGTTTAACAGAAGAAATGACAGAGAAGCCAGACCTTATAAAGGGCAGAGGGAGATGGCATTGGACATCTGACTACAGGCATGAACTGACATTCTCTAAAGTGGCTTCCAGAGCCTAATACAGTGGCACATGTCACAACACTTTAAAGGCTGAGGTAGGAAATTAGGATCTGAGGCCAACCTGAGCTACATAGTGAATTCTGGGCTGTATAGGCTAGCCTAGGGTATGAGACCTGTCTCAGAGAGAAGTGAGGAGAGGAGGAGGAGGAAGGGAGAGAGGAAGATATCTTTCTGAGTTCTACAGCCATTCAGCTTCCACTGATTTTAATTTCCTAGAATGAATGTTTCCTCTCCCAGTTTGATTAGGGGAAGGTAGCATCCTCTGATTGGTAATCCTGCGAGGAGGTAGGAATGTGGGAGAAATCATGGCAATGGCAAAGATGGCTTTGGCTTTGGGCCGTGGTGGAGCCACAAAGGGTACCACTGAGACAACGCTGACACTCTCCTCTCTGCTTGCCTTGCAGGCTTCCAGGAAGTTCTTCCCTATTACATTCTTCGGCTCCATCACCTGGATCGCAGTTTTCTCATACCTGATGGTGTGGTGGGCACACCAGGTAAGACTGCATGCCACCCATCTGCCTTGTTCGTCTCTAGTCTTGGTTGTTGAGAGGTTAATTGGTGTGTACGCTTTTTTGAAACAGTTATAATGTTGAGTGTAGTACAGACAAAGTATATTTCAGGAAAGGACTTTCTTATTCTCCAGGCTTATCTCTGTGGTCAGAAATCAAATCAGCAGAGCTGTTGTTAGACAGCTCTGTGGAGGAAGGCAAGCCTGGCTGCATCTCGCTCTCACCTAAGGCCTGGCTGAAGAAAGTTAAAATCTCATCTACCTCAGTGTCTTTATTTTGTCTTGAGCAAACAGCTTAGCATAGCTGTCTCCAGTGCTCACTCGTGTTCTCCCTCTCCCTCTCCCTCTCCCTCTCCCTCTCCCTCTCCCTCTCCCTCTCCCTCTCCCTCTCCCTCTCCCTCTCCCTCTCCCTCTCCCTCTCCCTCTCCCTCTCCCTCTCCCCCTCCCCCTCCCTCTCCCTTTCCTTCCCTCTCTCCCTGTCTCTCTCTTTCTCTGTCTCTCTACTCATCTAACTCTCAATAGATAGATAGATGATAAATAGATAGATAGATAGATAGATGATAGATAAATAGAAAGAAAGAAAAAAGAAAGAAAGGAAGGAAGAGACAGAGAGAGAGAGACAGAGAGAGACAGAGAGAGAGAGAGAGAGAGAGAGAGAGAGAGAGAGAGAGAGAGAGAGAAAGAGAGAGAGAGAGAGAGAGAGAGAGAAAGGAAGGAAGGAAGGAAGGAAGGAAGGAAGGAAGGAAGGAAGGAAGAAAGGAAGGAAGGAAGGAAGGAAGGAAGGAAGGAAGGAAGGAAGGAAGGAAGGAAGGAAGAAAGAAAGAAAGAAAGAAAGAAAGAAAGAAAGAAAGAAAGAAAGAAAGAAAGAAAGAAAGAAAGAAAGATAGGTCTCTGTGTATTGTGTGCATTATATGCATGTGTGCACATGTGTAAGTCCATATGGTAGTCATAGGAAGTCCTCTGTGTTGTCCTTTATTATTCCCTACCTTATATGACCTGGAGACAGTGTCTCTCCACTAAACCTTTCAGCTAGACTGGCAGGCAGCAAGCCCCAGTGTTCTTCCTGTCTCCACCCCAAGCCCCCATGCTGGGGCGACAGGCCTTTTCACACAGATACCTTGGATCTGAACCTAGGTCCTGAGACTCATGCAGTAACTGTTCTTGCCCACTGAGCTACCTCCTCAACCCTCACCAGCCTTTTAATTATTTATGTATTTATTATTTACATGTACATGCCAGAAGAGGGCATCAGATTGCTTTACAGATGGCTGTGAGCCACCATGTGGTGGCTGGGAATTGAACTTAGAACCTCTAGAAGAACAGCTAGTATTCTTACTCACTGAGCCATCTCATCAGCTCCCTCACCAGCCTTTTAACAATGGTTATTAAGAAAGGTCCCAAAGACAAAATGTTCTTCCTTGAGCTTCAGTTGAGAGAGAAAGAGAGAGAGAGAGAGAGAGAGAGAGAGAGAGAGAGAGAGAGACATACATAATGATGTATGTCATTCTTGTCTTAACTCAGTACCAGTCACAATGCTGGTTCCCAAGACATCATGGCAGAATTACTGCTTGGAAACATGAATGAGTGCTTTCAAACTTTCATCCTCAAAGCAGAGAGTAGGAACCATTACTTCTTGAGGATGGGCTCCATGCTGAGCAGTCCATGCCCTTTGTCTTTTTACTCTTGTTTTTAATCCTGTGGGTAGATTTGAGAGGGAATGTTCATCATCTGCAACCTGCAGATAAAGGAATTGAGTTCAAAACTGCTAAGAAAAGTGCCCAGGCAGCCAGGCATGGTAGCACATGTTTGGAATCCTAGTGCTTGAAAGGTAAAGGAAGGAGAATGAGAATCGGGAAATTGAGGCTAACCTCATCTGAGACATAAAAGGTATTCTGGGCTGTAGGGCGCACACCTGTGTTCTTGACCAGCCACCATGCTTCTCTTTGTCTTGTGCTCTTCTGTTGGAAATGGCACTCAAACTCCAAACATAAATCGTGTGATGCTAAATGGTCGCTGCAGCAGCATTCCCTCTAAGAATTAAAATCATTAAGAATGTTTAAATCAATTGCAACTTACTTAGGGTTAATTTAATCATTTAGTCAAAGAGAAGAGGAACATTATGTGCAAACTGGGCCTGCCTGTTTTCCAGGGAAATCACCAGCGTGAGTGGCTCCTTCATACAGCTAGCTGGCCCTTAGAGCACACAGCACACAGCTTCTTAACCTGTTTCTTTGTAAAGCTCTCCTTCTCCAAGAAATATTTTTACACAACAACCCCAGATATATCACCCTCTAAAACAAAAACACAAATCAAACATTTGCTGGTGGTAAAATCATAAAGAAATTTATTTTAAAACAGGTCTTGGGTATGTATGTATTTTTATTATTTGCTAAAGATGAAAGCTCATTCATTCCCACACTTCTGAGGGGGGTGCTTGTTTGTTGTTGCATAAAGAATGTCCTCTTAGAAGAATATTTGATGCTGTAGGAGATGGCGTCTTTAGAGTTTATCATTAATTGCCTGAGAATAGCGCATCACACAAATACACAGTACAATGCGGTACAGATCTGTTTAGAATTACATCAGAAGTGGCTAGAAATTCTGCCCTGATCCCAAGTTGGATAGAATTTGTTTAACTTTATTTCCACTTGTTTTATGTATTTGGGCAGAGAGGAGCATACACATGCCACAACACACGTGTGACTGTCAGAGGACAACGTGCAGAGTCATTTCTCTCCTGCCACCATGTAGGCTCTGGCATCAGGTCTCCAGGCTTGGAGGCCAGTGCCTTTGCTCACTGAGCAAATCTCATGAGGACCTCATTTAACTACTTTTTTAAGAAAATCAAGTCAGCAACTCAAACAGCAATTTTTATAACCTAATATTTTCACACAGTATTATCTTCAATAAGGATGTTGCTTGCATGTAGATTACTTTCCTTTCTTTTTTAAAGTTTTTAATTAACATTTATTAGTGGGGGGAAGGGCAGGTAGAATTACCAAATTGCTCCTCTTCTTTCACCATGTGGGTCCTGGATATCTAACTCAGGTTACAGACTTGGTGGCAAGTGTCTTTACCTGCTGTGGAACTTACCTTCTAATGGGGGAAGGGCAGTGAATCTGTATGTCTGGGGGACTAAGTCAGCTCAATGGACTTTGAGCAGACTGTCAAAATAAAAACCATTTTCTTTGTGACTTTAAGTTACCAGGAACCAAGATATTATGAACTTATAAATCAAAAGAGAGAGAGAGAGAGAGAGAGAGAGAGAGAGAGAGAGAGTTAGAAAGAAGTGTTCTATTCCCTAAAACATTTATTCCTGTGTGTTATTTTGCCCATTGAATGTTTCGAAAAATGCTGTGGGTGTCATAAATTCGACTATTGGAAAACATTGTCTAAAAGTTTTGAAACCAATGATTCACCAGCACCAGAAAAACATATAATTTTTTTTTTAAATCCCCACAAAACAAAGTATTTGAAGAAATAAAGGAAATAATGTATGGTGGCTTACAATCACTGTCCCAGAACTTAGGAAACAGACAGAAGCAGGAGGATCCTGAGTTCAAAGCTAGCCTAGGCTACATAGTGGGATGCTGTCTCAAAGAATCCAGGACTGAGTGTGTGGTTTAATGGTAGATACTTGCCTAGCATGTGCAATGCCCTGAGTTTGATTCTCCAGTATGGATGGATGGATGGATGGATGGATGGATGGATGGATGGATGGAGCTTCTAGGTGAGGCTAGACCAGTTCTTCAACCACAGCTCAGCAGCCTTAAATAAACACCTTGATGAAATAGAATACTGCACCTTCTCATTTTTCAATAATGATGCACTATTTACAAACCATCACTTAGCCCACAATCTCCTTGTAAGGTAGGTATTATAATCCCTACTTGATGGCTAGGAATGCAAGAATCAGAACACTGTACAAGGAACTGTTATTAATTGCCTGAGGCCCTCTGATTCCTTGATGTGGAGCTGTTTTGTTGATTTAGATTCATATTTCCAAGCCTGAGTATACCCACTGACTGCCAAGGTCCCTGTGGAAACAATACAGGTTATAGGTGTTTAAGAGTGGTGGAGGCATTAAGAAAAAGTTGAGAGACTAGCTTAACACTCAGTAAGAGATTAAAGGGCCCTAGGACTTGATGCCATTGTCAGGTGCTAGCCTTAGGTTCAAAGTCTATTGACTTTTTAAATGAATCTTGCAGCTTCCCTTATGCTGTGTGAGAAGACACAGTATGGTGGCTGAACTCAGAGTTTCTACAACTCGTTATTATTTGAGATAGCCTGTTTAATCTTCATATGCACATGGCTGACTTCCTGGGTATGGATGTTAAAGCTGTATAAACTCCTTTATCATTGATTACGGCTTGTTCATTTTTATTGTATCGGCACTTATCCCAAAACAAGGGCAGGGCTCATTAAAAAGGAGTCACATAGTGACACTGGGGTCTGTGACTTCCAACCCTCACACTTGTCCCTGCTGTCACATTCAGGTTGGAGAGACGATCGGCATTAGTGAAGAAATCATGGGTCTGACCATCTTGGCTGCTGGGACCTCTATCCCTGATCTTATCACCAGTGTCATAGTGGCCCGAAAGGGCCTGGGGGACATGGCTGTATCCAGCTCTGTTGGAAGCAACATCTTTGACATCACTGTGGGGTGAGTAAAATGTTCTAGAAGCATGCGCACCAACTCCACTTCTGTCTTTGTCTTCTAAGCTGTAGAAACATGAGCTGGTCCTCTAACCCAAAACTTCCCAAGTGCCCACTGAACTTAAGCCTGGGAGACCTGTTCCATTGAACCAGCTGGCTTTTTATGACCAGCAAAAACAAATACTTACATACAGAGTGGTCTAGAAAATAAGACTTTTGTTTACATAACTACCCTCAGCACACAGTATGACTATGCACTGTCCAGGAAAGACTGGGATACCTCTGGTAGTTTCCTGGTGGGTTTTTTTTTTCTACTCACACCTGGGCCCAACATTGACATTCTTTCTCCTTCCCTGAAAACTTCTGGCAGCGTAGGGTTTCTGAAAGGCAGAAGATAAGACATTTTTTTCCAACCTGAACAAACTGGAGTTCTTGGGAGGAATAATCTGTAGTGAGCCAGATTGGCAGGGACTCTGTTATCTCTCCCATTCATATAACTCGTCAAAAGTAATTGACAAATGACCCTGAATGTCAGCTCCTGAGAAGCTAAGTCACAGAGTCTCTATGCTTTCAGGATAACAGGGCTCTTGACCCTGAAGTTGGGAAATTCACTAAAACGCACCCACTTTCTTATTGATCATCTTGAAGGGTGTTCTTTTTCCTTTCAGTTAAGCCATTATACATGCATCTGTCATTGTTCATATAGTGCTTAGAGTTAGCAACTTAAAACACGCAACCGTCATGTGGATTATGTATGATCAACCTCATTTCTGCTTGGAAACTAGAAGGCACAGAGTTAGTGTAACTGGTGAATGAGATAGCTGGGATTAAAATAGGATCTCAGAGGGCAAGCACTCTGTCTCATAGTAAACTCCAGCTGTGACTTTGCAACATCCGAATCGTCTGTCAGAGACCAAGGTGCTCTCTCCTAGGGCCTTGTGCTTTTGCTGCCTGCCCATTAAACAGCCTCCTCATCTGTCTACAGGAAACTCTGACTTGTCTCTCCAGTGCCTGTCAAACCCCCAGGGCTCCTGCTCTTATAGACTCTGCATATTATATATCCTCACTATGATTATTTCTTCCTGCCGATCTGTGAGCCTTTCAAACATCCCCCTAATGAACTCACCAAAGCCTAGCCCATTCATTGTCCAGTGCATGGCATCTCACAAGGGCTTATCACAGGAACAGATAGAGGGTGTTTTCACAGAATTTGCTCTAGGATGAACTGTGTTTGTCAACTCTGCTGCTCACAAATTCACACTCACCTGAGTGGGTCCAGTAAGTGGGGAGGAGGGAGGATGTTCTAGTGTGAAAAAGAAAGAGCCCACTACAGTCTAAGGCTTCTAAGCATTCAGATGGACATGTTTGTCACGTTTTCCAAAGGTGTGTACTCTAACAAATTACAACATGTTCTTTGCTGGGTGTTATGAAATCATATAATCTTCCCTCCCTCTGCCCCGTAGTCTGCTACCAGAAGACCTTTATCTTTTATCTTCTCCTGCAAATATTTAATAATTGTTGTAGAGAATATCCAGTTTTGTTCTCTTGGACGGCACTTATCTTTTCCAACTTAAAGCCACACAGGCCTGGCACAAAGTGGCTTCTCCTAGTAACCTGGCAGGCCACGCGCACCGTTCTGCTCGGTGTTTTCATAACCCTTGGAACTGACAATCTGACTTCCAGTGTGTCTCCTCTTGCACAGCCTAACCAGTGTCGTTCAATAGCTCTTCTCTTTCTTGTGCTTTATGCTATTGTAGGCATTATTTCATTACAATAAATCCCTTAAAGCAGCATTAACAGACAAAATATTTTTTTAATATTTTAATATTTTAATATTTTCTCAAATTTTGTTCAATTTTATGTTTTTATTATCATTACATTGAGTGTGTTATTAACAATATAGTGAATGTAAATTTTCTCCACAGTCCTACCTACATTTCCTTCTGCACACATAAGTAGTAGATGGGGTTTTAGAAGATACATAAAAAAATGAATGGTGATCTGCCACCCACTCAAAATATGTGCATTTTACATGATTGAAGTTACCTCGCTAGTTTGATGAGTGCCCTTCATTTTTTTAATTAAAATTATATACAAGGCTCTACTTTTAGTCCTAGTACTTCAATAAATAGATATCATGTGAGGGGTGGAAGGAGAAGGATCAGGAGTCAGCCAAATAGCAAGTTCGAGCCAACTTAGGCTACAAGAGACCCTGTCTCAAAAATAAAAGTAAGAAGGAAAAATGAAAGAAAGACTAAAGTAAAATTACATCATGAGTATTTTCCTGTTATTACTATATGGCTTGCAGAGTTTGTGGTTTGGTTTGGCTTGTTTTGGCTTGGCTTGGCTTGGTTTGGTTTGGTTTGGCTTAGCTTGGCTTGGTTGGGTTTGGTGAATCATGGTCTCAGGCAGCCTGTATCAAAGAGAATGATCTTGAATTCCTGACTCTTCTGGCTTGACATCCCACGTGCTGGGTTTACAGCACTATGTTGTCTTAGGCAAAGCAAATGACGCTAGGGCACCTTGCATGCTAGTCACACATTTGTCCAGCTGTTCTGTAGCTCAGATCTCTAAGCTTGTGGTCTTAAATAGCTACATAACATTACATTGGCTTACTCACGATCTAACTAGTTCTTTGCTGCTAGAAATTACAAAAAGATCCCCAACTCTTTACTCAAATAAGGCAAAAGTGATCATTTTTCTGAATCAAGTCACACTTGTAGCCCATTCTCTTATGTTTCTTCACTGAAAACAGAGCTGACAGATCAAGAGGTGTGAGAAGTGTCACTCCTCAAATAGTTTTACAAACTATCAGAAGTGCTACCCGCCTCAACTTTACCAAAATCAGTTGTGCATGTGTATAAGTGTGACTGTGGGCTATTTGGCTTCCTACCCCATGACAAATATCTAAACTCTATCACCTTAAAGGCGAAGACATTTATTTTCACTCATGGCTTCAGAGGTGTCAACCTGTGGCCTTTGGGTAACCAGTGTGTCACAGTGGGAGCACATGGCAGAGAAGGCCTGTGTACCTCGTTGTGGCCAGGTAGCAAAGAAACAACAGAAAGGAGACAGGGCCCCAAAATCCCATTCAAGATCATGGCCCCAGTGACCTACCTTCCTTCCACCCTATCTCCTAAAGGTTCCATCACCTCCCAAGAGCCTCAGGCTGGAGACCAAACCTTTAACAGCTGGCCTTTCGGGCATGTTCAAGACACAGCTTTATAGTACAAAGTTTAGTGGAAGTCAAATGTTTTGGGTTCCTTGGTCCATCACGATGCACTGAAGTGTTAGTGAACAAAGATCTGCTTTAACATCACAGACTATGGTGTCAATCACTTGAGCTTTGCCTAAGTCAGCATAGCACCCCTATGTGTCTACACGTGCCAGGCCTAGGAATTCAAAAATGCATACATAATGCAGCCACTCATATTAGCTTATAAAAAGAAAAAGGAAAGAAAGAAAGAAGGAAGGAAGGAAGGAAGGAAGGAAGGAAGGAAGGAAAAGCATGCTATGTCCTATTTGCTTTTCCGTTAGAAAATTTTGTGATTCAAAAGGTTACTTCCTCCCCAACACCCCAGAAACCCAGCACACCTGACCCTTCCTAGGCTCAGCTGGGACCTGGCTGCATGCCTCAGAGCTGCCTCCAGAGGGCGGTATACCACAGGAACCAACTATTTCCCGCCATGTTTCTTTACCTACAAGGCTCAGTTAACTAACTCCTACTTGTTCCCAACAACTATTCTTCCTCATGATTGTCAAAGTCAGCACTCTGATTAGGAAACAATGGTTGTTGTCAGATTTCAAAAGTCAGCTCAAAGCAAGAAAACTAATAGGAAAATCTATAGTAAAGTTTTAAAAATTCATTATAAATGTAAGACCCTTTGGTTGGTTGGTTGGTTGGTTAGTTGGTTGGTTGGTTGGTTGGTTAGTTGGTTAATTGGTTGTCAGTTAGCTGGGTTTTTTGACTACAGAGTGAGACAGGATCTCACTATGTAGTTCTAACTGTCCTGGAGCTCTGTCTGTAGACAAGTCTGGCTTCAAACCTTACAGAGACAAGCTGGTCTCTGCCTCCTGAGTTCTGAGATTAAAGCATGTGCCACTATGCCCCACCCAAGACCCTTTTTTAGTAAATGGTTATCACCATATATCTTTCCCAGAATAAACTTCAAACTGCGACATTGTCCCTTGGTCCCCACCACCACCATACAATCTTATGGCATTTTAGGTCCTTCTTACTCTGTCTCCATTCTGAAAATTAGAGGCTCTCTTCTTTGTTTTCACCACTCATGCCTGTATCCTTTTTCTGATGCCCTGATCTCCCCTCACCCCATGCAAATTTTGGTTCACCTTTTAGGACTGAGAGCACACTGTAATCTCCTCTAGAAAGAAAACAGAAACTAATTTGAATCTAATTCAGAGGTCACCTGTAGCAGGCACCTCTTTGATGTTGTCCACTAGAGAACAAACGAGTCAGGAAGTTGGACAAGTGTCCAAGGGTTCCCCCCCACCACCTACTTCTTTACATAGTTTCCTGAGCCAATCATTTGTCCTAGAGACCCTAAAATGCCACCCTCCTCAAATCATAGACAGGCATCCTCTAGTGCTTCTTCACCTTACCTGACTGCTCCCTGTCCCTCTTCTCCTGCCTGCTTCTCTTCCTCTCAGGCTCCCACTGCCCTGGCTCCTCTACACCATCATCCACAGATTCAGCCCAGTGACTGTCAGCAGCAATGGCCTCTTCTGTGCCATCGTCCTCCTCTTCATCATGTTGCTTTTTGTCATTCTCTCCATCGCCCTCTGCAAATGGCGGATGAACAAAATCCTCGGCTTCATCATGTTTGGCCTCTACTTCGTGTTCCTGGTGGTCAGCGTCCTCCTGGAAGACAAAGTTCTCGTGTGCCCTGTCTCCATCTAGTGGAAAAGCCATATCTTAAACCAACAGCATGGATGGTCCCTCCCGGCTCTGGGCTCCAGGCTCCTTGCAGTCTTGAGAAGAGGCAGCTTGTGCACAGCCCTGGGAGGCAAGTATCCCTCCTTGGAAGGTTGGAGGAAGGATGGATTCCTACGGGGACATTCACTTCACAGGCACCTCACCCTTGCCTGATGAAAGGACTCCGTGTAAGAGGCAAAGAGGACCTCCATCACCACTGACAGGTACTCCTCGCTGGTCGGAGGTACATTCATTGTGATGACACAATAGAGGACAGAGGCTATGCATACATATAAATACAAATATTATAAATATATACACATGAGCATACAAATCTTGCCTGTTTCTGTACTATACCTCTTCTCCTATACCTATAGATTAATACATAACTGTACACAAACAGAAAGAATATATATATATATTAAAAACCATATATTTAAGTGCAAATGCATCTTTTCAGGGATAGCACTAGTATATTTATAGTACCTATTTGAAGAGGGGCATCAACCTTCAACCTTCAGTTTGTGCTTTGCCCCTCAAGTGCAAAAGCTGAATTAACAGAATCAGTAGGCAAAGTGCTCTTTGCTGTGGTCTCTAGCCTGCTTTGGATGTACTGAGTTTAGTGAAATTCTTTGCAGAAGGAGAGCTTAATAGAGGGAGTCTATAGGAGCCCCAGTTAGAACCTCTAAAATACTCTCACAAGCCAAAAAGAATCACCTGGCTCCTCCCCACTGGGGTGCTCTGAGACCTTCGGGACTCCATCAGACAGGTGACACTCAGACTGGGTGGCAAGGAGAGGGGTCTGATGAGGGTTGGGCAGTTTTGGTTTGGTTTGTTTTCTTGTAATGCCCCAGCATGCAAGTAGATGGTATGAATGAAAAACAAAATTAGTGCTTTTCTAGGACAGCAAAAATTATATAAACTGAACCTATCATGTTCCAGTGCACGGCCCATTATCATCAAAAGAACAAGGGCAATCTTAGCCATGATTGTCATCTGACATGTTTTAATGCCAAGGGCTCCCACACAGTCCAAAGTCCTGCCAAGAGCGCTGAGATGTGTGCTGAAAATCACCGTCCAGCAGAGGTGCTCAGTGGGGGTTGCCACCCAATGGGAACATAAGGGCATAGCTCCTTAGAGCATTTTTCAGTGCAGTCACAAAGGGCTGCAGTGTCTACAGATCATTCCCAGGAGATATAAACTAAAGTCTGGCAATGTTTGGTTGAGGCTGTTCAGGTTTGTTTGCAGAGGCCCCCACCCCCCACCCCAGAACAGTTTCCAAGTCCTGTGTCATGGATTTGGTCTGTAGACCCATACAACAACTGTATCCTGCCTCCCATCATAACCCCATCTGGAACTTTAGCATTCCAAGCACAGTGGAGACCGTACATGTTCCATCGTTTCTTTACACTACTTGGAAGCAGTCACTCTGATATCTTGCTCAGCTTCACATGGGGTCATCTCATTCACTGAGTGTCCCCAAGCTCTGTCTGACATCTTGTATGACTTCTACAAGGTTTATTTCAGTAGAAAATGGGACTGGCTGGCAGCAAATTACATTGAAAAAAAATATATGCAGAGTTTTTCATTTCCCTAAACCATACTTTCTCCTTAAAATCAACTGAAAAAGTGAAGAGAGGGTGACCACCACCACCACCCCCCCCCCGAGTGTAAATCAGCACACATCATGCACGGAGAATGTCGCTGCGTATTCATGCCCTGATCTGGCACTATGCCTATTCGGACTGTTGTGAACACCCCTTAACACAGGGAGGCAGGCAGGATGCAGAACTCAAAGCTGAATTTAAAAGGTCGGGTAACCCAATACTGCAGCTGAAGTTCAGCATTCCATCTACAAACCCTCCATTTACAGAGCAGGGCAACAGCAGGCAGAGCAAGCCCATCACCTCTCTTCACTCTTAGGCAAAAGGCACTTCAAAGTGGCGGCCCCCTGAGGACACAGGAAATAAAAAGGTCTGCCGCCTAAGAAATTGGCTTTCAAGTCTCTCCAACACTGCAGAGTTGGGGTTTCAATGGCGAAAGAGAAATCCATGCCCCATTTATCAAGGGTTGGACTTTGTATGGGGCAAGTATCTGGGTTGCTGCTTCCTTACAGAGAAAGGCAAAGGAAAAGTGAGTTTTCAGTTTTAAAAATCTCAGATTCTTGTCCTGGCTGCTCAGATAAGAGCGTGATGATTGTCGGATAAATCCTGATTTCTGGTTGGTTTATTGCTGAAAACGGATAATTTGTTTAAAAACCAACTACAAATAGACTGTAAAGTAAGAAAGGTCAGAGAATATCTTCTCCCATCATTACTATCCCCTCCTCACCAAGAAGCCAGGAAGCACCCCAGGTGCCTAAGAGCTAGGAGTTCTGCTTCATAGGAAGCATTGTGGTCCTGAACCAAAGTTGCTTTGAGAAGGCAACATTCCCAAAGTCATGGTGTCCCCCCTCCCTGAGAGGTGCAGGCACCATCTATCTGCTGCTAGCCCTTGCTGCCTTGTCTGAGGAGTGTGTGGCTATGTGGCCATATATTGTCCTGGGATCATTCGCATCGTTGTAAAACTGCTTCCTACAGGATAGACTTAGGTCATCACCAATTTCTTTCTTGCATGGCAGTGTGTGCAAGTGTACTGGGTCTGCTGACAGACAATATCCAGGGTGGCATCACCCTACTGGTCCAATCACACTTGGAATCCCAAAGCAAAGAGCATCAGATTTGACAGGCAAGGAAGAGGAAACTCATGCACACTGACCAAAGTGAACATTTTTGAACAAAAGGTTTTTTTTTTTTTATTCTGTGCACATATACACACAAACACTCGCATACCATTCAAACACTTCAACCCACAGAATGTAGGGAATGGGCAGCTGTGTCCCTGTTGCTTTCAGAGAAGTAAAAATATGCAACAAGAGGCATGGGAGAAGAATATTAGACTGCTGTCTCTTTGCTTCTCCAGAGCAGGGTATGAAATAATATCAAAAGTTCAACCCAAAATTTTACCACTCATCCTAAAATAAAGGAATTGTACCCAAATGGGAAATTTGGTACTCAGAGAAAAACCAAGCCAGTCTTGCTTGCTGTCATCTCTCCTATAGCCTTAGGCAACCCTGAAACAGGAGAGAAACTTGGTTCAGACTGAGGATTCTAAAATAGAAACTCCTAGATTCGAATTTGAGAGTGTCCATGACACATCCACCTGCCCTCTGGACCTGGCCAGTCTCTGATGGGATGAAGCATGAGATTAATGGTGTTATTCAACTTCCCAGGACCTAAACATGCCAGACAGAGTCAGCAGGGCAGAGTCCATGTGCAGAGGCTCAGAGATGGGGTTATTCATCAGCTCAGAAGATGATGCAGAATATCTGGAACCTCACTTTAGTGTCATAAAAAGAGGCAAGGACCGTCTCATATTCAAGGACAATGCTTTTTCAAAGGCCTCTGACAGGGGCCATTAGAAATTATTTCATAGGGAAGACATGAGTCAGGTAGTTTGGAGGCCTTTCAGCAAAACACAGCTGCCTCCGTGATTAGATTTTTGGTGACATTAATATATATCTGCTCCTGGCCAGAGAGACTTGGCCAACTCCCCTACACCACCAATTCCCACATCTTTTAAATGCCTCTGTGACTTAAGATGAAGTAAGATAATGTCTGTAAAAGAAGGTTATCCACACCCAGACCACCTTAACAGAACGTTGATCACAGGAGAGGCAACTGTTAGAGCTACTGGCCAGTCAGAGGGGGAGATGGAATTTAAAGAATTCTATTGAGAGAATTGCACTGAAGCGTTTGATAGGGTTTGATGCCTGTCTGAATGAAGCATTTCAGAGAATTTTGGTGGGCTTTCATACAAACACACATGCACACACACTTGAGTGTGCAGGCACACACACAAACTCTATTCTTCCTTGCCCCCAGAAAGATTGGGACTCCAACAAGTAGCAAGTTACAGACTGCAGGTCTGTTCCAGAAAAAGCATTCTATAGAAACTAACACGTACTCTTAATGTATTCACTTGGCCTAATAATTTTGAAGCTGTCATCCTCAATTCCCATGCCTCTCACGACATTCTTTTCAATTAGCAGACAAGGTCTTCCCATTAAGAGAGAGTTGGTAGAAAAATTTAAAACTCAAAGGGGGAGGGGGAAAGAGAAGATAATTTATTTGTAATAGGATTCCTAAGAAAGCAACCAAATATATCTATGGTGTTTAAAATGGTTATGAATAACAGACATTTTTAAACAGTTACGAGAGTCTATACATATTCTACATTCATTTGAAAAGCACATGTCAAGAAGGACTCAGGAAAGAAAGGTACCTGTGCCTTGCCCCAGTTTCTGTCTGAGTTCAGTTTACTGCCTTTGGATCTTTGTGGTCCTTTTTAATCTCACAGCTTCGTATTCTTTGAAATATATAGCTAAGAAAAGCAATAAAGGAAATACAGCCAGCTCAGATCCAATACATATTATTGCACCTTCGAGCTATTTCTCTCATGTCACTTGGCACTTTGGGTCCACAGAGGCTGTGGTTGCTGCAACAAGGAGGACATAGACCTCTGTGCAATCACAGATGTGCTCATGTTCGCTACATCTGGAAGTAGCTTGCTTCCCATGTAGACCGCCCAGACAGCATGCATCCACATGCCTTTCTCACACATAGACAATCAACCTCGCTTTAGACTACCTAAATGGCACCAAAGTCTTTAATCTTGTTTGTGAGTCTTTTCTTAAGAAAGGGTGGGAGAAAGGGCCACACAAAGGACAAACAAACGGATAAACAAACGCATGACCTAGCCAGGCTTTGAGAGATCAACCTAGTCCTGAAAGTTTAGGCACATGGGCTCAAATTATTGTACAATGAGGGACTAAATGGAGAAGTGTGGTGCCTAAGCCAAAGCACTTTTCCTAAGAGACTGATGGGCTGGGCTAGAAAATTAATAAGTAGCTAAGGATGAAGGAATGCTGTGGACTTGCATGGGCTCCCACCAGAGACTGATTCCACTGGGAGAATCTGTCTGCTGGTTACTAAAGTACAAAGGACCACTGACCATAAGTCATCATGGGATATCAGCAAAAAGTTCCTAGTGTAACCAAGTTCAATGTTTGACACTGACAGAAGAGTCCCATCCAGCTTATCCCTAAGACCCCACAGCTGATGACTTTTTTATTTGTTTGGTTTGGTTTGCTTTGCTTTTCTGTGTTTCCTTTGTGGCAGAAGTCAACTGCTTTTGAACACTTTTTGATCTTTTTCCATGACATGGTTAAAAGTTGCCACTGTACCTATTTTCATCAGAAGCATCCTTGAATTTTTGTTCATTTGTTTAGGTGTTTTCTTCTTCCTTCTCCTCTTCCTCCATCTCCTTTCTCTCCTCTTCCTTTTCTTCCTGCTGTTGTCACAGTGTAAATATTCAAAAGTTCTAGGCCTTTACCCCCAACCACACTTCCCTGTGGATGACTAATCCTTGGAGAAGTGCATTCTAATTGCTGTTGGATGGCAGGCAGAATCTGTAACCACAGAGGTACACAGTAGTGCAAATACCTTCCAAGGACCAGTAGACTTGAATACGGATCCAATGGGAGTTGGTTGTCAAGATAAGCACTGGGCACAGCGTAATCATAGAGGGCCAGTGAGGTCGAGGTTGCAGCTCTTTTTGTATCTTGCATCTTCTTCGTTCCATATAGTCAAAAGGGAAACAGGAAAGGAGCCACATCAAATTGCTCCAAGTCTGTGTGTGTGTGCTTGCCTACATTGATCCTGGGAGGAAGACATTTCAAATGGGAAGTCAGAGAAAGGACTGGAGAAACCCTTGTTATGAGTCCCATGGTGTCTTTACTTCCTTGTGCAGTAGGTTCCTAGAAACAGTAAGGTCACTTCCTGCTGTTTGGGGATGGGAATTTTCTCTTTGGTTGCAGTTTCTTCATAATAGAGATATAAATAGTGAAGACCTTGAACACTGACAGGTCTCTAAAACACCCAGCTAGCCAAAAGAGATACTAAATTTCTTAAATAATGTTACATACACACAAACAAGAGAAAAGTGAAATATCATTTCCTGGATGAAATTGCATGCGCTAATTAAGGGCAGAAAATTCCTTGCCAGTTAACTCAATGACTCTCCAACTCTTACCATCAGGATAAAACTGAAGGACAAAGGATGCCTTTTGGCTTTTTTAATTTTTTTAATATTGCACTTTATAGTATTTCATAAGAGACGATTGTCTTAATTAAAGCCATAAAATACCAATAATGCATATATTCAGGGCTTCTGGATATAGTCAATAAACAGTCCACGGGTCATTCTGTGTGTTGTTCGTTGTAAAATGAAGTTTATCTGTTCTGTTTTTATTACTTAAACTACTGTTCTAGACAATCCTAATCAACTAAAAAATTTTTAGGTGTGTAGTTTAATCAATCTTTGAAAAATCAAAGGAATTATTCATTTCATGGAAGAATTCTTCATTTCCAAAGCAGCTAGTTGCATGGTTTCTTTAAATAGCAAGTTCCACTGTTGCACTGAAAATATTTCCTTTTAAAAATCCTAGATTATTTTACAGGAATCCATTTGCTATGTTAAGCAAGATTCACCCACGTGGAGATTGGAGTGGATGGTTAGCTAACATGCCTGAAAATATTAGAATGTACTTGTGTTTTTATATAAATATATGATGTGTCTAAGAAGTTCCCTTATAAAAATGGCAAGCAGATATATAACCTGTCAATAATATCTTATACCTATATTTGTGTACATCACTGGGAGGACAAGCAAAAGCAATGGAGTTCATGGTGGGCTGGGTGATCAATTTCCTTTTCTGTCAAAACAGTTTCTGACTGAGGATGGTGAGCTGTTCATGTATAGATATGGACAGAAGCTCTCAAGACTAAAACCCCTAATATTTCACTTTGTAATGCAATCAGAGTGATAGCTGAGATGATTACTAAAGGGCACATAATAGCCTAGAATAATCCACCACAGCAGGGTAACTAGGTCATCTGTGTAAGCCCCAGTATTAAATACAACAACCCCATCAAGAATCTTAGGCTTGAACAGACAACTTGCTCTAAAGAAAAATATCTGAATGCAGAGTCAGTGACATTCCTCTATCACAGGCTGTGTGGAGGCCCAAGGTTCTCAAAGAGTCAGACTGTCCATCAGAGCTTCTGTTGAATTCGGCAGAGTCCACCTTGGTCCCTGTACCTAACCTTGTTCTTCCAAGTCTCAATAGCAACAGCTTCCATCTTCACAATGCAGACACAG